>NC_064617.1:611342886-611666295 GCF_023898315.1 Schistocerca nitens
GGGAAAAAAGGACAGGTATACACTCGCACACACACACATGTCCAACCGCACATACACAGACACCATCTCTGCCCAAACTCTTTGCCTTTACAAATGTCTGCTTGTGTCTGTGTGTGTGCGGTTGGACATGTGTGCGTGTCCGACTGTATACCTGTCCTTAGTGTTAGGCTTTTGCTGCTCATAGATGTTCAACAGGAAAGTATTGTAGCAGTATGTGGATACAGGGTACTTTTCCACCTCAATATTATGTAAAAATCAACACCTATTTCTTTCTTGCACTGTTTATAATGTATATATTTTACAGTTCTTTTGTTGATATCAGATGGAAAGAAAATGTTCCCTTAGACTTGGTAGGGCCCCTTCTGGAGTCAACCAGTACACAGCACCACTGCTTCATATACTGGTAACAACTCACAATCAAATGCTGGCTATTTTTGTTCTGAGTGTGAGAGCTTCTGGGGGGTGGGGAGGGGGGGGGGGGCAACGGAATGTTGTAGAAGTTTATAGAAGTTCCTTGCCATCTACAAAGTACTGCAGCACCATACTACAAGTGTATCACTCATATCAGCTGTTACAGAGATGGGATGTGCTGATGCGGCTGACTATTGCAAGCAAAACTTGATGCAATCAAAGGCATTTTGCATTGCTTGTGTCCACTAAAGCGGTTGTATCCACAGTTTGTTTTCTCCTGGGAAGGCTGCAGTAAGTGGTACTAGCAGTGTTTCTGCCTATGGTAAATGATTCTTGCAGTAGATTAGTGGCACAAGAAAGCTCCTAAGTTCCTCAGAACTGAAAGGTCTGTGTAGTGCTTGCAAAAATTCTGTATGTTCCTGCATGGGAGAGATGCCTGCCTGATTTACTAGATGATCTAGGAATATGATTTCAGGTTGTCAGAGCTGCTACTTGTCTTCATTTATCATCATGCTGTGCTGTTCTAGTGTGTTAAAACTGTGTGGAGGTGTCGTTCATGTTCATCTGAGAAATCTAGGATGTCATCTAGGTAAGAAAAGGAAAATGGAAATTGGAGTCGTAACTTGTGAATAAAGCACTGCCAGTTTCATGCACCATTTCGTGACATGTACAGCTTAAATAAAAACTCACAGAGTCCAAATGGGATGATGACAGTCACTTTTGACATATATTCACTCGGTATAAGAATACACAAATATGCATTCTTGCAGTCTATTATGCTGAAAATGGTGATATCTGTTAGTGTGTGGTAAAAGTCTTTTATATTCTGGATTGCATAACTATTTGGTATTGTCATTGCATTCAGAACCTTATATTACCTGGAAATATGGGGGAGGGCCATGAAGTGTCTGATGGCCCCACTGTTTCCTTGCACAGCAGCTTATCTGTCACTGTTTTAGCCTCACATAATCTGTCTGGTACTTGTTTCACAAAAGTGTCACATGGTAGGGTCACTTGTGCACTTTGAGTATTACATTGACTTACATGAATGTTCTGTGAGGACTGTGGCTGTTTCTTGCAGCATAGTGTGCTAGAATGAGGCTGTTTTAGTGGGTGCAGTGATGTATGATATAACTGTTGGTGATGAAGTGTGTAGTGCTGTTGCTATTCATGTTGTACTTTCACAAGATGTGCTTGTGAGTCATCTAATCTGTCTTATATTGTCTGTATTGAAGTTGTAAGTGCTGCGTTCTCTCCTGCAGTACTTTAATTCTTTCATGCTTGACAGCTTCATGTCTTGTGAGCACATCCAACAGTATGTGGTTCAGTTACAACTGTTTGAGGAGAGGTTTGCAAGTTTGGTGTGTGAATTTCTCCCAAGAAATCAGCATATCCATGTACACTTTCACCTGAAGTGGTTTGCCTAAGTACATTTCTCACAAGGTCTGGCACAAGGTGAAAATAGTGAGGGAATTGCACTCCCATGATCGACTCACTCACATCTGCTATTATGAACTACCACAAGCACTTTGTTACCAGTCCAAGATTTACAAATAATTTGACACTTCTGAATTGTCACACTGGTGTGTCATTATTTGCTCTCAGTTGTGTGTGCGAAGATCCTACTGTTGATTGTGGTGCTCTGTCTGGGATGACACTGACTGCCAATCCTGTAGCCGTGAAGGATTGCTTCTCTAACATGTGATCAGAGATACTGAGACAGGCATCAAGTACAAGAATAGACAAACTGATTTGGTATTTCTTCCCTTTGTTTAGGTATCTTGATTTCATTGTGTGGTCTAGTGCACCTGCTGTGGGCCACTGTCAGAGTTTGGGGGCTCGGAAGGAGTTGAAAGTTGCATGGTCTGCTGCTGAAGAATGTGTGAAACTAGCAGAGACAAAGCCCTGTCCAAGCATCAGCTATCATGATGTTATTGTTTTCAGTAGGAGGGAGATTGTACATATATGTGGGTCAGCATCCTGTGTTCTGTTGTTGTCGGCAGTGTTCACATTGGCTCGGTGTCCAAGTCATTGCATGGCCTTGGCAGGCATGGGGGTGGGTGCTGGTGTTTGAAATCTAAGTCATCATTGTGTCTTGCAATTTCATCTGTTGTCTCTGTTGTAGCTATTGGTCTGGTGCTTTTGTGAAACATTCTAATACTGTAGCTATAGCTGCCTTGTAACTGATGGCAATGTACATATAACTTAGTAATATACAAATTACTAAAAACAATCCAATGACAAAAAACTGTAACTTCCATCAACACCATGATAAGCAATAGATATTTCTGTATTTACCTGGGAGAAAAAGTGAGCAAGGAGAGGAAATTAAGTAATGGTCTACCACAGGGCTCCATCTTGGCCCCCTATAATCCAACCTACTGTATATGTCTCCGATCTTCCCAGTACCAGATGAACAAAATTCTGTTACATGGACAATATTGCTCGTCCCTGTAGAACCAAGGATCTTGGACAAGTGGAGACAATTCTTACAGAAGATTTAGCCATTGATGAGTTCCTATTTTAGAAAGTGGCAACTTAAACCCAGTACAAGTAAAACTGAAGTATGCACTTTCCATCTGAACAAAGAATAAGCTAACACAGAGCTCAGAGTGAAACTTAATGGAAACACACATATCATACAGCCATTACTTATGGAAGTGCCTTGGTGCCAGCCATGACTGCACCGTTTCATATACACACTTCAAAAAAAGTTTTCCATCACCTTGCTTCCGAGAGTTCCAGAACCTATACAAAAAATTGGAATATGGATCATCATAAACATCATTTTCGAACTTTTTATTGCTCATAAAAACCACACATGGCATGGTCTACCATCATACAGTGAGACCCTCAGAGATGGTGGTCCAGATTTCTGTACACACCAGTACCTCTAATACTCAGTAACATGTCCTCTTGCATTGATACATGCCTGTATTCGTCGTGGCATACTATCCACAAGTTCATCAAGGCACTGTTGGTCCAGACTGTCCCACTTGTCAATGGAAATTTGGTGTAAATCCCTCAGATTGGTTGGTGGGTCACGTCGCCCATAAACAGAACTTTTCAATCTATCCCAGGCATGATTGATAGGGTTCATGTCTGGAGAACATGCTGGCCACTATAGTCAAGTGATGACATTATCCTGAAGAAATTCATTCACAAGATGTACATGTTGTTGTTGTTGTGGTCTTCAGTCCTGAGACTGGTTTGGTGCAGCTCTCCATGCTACTCTATCCTGTGCAAGCTTCTTCATCTCCCAGTACCTACTGCAACCTACATCCTTCTGAATCTGCTTGGTGTATTCATCTCTTGGTCTCCCTCTACAATTTTTACCCTCCATGCTGCCCTCCAATATTAAATTGGTGATCCCTTGATGCCTCAGAACATGTCCTACCAACCGATCCCTTCTTCTAGTCAAGTTGTGCCACAAACGTCTCTTCTCCCCAATCCTATTCAATACCACCGCATTAGTTATGTGATCTACCCATTTAATCTTCAACATTCTTCTGTAGCACCACATTTTGAAAGCTTCTATTCTCTTCTTGTCTAAACTATTTATCATCCATGTTTCACTTCCATACATGGCTACACTTCATACAAATACTTTCAGAAACGACTTCCTGACACTTAAATCTATACTCGATGTTAACAAATTTCTCTTCTTCTGAAACGCTTTCCTTGCCATTGCCAGTCTACATTTTATGTCCTCTCTACTTCGACCATCATCAGTTATTTTGCTCCCCAAATAGCAAAACTCCTTTACTACTTTAAGTGTCTCATTTCCTAATCTAATTCCCTCAGCATCACCCGGTTTACTTCGACTACATTCCATCATCCTTGTTTTGCTTTTGTTGATGTTCATCTTATTTTCTCCTTTAAAGACACTATCCATTCAATTCAACTGCTCTTCCAAGTCCTTTACTGTCTCTGACAGAATTACAATGACATCGGCGAACCTCAAAGTTTTTATTTCTTCTACATGGATTTTAATACCCTCTCTGAATTTTTCTTTTGTTTCCTTTATTGCTTGCTCAATATACAGATTGAATAACATCAGGGAGAGGCTACATCCCTGTCTCAGTCCCTTCCCAACCACTGCTTCCCTTTCATGTCCCTCAACTCCTATAACAGACATCTGCTTTCTGTACAAATTGTAAATAGCCTTTCGCTCCCTGTATTTTACCCCTCCACCTTCAGAATTGGAAAGAGAGTATTCCAGTCAACATTGTCAAAAGCTTTCTCTAAGTCTACAAATTCTAGAAATATAGGTTTGCCTTTCCTTAATCTAGCTTCTAAGATAAGTCATAGGGTCAGAATTGCCTCACGTGTTCCAACATTTCTATGGAATCCAAACTGGTCTTTCCCAAGATCTGCTTCTACTAGCTTTTCCATTTGTCTATAAAGAATTCATGTTAGTATTTTGGAGCCGTGACTTATTAAACTGATAGTTCAGTAATATTCACATCTGTCAACACCTGCTTTCTTTGGGATTGGAATTGTAATATTCTTCTTGAAGTCTGAGGTTATTTTGCCTGTCTCATACATCTTGCTCACCAAATGGTAGAGTTTTTTCAGGACTGGCTATCCCAAGGGTGTCAGTAGTTCTAATGGAATGTTGTCTGCCCCCGGGACCTTCTCTCAACTTAGGTCTTTCAGTGCTCTGTCAAATTCTTCACGCAATATCTTATCTCCCATTTCATCTTCATAAACATCCTCTTCCATTTCCGTAATATTGTCCTCAAGTACATCGGCCTTGAATAGACCCCCTATATACTCCTTCCACCTTTCTGCTTTCCCTTCTTTGCTTAGAACTGGGTTTCCATCTTAGCTATTGATATTCATACAAAGGTCTCTTTAATTTTTCTGTAGGCAGTATCTATCTTACCCCTAGTGAGATATGCCTCTGCATCCTTACATTTGTCCTCTAGCCATCCCTGCTTAGACATTTTGCAGTTCTGGTCCATCTCATTTTTGAGACGTTTGTATTCCTTTTTGTCTGCTTCATTTACTGCATTTCTAAATTTTCTCCTTCCATCAATTAAATTCAATATTTCTTCTGTTAGCCAAGGACTTCTACTGTCCCTCGTCTTTTTACCTACTTGATCCTCTGCTGCCTTCACTACTTCATCCCTGAAAGCTACCCATTCTACTTCTACTGTATTTCTTCCCCTCATTCTTGTCAGTTGTTCCCTTATGCTATCCCTGAAACTCTGTACAACCTCTGGTTTAGTCATTTTATCCAGGTCCCATCTCCTTAAGTTCCCACCTTTTTGCAGTTTCTTCAGTTTGAATCTACAGTTCATAACCAATAGATTGTGGTCAGAGTCCACATCTGCCCCTGGAAATGTCTTACAATTTAAAACCTGGTTCCTAAATCTCTGTCTTACCATTATATAATCTATCTGAAACCTGTCAGTATCTCCAGGCTTCTTCCATGTATACAACCGTCTTTTATGATTCTTGAACCAAGTGTTAGCTATGATTAAGTTGTGCTCTGTGCAAAATTCTACCAGGTGGCTTCCTCTTTCATTTCATACTCCCAATCCATATTCACCTACTATGTTTCCTTCTCTCCCTTTTCCTACTCTCGATTTCCAGTCACCCATGACTATTAAATTTTCGTCTCCCTTCACTATCTGAATAATTTCTTTTATTTCATCATACATTTATTCAATTTCTTTGTCATCTGCAGACCTATTTGGCATATAAACTTGTACTACTGTAGTAGGCATGGCCTTTGTGTCTATCTTAGCCACAATAATGTGTTCACTATACTGTTTGTAGAAGCTTACCCACACTCCTTTTTTTTTTATTCATTATTAAACCTACTCCTGCATTACCCCTATTTCATTTTGTATTTATATATCTGTATTTGCCTGACCTAAAGTCTTGTTCCTCCTGCCACCGAACTTCACTAATTCCCACTACATTTAACTTTAACCTATCCATTTCCCTTTTTAAATTTTCTAACCTATCTGCCCGTTTAAGGGATCTGACATTCCACGCTCCGATCTGTAGAATGCCAGTTTTCTTTCTCGTGATAACGATATCCTCTTGAGTAGTCCCTGCCCGGATATCCGAATGGGGGACTATTTTACCTCCGGAATATTTTACCCAAGGGGACGCCATCATCATTTAAACATAAACGTTTTTCTGGCCTCTCAGCAGAAACACCCCCCCCCCCCCCCCCCCCCCCAATTGCAGTTGCACCTACGGTACGGCTATCTGTATCACTGAGGCACACAAGCCTCCCCACCAATGGCAAGGTCCATGGTTCATGGGGGAGAGATTTACATGATGGGGGGACAAATTGTCATCCATCAAGATGATTCCTCGACAATATGCTGCCGATATAGTTGCACTATTGGTTGGAGGACAGCATTCACATACCGTACAGTCATTGAGGCACCTCCGATGACCACCAGTGGTGTATGTTGCCCCCACAAAATGCCACCCCAAAACATCAGGGGACCTCCACCTTGATTCACTCACTGTCTAAGGCATTCACCCTGACCTGGTTGCCTCCAAACACATCTCCAACAATTGTCTGGTTGAAGGCATATGTGATACTAATTGGTGAAGAGTATGTTAAGCCAGTCCTGAGCAGTCCATTAGGCATGTTTTTGGGCCCATTTGTACCACACTGTATGGTGGTGTGTTTGCAAAGATAGACCTCATAGTGGACACCGGAAGTGAAGTTGTGCATCATGCAGCCTATTGCGCACAGTTTGAGTCATAACACGATGTCCTGCGGCTGCACAAAAAACATTATTCAACATGTTGGCATTGCTGTTGGGGTTCCTCCAAGTCATAATCCATAGGTAGCGGTCATCCACCACAGTAGTAGACCTTGGGTAGCCTGAGCAAGTCAAGTCATCAACAGTTCCTGTCTCTCTGTATCTCATCCATGTCCGAACAACATCACTTTGGTTCACTTTGAGACACCTGGACACTTCCCTTGTTGAGACCCCTTCCTGACACAAAGTAAAAATGCAGAAGCAATCAGACTGTGGTATTGACTGTCTAGGCATGGTTGAACTACAGATAACACGAGCCATGTACCTCCTTTCTGGTGGAATGACTGGAATTGATCAACTGTCAGACCTCCTCCATCTAATAGGTACTGCTCATGCATTGTTGTTTACATCTTTGTGAGGGTTTAGTGACATCTCTGAACCATCAAAGGGACTGTGTCTGTGATACAATATCCACAGTCCATGTCTATCTTCAGGAGTTCTGGGAACTGGGGCAATGCAAAACTTTTTTGATGTGTGTAGAAAACTTCTTGAAACTACTGCTGCCAAGATAAAAACTCATAATAATATTATTCAAAAATTGTATGTAATGACAAAGGGAGCTTTGCAGATACCTGCAGATACCCATTGTGCTGGTCTTCTCAGCAGCTGAGTACTGTGCCTATTGCGGCTAAACAGCTGCCACACCAACATTATCAAGATTCAGCTGAGACTCATGTGACAGAGCAAGCTGGGATCTTTATACTTCCTCTCATGTTTTGCCATCTGTCTCCTTAAACTCATTTTTGTTTCATTTTTGCCTGATTGCCAGTAACATACATGAGTATAATCTGCATTTCCATAAAAGAGAAAGAATGGCCCTCAGTCTTAAGGAATACAGCACCAGGTCTAATTTTGTGCTTAGTTTTGGGTATGTAATTAATTTCCTAATTTATTTTGAACATTCCTAGATAATTTTTTTGTTATAAGGTGAAATCAGTAATTTTTTTACTTAGATTCTATTGTTGACTTTCAAAAAAATATAAATTATGTACTAATTATAAACATTTGGAATAAGAACTACTAGGATTCTTTAAGTATTTATTTGGCTGTATTTGAAAACATGTTACCAAGTTATTTAATTACAAAATAATTAACACATTTGTCAAAAGCATTGTTTATATAAATATATCTGTTAATTTTGTTATTTAAACAAATAATTCAGCCTAACATTTGTGCTAGAAGGAACTGATAAAGAGAAGGAATTTTTTGATGTAGCCAGTTAATTGATTGAGTTATGTTTTAATTGTAATTTCTGTAAATTAAACATTGAACAATGTAAAGCTTCAGTGCATATTATTATGGGGATAAATAAAGGATGGATTTTTGGTCTTGAGGCAGTCAGTCCATGAACAATTTTCATAGGGAAATTATGTACTGTTTCAAGTAACAACAATGCCTCAATTTAACATTGCAATTAGTGTAACACAAATAGGCCAAGGGTTAAAACGACGACAGTGTCTGTTCAATTTATTTGAGAAAAAGTGTCACACGTTCATTACTATTCTGCAGGAACTGTGTGGCTAGGTTGTTACTGCTCACAGATGTTCAACAGCAAACTGTTGTAGCAGTACGCTGCTGTTTGCCTGCAACTTATTAATGAGGCTTATCAACTTTTACCAATAGTGAAATGGCTGAATAACTGTGTAATATTAGGGGGTTGTGAAAAGTGAAAGTAAATAGCTGAGAAACACAACTGTGCAACAGTTGGCTGTATCATTTACAGTAGTCAGTGTTGAACTTCCTACCCCCTTTTTTCAGACACTATAAGAATGCAGTATGTCAACACGTAAGACTGTCAACGAGGAAATAAAGCAGGTGAATGTCACATACACTATGCAGTTAATAACTGGGACAATCCAACCAACACCAGCTTATTGGGTTCCTCTGCATATGAACATCCATCCACCCATGATCTGTGAAAAAGAGGCCTTTCTTAGGGAATACAGCAAGCTACAGGAGAACCTGGAATTACCCAAACAGAAGACATACCAAGTTTATGATGAAAAGGACTCCATTCGAGAAGCCCACCATTATGGCAAGCAGAACATGTGACAAAGAAAGCTGGGATATTTTTACTTCACCTCGCGTTTTGCCATCTGCCTCCTTAAATTCGTTTTTTCACTTTTAACTAAATACCATTAACACATGTGAGTTTAATCTGCATTTCCATAAAAGAGGAAGGTTGGCCCTCAGTATTAAAGTATATACCACCAGATCTAATTTTGTGCTTAGTTTTATGTATGTAATTGATTTTCTAATTTATTTTGACTAATCGTAGTTACTATCTTTTGTTATAGGGTGAAATCAGTAATTGTTTCATAACTTAAATTCTACTGTTGACTTATAAACAAATATAAATTCTGTACTAATTGTAAACAATTGGAGGAACAACTAATTGTATTATTAAAGGATCTATTCGAAAACATCTTAGCAAAGCCAGCTCTTGATTAACTCCAAAGTAATTACCAGTTTCATCGAAAGCATTGTTTGTGTAACTATATTTGTTAATTTCATAATTTAAACAAATGATATGGTTTAATCCTTGTAGTAGATGGAACTGTATAAAATGACACAGTTTTTTGATGTATTTAGTTAACTGAAGGAGTTAAGTTTTAATTGTAATTTCTGTAAATTTATCATCAGACAATGTGTAGTTTCAGTTCCCAATTTTTGGTCCCAAGATGGTCAGTCCACAGCCAAGCTTCAGACGAGGAACCCATATTGGTTAGATCAACAACAATGAATCCATTTAACTGTGAAATAAATGTAACAGGCCTTGAGCTAAAACTATTACAATGTCTGTTCTATATGTACCATATTATGTGGCAAGAACTGTGTGGTTAGGTTTTTACTGCTCATAGATTTTCAACAGTAAATTATTGTAGCAGTCTGTTGATGTTTGCTTTAAACCTATAAATGAGATCCTGATAGAATTTTAAACAATAGTGCACTGGCCATATAACTGTGTGTTATTGGAGGGTTGTGAACAGTGAAAGTAAAAATCTGTGAAATTGGAAATGTGTACCTGTCAGCTACATCACTGAAAGTAGTCTGTGTTGAACTTCCATTCCCTTTACTTTATCAGAGGTTATAAATTTGTAGTGTGTTTTGATTGATTAACGATCTCGTGTCTCCAATTGTATCTTAAAAGAGTAAAACTATTATTATAAGTATTTTACTAAATAAACTAGCCTGATCCCAGTCCCACATACTGTTCCTGATTTGTTGCTTGTCTCATGAAATCCCCACTAATGGTCTGACCATCAAATTACCCATCTCTGGTTGCCACCCCTCCTTTCACAATGACCTCCACCTGTTCAGATTCCACCAATCCTTAGCCCTCGCCAACATAGTCCTGCAAAACCATATCAACCAAGCCCAATCCTCCTTGCAGTACCTTCACTCCATCCACAAAATTCTCCTGCTCTGTAATCCCAAATTCCTGGAACCTGTAACACACATTGAAACTCTTGTCCTGTAGGAACTTGAGCAATATGCACAATGCAACCTCTAGAAGCTCTCTGTCCTGCTCACTTCTTATTCCCACCTCAGGGTACCACTGTCCACCACCTCTACAACAACCTCCAAACCTCCCCCATGTCCGCTCATAGCTGAAAAACCATGTCTCACAGACCTATTACACTTACCCCACCCTCCAAACCTCCCTCCCACCACCACACAGAACCCAGAACTTAAACAGACCCACAACACAGTCATGAACCTTTCCACCAGAAGCCTTAGGCCCACAGAAATGTCAGTCCTTTCCAAAGGCCTCACCTTTTGCCCCACTCCCAAATTCAATCATGTAGGACTTGTTAAAGACCTTCTCTCCTTCTCCTGGTCCCTACAGTGGAAACACTTTTTTGCCACCAACCCGACAAATCAGACTCAACCAAAAACCAATATTGAATCTTGCCTAACTCAGTTCACTCCTCTATCCACCCCCACTGCCTCCAAACCACCCCCTGTTAACTTTCCAGAGTTTCTTAACCTCGAACCTTGCCTCACCATCATTCCCCAAATTCCTCAACATGCAAACTAACCTGACATCCACAGAAAGAACCACAGTCCACCATCTAAAAACTGATCCTGACCTTATAATCCTACCTGCAGACAAAGGCTCCACCACCGTTAGTTTGAACCATTAGGATTACCTGATGGAAGGACTCGATCGGCTGTCAGATACTTCCACCTACAAACCTTACCATAGTGATCCACAGTGATCCAGCATGATCTCTAGTCATTACTCAAATCCTTAGGTCCATCCCACAACCTCTTCCCAGATTTCATCTCTCTACTTACCCCTACCACTCCTCGCACTCCCACATTCTACATGCTTTCTAAAGTCCATAAATCCAGCCACCCAGGATGACCCATTGTGGCCAGTTACTGTGCCCCCACATGAAAGAACTTATGCTCTCATAGACCAACACCTTCAACCCATTACCCAGAACTTACCCCCTATATAAATGATACCAACCATTTCCTCCATCAACTTTCCACAGTTCCTGTCCCTTTACCCCATGGTGCTGTGCTCGTCAATATTGATGCCACCACCCTATACACTAACATTCATAATTCCCATGGCCTCACTGCTATTGAACACTGCTTTTCCAGATGCTCTATGGATTCCAAACGAACAACCTAGTCACCATGACCAACCATATCCTCACCCACAATTACTTCTCCTTTGGAGGCATTACCTACAAACAAATCTGGGGTACGGGTATGAACACCCACATGGCACCATCCTATGCTAACATATTTGTGGGCCATCTAGAGGAATCCTTCCTAAAAACCCAGAATCCTAAACCCCCCACATGATTCAGATTCATTGATGACATCTTTGCTATTTGGATTGAAGGGGAGGACACCCTATCTACATTCCTCCAGAGCCTCAACAACTTCTCCCTGATTCGCTTCACCTGGACCTACTCAACCCAACAAGCCACCTTCCTAGATGTTGACCTCCACCTCAGACATGGCTACAACAGTACCTCTGTCGTATATCAAACCTACTAACCACCAACAATACCTCCACTTTGACAGTTGCCACCCATTCCATACCAAGAAGTCCCTTCCGTACAGCCTAGACAACCATGGTTGTCGCATCTGCAGTGATGAGCAGCCCCTCTCAAAATATACCAAGGGTCTCACTGAAGCCTTCACTGAACGTAATTATCCTCCAAACCTTGTACAAAAACCAATCTCCCATGCCTTATCTTTCCAGTCCCCCACCACCTCAGAAAGTCCCACAGCCCAGCCACAGAGGAACATTCCCCTCATAACTCAGTACTATCTGGGACTGGAGCAACTGAATTACATTCTCCGCCAGGGTTTTGATTGTACCTCATCCTGCCCTGAAATGAGAAATGTCCTGCCCACTATCCTTCCCACCCTCCTACAGTGGTATTCTGCCATCCACCGATCCTAAACAATATACTCATCCATCCTTACACAACTCCTGCTCCCAATCTCTTACCTCATGGCTCATACCCCTGTAATAGACCTAGATGCAAGACCTGTCCCATACATCCTACTACCACCACTTACTCCAGTCCGGTCACTAACATCACCTATCCCATCAAAGGCAGGGCTGCCTGTGAAACCAGTCATGTGGTCTACAAGCTAAGCTGCAACCACTATGCTGCATTCTATGTGGGCATAACAACCAACAAGCTGTCTGTCTGCATGAATGGCCATCGATCAACTGTGGCCAAAAAGCAACTGGACCACCCTGTTGCTGAACACGCAGCCAAACATGTTATCCCTCATTTCAATGACTGCTTCACAGCCTGTGCCAAATGGATCTTTTCCACCAACACCAGCTTTTCTGAATTGCACAGGTGGGAACTCTCCCTCCAATACATCCTATGTTCCTGTAACCCTCCTGGCCTCAACCTTCATTAGTCACTGACCTGACCCATCCAGCCCCCTCCCTGTTCCAATTCCAGCACTACACAGCCATCATTTCACCACCACACCCGCTCTTTTAATTTCTTTCTATTTCTCTCCTTTCTGCTACTTACCCCCCCCCCTCCCACTTTCCCTCCTGCCCCTTATCTAAACTGCAGCACTTCACTTTCCGCCATCCCCACCATACTATCTCATCCCCACCCTGCCCCAGCCTCCTCCTTACCACCAACCAGTCGCCACTCCCATCAAGCACTGGTGCTGTTGCTCACAGTGTTGTTTCAGTTGTCTGAGACTGCAGACATGTGTGCAAGCTGTGTTTGCTTTAGTGTGTGTGTGCTTATGGAATGCAACAATATAATGAGAAGGGAAGTTGCCACTCACCATATAGCGGAGATGCTGGGTTGCAGATAGGCACAACAGGCAACTGAAACCACACTCACACCGAAGCTACACCACTGTGTGGCATTATATGCATGGTCCAATACTCCAACTAAAAGTTTTCCATTAGATAATTTACATTCACTGAATTTTCTGCACCACTACAGAGATAGTTTTTTGTCAAACATGGATGATAATTAAAAAATTAAATTTGTTAAAATATATCTTTAAGGCAAAGCTCTGTCATGGGCACAATTTAAATTTGAGTAAACAGGAAATATACCAGAGTTCCTACAAAAGTTTTAAAATAAATTTAGGTTGGAAGCTGAACAGGGGAGAATCGAAAGTGAATTTTTGAATGGTCCTAATTATAGGAATATGGATGGCACTTTGAAAGAATTTTGTAGGAACCAACTTAAAGCATTAGCACATCTTGACAAACCATTTGACAAAATGACCTTGATTGTTGCACTTAAAAGGAGATTACAAGAAAGATTGTAGTGGTATTTAGTACATGGACCTGATGACTGTCTTGACGTTGGCAGGCTGGATAGGGCAGTAGCAAGAAGTCTGTATCATACTAATTGGAGTTATGGATATCACAGTGGGAGTAATCAGAGAAACAGAGACAATGGTAACTTCTATAAGGATCAAAGTGTCAATAGAGACAGAAATTCTGAGCATCAGCAGGATAGGAATAATGGGGAGAACCATGGGCATTTTAATAGAAGAAACAACCATAGAAGTAATTATTTGGGAAATGGCAGTTCGCATCAATGAAGGTCCACGGTTTTGGGGTGAGGAATTATAACACAAACAGGGCCCAGGACCCCCATGCTAGACTTGCAATTAGACAATAATAACAGGGTTAATGATATGGCGCATGTATCTGAATTTGAACAGAAGGAATATCAGATTTCTCATTTATGCTTTAATCAAAAGTGTTGGGATACTATGTTTAATTATGGTGATGGAAGTGCTAATCACAAACCAAAATGTGAGAGTAGTGAGATTTTGATGGAGTATGTACAAATTATTTCTTCTTTAGGGTGGAAAACATGATATTGGTGTATGTAAATCAGGTGATGGCTGTATTGGATGTGAACCAGGTAGCATTTTTGATGTAGATGTGAATGAGAGCTGTGAAGTAACTGAGGCTGGTAAGTCCAAGACTGGTGGCTTATTGCAGATGAAAGTAGGTGAGATAAGTGACTTTGATGGAGATGAGAATTGTATTGTCATTGATGTTGGTGCTGAAATAATTTTGGATGAATATGGTGTTATGATGATGATGATGATGATGATGATGAGTATCAGGTGTTTGTGGAGTTAAAGAATAATGAAGTTTCATAGTTATTTGTGAAGGAAGTTGATGATACAGGTAAGGTAAGTGATGTATGTGATGTTGTAAGTGAGGGGTCATGGAATACCAGTCCAGATTGGGACCAGATTGATGATAACATAGGTAAAGGCACATTCTGGAATAAGTTAGCTATAGTTACTCACAATTTGTTTCCCAATTGGAGGAATCAAATGAAAGAGGTTTAAGCAGGAAGTGTAATTTTGACAGTAACGTGTGTTGGGTTCCTTCTGTAACAAGTGATAGTTTTGCCATGGAATCTGTTATTGTGTTCAATCTTTACCTGACATCAAGAGTAATCAAAGCAATCCTATGATACCTATAACGTTGATAAAACCTGGGAAGAGAGTGTGGATGGAACAGCTGATAAAATTGAAAGTGATCTTTTGCATGAAGTGACTGACAATAGAGATGATGATTCAAATTTTGGGTGTCCTTGCATTAAGGTTAAGATTGATAAGTGGGAAGGCAACTGTTTGATTGATACATGCAGCCTGATTTGTGGTATATCTGAAAAATTTAGGGACAAGATCATGTATAGTAAAAATTTTGTGGAAATTCCTACTGTAGGTGTAAAGATAAGAGGAGCTACGCGTAAGCAAAGAAAATTGGTAAAATATCAGGTATCAGGTACTTTTAAATTTTAGTATAGAAGACAAGGCTGGTCAACATGGATGCTTAGTGACCCCAGACTGGAAGAAAATATACACTATTTTTTCAGGTTCATAGAATTACATAATTCTGTTTTGTAATAGATTTGTGTTTTAGAATTTGATTCATACCATTTGACTAAATAAATAGATCCTTTTAAAGTTCTGAAATGGAACAATATCATGAAATATTTAGAAATAAATTTCCTATTTTAGAATGCTGTTCATGTTAAATATTGTTATTGTTCCTGTGTACTCTGCAGAGAATAATTAAATTTAATTGTCATGAAATCTTTTGGGTAAAGTCATGTGTGTTGTGGTAAACTGATTGAAGACATGTTTCCTTCATGTGTACTGTAAATATTAGGAATAATATCTTGAAGTTTCATGTGTGCAAGTATATCTGTGTATATTACCTTACAAATTCATTTTGTAATTGCATTTTGCTCTCTTTATTAATGTGCCACATATGTAAACTCTTTTAATCCATTCTGGCATAAACCCTGTATACTTATTTTTGCAATATAGATGGGCAAAACATATGCCATGTGATGTGAGGGAGGTACTGAACAACATACTTAGTACATTAAACAACGTTTCAGGATTCGATGTGAAAGCTAGACAGGAAATAATCTGTCTGTTAGAATGCGTGATGAGAAATCTAGGGAGGAAACTGAAAGATGTGGGTGGATCCACTCCCACACTCCTGTATGGCTGCACCCTTGCTATCCAATCGACTAACAAGATATCATAGGTGCTGGGTAATGTACTCAAGCATCTACCAACTACATCAGTCTTGTGACCAAAATTTGTAAATTGTTAGACAAGAAATTATTCTATATGAAGAATTTGTGGAACTATTTGTTTAGAAAAGTAGTCACTGTTATGGACAGTGTTATTCCACATAAATGTATGTTTTTCAAGTAGGAGGATTAACTTGCCAATACATTAAGTAACTGTAAATAATGCTGTGGAAGATTGATGTTCTATGACATGATTTGTTATGTTCAACACAGGAATGAGAAAACTTAAAAAGTTCAAGACTATGTTTTGTTACCCATGTTGTAAATAATTATCAGAATCTGATAAAATTAGGTACTGTTAGGTTAGCAGTCATATATTTCAATGAATTTTCTTATCTCAACACCCAGTATATAATTTTTTTATCAGTTATAAAAGCATCTTCTAGGTTTCTGTGTACATAGGGTAGATTGTATGAACAATTAGCAAATAGTATGGAAGACATTTATGATTGTGATCATAAATCAAGTGTAGGCTGTGTAACAAGATGTACACATTTCTGGTTTCACACACTGATTTCTGCCCTCGAGCTACTCAATTACATCATAATCCAAAGCTATTTATGTCTCTGATTACCGTTACATATCATCAGTGCTGGATTATTATATGTAATTGGAGCCTGAGTATTGTACAGACTCATGCTTAACTCTGTTTTGGGTACCCCTGGTCATCGCGATTGTGTGTGCGTACTCAAGGAGAGTGTGCAATTGTTTATTGAGGCTAGATGCCTCGTCTAATTATTCTTTACATATGATTGAACTTCCTGGTATATGATTATCAACTTTGTTCATTTTGTTGTGTCAAAACATTTCTGTAGGTGCGTACCTGGTGTGATTTGGATTCATGGTCCAGTCCTCACATCTTAACCATAGGCCCTGATATTTTTTCATTATTTTCTCCTTTCATGGGTCAACATATCCTTCAATACTCTGGTTTATGTGGATGATTCATTTTGTGCTGACTCCTACTTGTGACTTGAGTATTTTCTTTTGGTCTGTACCCATAGTTGTTTTTTGAGTCGGTTCACTTGTCATACACTTACGTTCTGAATATGTTTTTTCTTCTCTTTTGATGGTTCTGGAGGTGTGAGTTTATAGATGTAAACTTTAATTTGTAATTCTGGCAATTAAATAGCCTCTGCACTTATTTCAATAGCCCAGTCTTGTAATGTTGTGTTTTTGACTTTGTTTCATTTGTCTTGAGACAGAATGTTCCACAGTTCTGAAAATCTGAATGTGGGTATGGATTATGACTTGTATAGTAGATATTTTTCTAACCTTTTCTGTAATATGTTATGTATCAGACACTTCTACACATCTGTATTCTGTCTTTCAGCATGATTTTGTATACCATTTGGCAAACCTTTCAGTAGGTCACAAAATATCATAAACCAATTAGTTCCATATTATGTGAGGTAGACAGTGTAACAGGATATCCTCCTCTAGCATTACTTTTCCTCAACAATATTTGTCAATAGCAGTATTATTTTTTGAATTTTCGACATGTCAATATTACCTCACCTCCTTTTGTGAAGACTTTCATGTAGTATTATACACAGTATGTTATATTTCAAGCTAAAATTTATGAAAAGGAATTACTTTATTTTCGATTTTGCAATCACTAAGGACTAGATCTGAATGTAGAGTTAAAATCATTTTTTTAGAAACATTTGAAAATTATGACTCATTTGGCACACTCAAAATTTCTATTATTAATTACATAGTCTAGTACTGTTTACTGTGTTTATTTCTGGATTCATTTATTAAATAATAATTGAAATTAATAGAAATTCATTTGTCAAGAAAAATTGTTAGCCCTTTGGAATATTGTTATTTCCACTAAGTGGAGTAGTAGTAAGCATGCCTCTGATGTGATTGGACATATTTTTGTATTTTGGGCAAACAATGTAATTTCGGATTTCTTAATATGAAATTTCAAAAGACTGTATGATACACTAAAATGTGACATAATGTTCTAGTGTAAAAACAAAAATTTTGCAACGACGACCTTCAAAATTATTTAGAACAAATCAACCTTGAGGACCTAAAATGTGAGAATTTGACCTTCAAGAATCAGACCCCCAGAGAAGAACAACTTGTGCCAACTCTATAAAAAAAAGATAAGTAAACCAAAAAGTTTATCGAAATCATACTCCTCTCAAATCTGCAGAAAAGGCTTTGCTTATTGTGGACAATAACTGGAATTAGGAAGGAGGGGGGAGATTACAGTGTGAAGATCATTTTCAGAAAGTGAATCACAAAATTTGAGGAAACAAACAGCCATCTGAGAAATTGTGTGTAGTTATCTGATGTGCCTATTGACATTCCAAGTTTGGCAGACAATAGATATTTAATCAATATTGTGTATGATGTAAGGTGATATATATTTGCGCATTTTTCAAAAACTAAGAATGAAACCTTTAAAGAGTTCAAGAAACAGAGATTCAAGTGGAAAAACGAACCATTAAATACTTTAAGGGGATCTGCATTGATTATAGCCTAGAATGTTTTTCATGTAAATGTTCACACTTCTTTAATTCTGAAGGAATTTGTCATGAAGTAAGTACAATGCATACTTAACAGCAAAATGGTATAGCTGGGTACCTCAATAGAATATTAATTGGTGTGATAAAGTTGCAGTTTCTAGGAAGCAATTTACTAAAGAGTTCTTGGACTTAGTTGATTTACACTGTAGTATTCATAAGAAACCGTGTCACAAATAGTCTCAACAGAAAAACATCTTATGAAGCTTGAAACATCTTACGAAGCCTAGTGTACAACATTCATGTGTGAGAAGATGCAAAGATTTCATCACACAACCAAACAATGACATCATTGTAAATTATCCACAAGTTCATCCTCTCTGTACGTCCATGAATTAGAATCTGGATGCCTGAACCTAAACAGGTTGTGGAATGTAGGGAATTTACATTCAAATAATTTTTGAATATTTGAAGGAGCACTTCCATTTCCAGATGCCAACGATTTAATATTTATTTATTTATTTATTTGTTTATTTTTTTATTGGTCCAGTAAATCTTACATACATACAGTGTAACATGAAGTGAGTAGAAGATTGCAGCACTGAAGAGGAATTTCATTGTTTCTTAGATCATGAGGAAAATTTAGAACAAATGCATTTCTTAATTGCAGGTAAGTAAGAAGTTGTGGAAGACACTAATACTTCAAAAAACTGATACAAGCCAACAAAGATATAACAAAAGAAAAAAAAAATGATTTCAAGCAGATGTCATGCCACCACAGTTCCAAATGAAGTTATCATACTGAAGTAGCATAAACAAATGTGTGAATGAGGAACAATTATGAGCCCATATTGTCATAATAAAAGTAACATAACAAGAATGACTGAAAATGATACATATAGTTAGAGTTTATTTTTAGATGTCATCGTGAATGCGGGAGGATGTTAGGCATTAAATAAGTGACCAACAGCACCTTTGTTTGCTCTGTTTCTTGACTGGGTTATGTTTTTATTGTTTACTATGGAAATGAAAAGTTAAAAAGTCTGTTAAAAAGGAGTTTATTTTGTCTGCTTTAATGGTCCTATTGTTTTCTTTCAAAATATTAATTTGTGCAATACAACTGTTTATTCTACTCCAACAAATATAAAATACTTCTGAGGATTTATTATTTAAACTTCATTTTAAATAACATAAATCTACACCTAAGTTTCTTCATAAACATAAAAAATAAAATAAAAACTATACTTTTGTTTATGTTACAGGGAAGTGGTGAAAGACATTGAACAGAAGCTGGAAAGTAAAAACAAGATACTGGAGAGACAAGCATATACCATTGTACAGTTGAGATGCAGACTATTAAAACAAGATAGAGAAATACAAAGTCTTCAAGCAGAACTTGATAGACTTTATGAAGCCAACGTGAGAAATGAAGAGGTATCTCCTTCCTCTTCACACACTCACTACCATATCTAACAAAAGATAATGTTATTGCATTTATTTAAACCCTGTAATAAATTTTCTCTATCACACATAAACATCTGATAACATCTGCCATTTCCAACATGGATATTTTAGAGATCCGTTGTATGGGGAATTGTGATTAGATGCACTTATTAATAGTAAATTGTAATGACTAGAAACATTACAACATGGCTGATACTGTATTGGAAGAGGAGGGATAAAATAAAAGAATATAAAATGATACCCTAATGTTACAGGTACTGCATGGACCAGTACTATCAATAAGTGAAACAAAATTTCTAGAATATATTGGAATGTGTAGTGGATCAATATGAACTTGGATTGTAAAATATGTGTAACAGATTGTAATCACAATGTATGCTCTTTATGTGAATGATAGATGATAATTGAAAATAAGACAATCCACTTACTAGGCATTCTTTCATTCATAAGGACTGTGCTGTGTAATACACTGTGCATTTTACACTTAGACACAAATTATTCATGGCACAAAAATATGTAAAGGGACTAATAAAAGATTTACACACTTCAACAATTTAATAACTTCACCATTCTGAAAACAGTCTCAAAGTAGGAATATAATACAAGAAGATGATACCTCCTTTAAACCTAGATTGATCAACCTGGGTCTGTGAGACCAACTAGTTTTTGTTTCATTGAAATTATATTCTTATAGTTGCTGATTTAGCTCAAGCCCTCTGCTAGCTTTCTGAAAGATCTGAGCGAAAGTGTTCACATTGTGAATCAGATTTTTCTTTGATTAGTCACTGTTTGCTAGTCTTCCAAACTTCTCACAGATTTGTCAGACCCAGCCCAACCATTTATGTTACTAATTTCTGCCACAGCAATTAGATTTTTATTGTGGTGTAGGCCTATCATTGAGTTACTATTGCAGACTATTTGTGAAGCCTAAAATCAAATAATCATTTTCAATTGTTTACAATATTAAATGTCAAGAGGAAATCTTTTGTACAGTGACATTTACAGAATTTTATATAATGATGAGAGTGAAGTAGACAATCCTATTGTGGACCCAGACTCTGAAATAAACAGTGATCATGACAGTAATAGTGAAATAGGTAATGATAAAAAGGTAGATGTTCAGCCTTCTGCCAGCACCAATGCACCTACTATTGTTGATTCAAATACATCTTCTGTAATTCACTCAGGTAGATCACCTATGCACTTTTATAAAGAAAGGAAGGGAACAAGTAAATGGAGGAAAGCTTGTTCCCTCAAAGCATTTGAACAAGACATCACAACATAGTTACATGCATTTGCCTGAAGTATTTGAACTGTGATGGATGTAAATTCACAGTAAGAAACATGACAATTATTTTTTAGCAATCCATTTGTGACAAAGAAAGTTGGGATATCTTTACTTCCCCTGTTGTTTTGCCATCTGCCTCCTTAAATTTATTTTTCACTTCTAACTAATCACTATTAAAATATGTGAGTATAATCTGTATTTTCATATAAGAGAAAGGTTGGCCTCTCAGTTTTAAGGAATATAACACTAGATCTAATTTTGTGCTTAGTTTTATGCGTGTAAAAGATTTTTTAGTTTATTTCTACTATTCCTAGGTAGTATCCTTGGTAATAGGATGAAATCAGTGATTGTTTTGTAACTTAAATTCTATTGTTGACTTATAAACAAATATAATTTCTGTACTAATTGTAAACATTTGGAGAAATGACTAATAGTATTCTTAAAGGTTGTATTGGGCTCTACTTGAAAACATGTTAGCAAACCCAGTATGTTTGCATAACTGTATTTGTTAATTCCATGATTTAAACAAATAATATGGCTTAATCCTAGTAGTAGAAGAAACTATTATACAAAGATGCAATTTTTTGATGTATGCAGTTAATTGAAGGAGTTAAGTTTTAATTGTAATTCCTGTAACATTTTTAACTTTGAACAATGTATAGTTTCAGTACATATTATTGTGAGCATATATAAAAGCCCATTGTTTGGACTTGAGACAGTCAGTCCATGGCCAAGTTTCTGACAAGGAATCTCTTTTGGTTAGATCAACAACAATGCATCCACTTAACTTTAAAATAAGTGGAACACCTATAGGCCATGTGTTAAAACAATGACAGTGTCTGTTCAATTTATTTGAAAGACTGTGAATTGTGTGGTTAGATATTTACAACTCATAGATGTTTAACAGTAAACTATTGTAGCAGTATGTTGATGTTTGCCAGCAACTTATTAATGAGGCTTATCGATAATTAAACAACCAAGTAGCAAAAGTCAACATGGTCAACAGGTTATGGCAGATGGAAAATTGGAAGCAATGTTAAGGCAGATTATGAGTAGTATGTGTACGAAAGAAGATATAAGTAGGGTGGAAAAGAAAACTGACAGAATTAGAACTGATATGGTTAGCTTAAAGGTTGAACTGAAGAAAAAAATTAAAAATGAGATTAAGGTAGTCAGTTCCAATATTTCATAATTAAATAAGAAGGTTGATGCAGTATTTAAAAATTGTGATGAAAAGATAAAGAAAGTAGAACAGAATACTAATGAGAAATTAACATTAATGAGTAGTAAATATGTGGAAGAGAGAAAGAAACTTTGTGATGACTATGGCAGGAGGGTGGATGCTTCTGAAAAACAATGTAAAGATGAAGTCAAAGCAGCCAGGAAATTTATGCTGAAAATAGTGTTAAACATGAGAACCAAATCACTCAAGTTAAAAATGATTTAGAAGTGGAGGTAGAAACCAAGTGTGCAATAGTGGTAGAAGAAAAGCTGGTAAAAATAAATTACAAATGAAATTAAAAATGTAGATTCTAAATTGGCTGAAATGGAGAAAAAGATGGAAGAACTACAAAATCTAAAGCATAGAGTATGTGGTGTCCAAAACAGTCATTCATTTGTTAGTTGTAAGAAATTTAATAATTTTGAACCATGTGGGGAAGTGCATCCACTTGATTTCATCAGGGAATTTAATGATTTACCTGAAACATGGAATCACAAAGAGAAAATGTCATTTGTGAGAGGTTTTTTGAAAGGGGATGCTTATTGAGGGGCAGGTCAGGTAGCTGATAGCTGTACTTCATGGCAAAGCTTTCAGAAAGAATTGTTAAGTGAATATTGGTCCAAAGAGAAGCAGAAGAGAATTTTGAGTGAATTTTGGGGAGGAGAGAGATCTGACTCCAGAAAGGGTACTGTGAAAGATTTCTGTCAGTTTTGGATAAACAAACTGAAATATTTGGACAAAGAGCTAGGTAGTGAATCAGTAATTATGGGTTTAGAAACTAAGATGCCTTAGTAAGTTAGATAATTGCTTGTACTTTCCCCTAGAGGTAATATTAGTGAGTTTTTGAATTATGTTGATAAACTGGAAGGGTGAAGTCCTCAGTGGAAGATTGTACAAAGAATTTTGATTACAATAATCAATGAAGGAGAGAGTTTCAGGTAAATAGGATGAACAGGACTCATTACAGTAGAAATTCAAGGAATGGTTGGGTGGAGGATAGCCAGAATGGGTATGGGAATGGTAGGAGAAATTCAAGTAACAGAAATGGCTGAGATGACTTTAATTCTGAATCACACCATTTAAACTAGATAATGCTCCAGTTTTGGCTCACATTAGAGCAGTTAGTGATGAAGAGTCACATGTATATAAATGTGCTGTAATCACAGTAAGGGTAATGTAAATGATAGTAGTAAGACAAGTGTAAATTCTATTTCAAGTATGATGTTGAATGATGGTGTGGGTAGCAATGTTTATCCCATAAGAGGAGAGGAGGAACTTACTATAATGTGCTTTGGACCAGAAGGAAGACCTACATGCAAATAGGGGGTTCAGCATTCTGTGTTGGATTCATTACATGGCAATAATGCTTACCCCAGCTGTCTGTCTTGTTTTTCATGTTTCCTGAGGCAGTCAGAGACATTCTACTTTGACTTTCAGGTGATTTTGTATAGTAGAATATTTTAGTATGGGAATATTTCAGAAAAGTTTTCTTCAGTAATGTTGTGTCAGTTATAAGTAATAGAATCATAAGAGGATGGAAGAAAGTAAATTGGTACCATGGTTAAAGATTGTGTGTCAAACAAAGAGGTAAGGTAAACAGAAAATGCAAGGTGTCAGCATATGTGGAGGATAATCCACATCTGAAGTAATCAACTTATGTGTGAAGTTAGTATAATTTGGTGCAGCAGCAGAGACAATATGCAATGAAAAACATCTTGAATAACAGGTCTTAATAACAATTGTTGTATAGTAGAAGGGTTTGTGTTCAGTGCAATCAGTATATGTGAGGTAACTATCAATCTCCATCATGGTACCGCCTTTTCTAACATTAAGGAACTCCAACATTAGACATAGTTGCCTAGAGTAATGTGTGGAAAGAATAAGCAAGATTAGTATGTATATCACCCTTCAGGCTAGAATATCAAGCAATTTGATGGAATACAGTCAGATACTGGTTTTTCTGAATGATAATTTTGTCTGATCACTAATGGAGTTAAGTTTGCCTTAGCATAAGGATCTGTTACTGTGGAGTGTTTTTCAGTAGAATCAATTTTGCATTGGATAAGCAGAGCAGGTATTTATTTATTAGATAATTAAACAATAATGAAATAATAAAATAATGAACAATGTTAGGGCCTAATGATAATGGAGCCTGTCTCTGCTGTAGGTATATTTTTTGAGAATGCCCTCCACTAGTTAACAAGGTAAAAATGTTTGTATAATAATGATGCTGACAGATATGATTGAGTAAAAAAAAGATTACTGTATTCAAACAAATGTGGTGTAACTGTCCTGATGATCTACTTTTGAACTAGACAACATTGGATACTGTTTATGTTGTGCAATGCATGACACTGCAGCTGGGAATGAGAGATTAACAGAAAGATCAGTATTTTAGTGATGTACAAGTCATATAATTCTGCATTATTGGATCTATAACTTATCAGAAACTTCTATTTGTTTTCTGAGAAATTATCAGCTTATAGTGGTAATAGTGGAATGAAGAAAAGTAATTTTGTTGATTAAAAGATAACTGTGGTGCTAGACTGATGTGAATATTCTGACAGGTCAACTATTTGGTAGCATTTTGTGATGATTTAATTTTCTAGTTGAATGAGAGTAGTACTCAGAGTAGAATGGAGAAGTAGGGCAAGGATGTGGTACAACTTCCAGCCCCTTAATTTTGTTTTGAGTAGTAATTAAGTTCAGTTAAAAAGTGAACTGCAATGCACAGTGTAATTTAACTTTTTACAACCCATGAGGGAAAAAAAAAAAAAAGCAAGGCAGTGCTTGCACCAAGCGAAATGTATTAGGTTTACAACTTTGCTTCCGCTGTTTTACAATAGACGGTAGTAGCAACAAGTGGGTGAGGTTCAGGTGGTTGGTTATACATGTAATACAATAAGGTTAAGCATCTGTAAACATAATTCCATAAAAATATTAGTCAATTTTTGATTGCATCATAAGGTTATCCTCGATTAATTAAGTCAATTCACGTACCCATTTCTTGCCATTTGTGGGAAGTTTTAATTTTCTGCTTTGACATGAAGAAATCTGTGGCTGTGGCTCTTAAAATTCTGGGTAAGACCAATGGTGAGGGAGCTCTTAGTGGAAGAATGTGCAGAGAATGTTTCCAACACCCTAAGATTGGTGATTTTGATGTCGAAGACCGGCATGGTGGTGGAACACAAAACATTTTTGTAACTACTGAAACAGATGAAGACAGTCACAGGACATCATTATCAAAAGCAACTGATGTGTTTGAGCCCAGCACTGAAACACAAACAGCCACAATACAGCGATAGGCATGTATAGGTAATTTTGCAGCAGGTCAGTGCTCAAACCCATGTCACAAAACCCATCAAAATATACATGGAAATGTTGAAATGAGAAGTCCAATCCCTCCCACCATATTCTCCATACATTGCTGTCTCTGCCTACCATCTTTTTCGATCAGTTGCTTACAGTCTGGCTGACCAGCACTTCTGATCATATGAGCAAGTGCAAAATTGAATCGATTCATGGATCCCCACAAAAGACGCCCAGTTCTTCCACCACGGGATTCTTATGCTATCCAAAAGATTGGAGAATGTGGTGGCTAGTGATGGGCAATACATTGAATCATAAGGTTTTCACAATAAAGCCCCGAACTTTGAAAAAAAAGGTGGAAGGAAAGTTGTAGACCAAGTATCTTTGAATGTAATCTTTGTTGATCCAAGAAGGCCTTGACTTATGATGAAGATACCTATTTTTATTAAAAATATAAATTGTGAATATTTTGTGCCATTGTACAATACACTGTATGTAAATATTTTGTATGGGGAGTTTCGTATGGCCTGTTGGTATAGGTAGGAATTTGAAAAAAAGCATATGTACTGTAGTCTTGATTACATTTCATATGTAATATTTGTTGTGTGTAGATTGTTAACCCATTTTCTGGCGTCATTTGTAGTCACTAAACTGCCCAGTTAGCTATTTGCAATATCTATCTGGTCAATCCAATGAGGGGGTGATGTGATGAAGGAAGCTGGTATATTTTTCATTCCCCTCTTGTTTTGCCAGCTGCCTCCTTAAATTCATTTATTCACTTTTAGCTAATTACCATTAACATATGTGAATATAATCTGTTTTTTCAAGAAAGAGAAAGGTTGGTTTTTGGCACTCAGCTTTAAAGAATATAACACTAGATGTAATTTTGTACTTAGTTTATGTATGTAAATGATTTTCTAACTTATTTTGACTATTCCTAGGTAGTATCTTTGGTTATAGTGTGAAATCAGTAATTGTTTTGTAACTTAAATTCTATTGTTGCCTTATAAACAAATATAAATTTTATACTAATTGACAAAATTTTGAGAAATGACTAATAGAGTTCTTAAAAGATCTATTTAGCTCTATTCAAAAACATGTTAGCAAAGCCAGCTCTTAATTAATTCCAAGCTAATTTCCAGTTTCATCAAAAGTATTGTTTGCATAACAATATTTGTTAATTTCATGATTTAAACAAATAACACAGCTTAAATCTTTTAGTAGAAGAAACTGTTAAACACAATTTTTAGATGTATGCAGTTAATTGAAGGAGTTATATTTTAATTGTAACTTTAACTTCAAACAATGTATAGTTTCAGTACCTATTATTGTGAGCATATATAAAGGCCCAGTGTTTGGGCTTAAGACAGTCACTCCATGGCCGAGTTTCAGACAAGGAACCTGTATTGGTTAGATCAACAACAATGCATCAAATTAATTGTAAGATAGGTGTTATGCTGGTTGTTAAAACAATTACAGTGTCTGTTCAATTTATTTGAAAGACTGCTCATAGATGTTCAACAGTAAACTATTGTAGCAGTATGTTGCTGTTTTCCTGCAACCTATTAATGAGAGTTATCCAAAGTTAAACAATAGTGCACTGGCCATACAACTGTGTATTATTTGGGTGGTTTTGAATAGTGAAAGTAAAGAACTGTGAAAAGCAAATGTGCAGCTGTTGGCAGCATCATTTAAAGTAGTCAGTGTTGAAAACTTCACACATTGACTGATTTAGTTCTTGAACAAACCAATATCTATATTGAAACAAATATACAAGTACTCCAAATATGGCTAGGCCTACAAATTGTGGTGAAATGAAGGCATATTTTGGTCTAGTTTACTTAGCTGGAACACTGCATGGTGGTAAAAAGAATACTGAAGACATTTGGAATACAGAAGGGTTGGAAATAGAAATCTCTTGAGCAAGTAAGTCATTTAAAAGGTTCTGGTTTTTTACTCAGTGCATGAGGTTTGACAACATCCATATGAGGGAAGAAAGAAAGGAATAAGATGATCCCACTCGCAAAAAGATCCATTCTTGATCAGTATGTCTCCTACTAGAATGCATATTTTGCTCCATCAGAAAATTTTACTTTTATGAAATGCTCATTCCATACAGAGGCAGGTGCAGGTTCAGAATGTATATCTCAAATAAACCTGCCAAGTACGTGATCAAGATATCCAGTCTTGCTATGTAAAAAAATTGGAAGTCTATGCAGATGCTCAACCACAAGGGCCATAAAAAGTCAGTAAGAAGGCAGACAATGTTGTTCTATGACTTGTAGACCCAGTAAAAGAGTCTGGCAGAAATCTGACAATATACAGTTGATTTACTTCTTACCCAATCATCAGAAAGTACTACAAGAAAAGAATATTACTGTTGTTGGTACATTAAAAAAAAGCATGAAATTCAGTTGAGATTTTACTCAAAAAATCTAAAGAAGAGTATTGATATATTTTTATATTTCATAAGTTGTCACATTACTTTCATATGTACCAAAATCAACACTGCTTACTTTGTCAATGCATCATGATGATGAAATTGACAGTGACAGTAGCAAAAATAAAAAAAGTATAATAACATACTACAATAAAACAAATGGCAGCAAAGATGTCATTGATGCTATGTGTGTTGAATATACTGTTGCTAGAGGGACACGATAATGCCCTCTCAGTCTCTTTTTTTCACTTGTTGAACATTGCAGCTCACAATGGCTACATTGTATTCAAAGAACGACATCTTACAAGAGAATACTTCATACCCTAGGAAAGTCTCACATAACACTATATTTCACAATGCTCCTAAGCCAGGGAAACCTCCTGCACAAAATCCACAGGCTTGCCTCTAACCTGTCAGGCACCCAAGAAAAAAAAAAGAATAGTTGAAGATCCATAACCAGAGAAAAGGGAAGGACAGCAAAACTAAATAAAGGTTTGCAAAGTTTGGTCATTCTTGGCACAAGCTGTAATGGTCTGTGGTGACTGTTTTGAAAAATGATGATTTTAGATGGTGATTTATATAATGAAAATTCAACATTTTTGTTTCTTAGTTCTACAACTTATTCTCATTTACATTGGCGTTTCAATCACATTTACTTGTACTTCCAGTTTACTTACATTTACTTCTACAAGAAAGTATGTTTTCAAGTTTTTTTACAATTATTGTGTAATTGAACAAAATAAAAATACGCCATTTGATGCAAATATACTGTTTGTCATAGTCACTTGTTATAAGTGTTTTATTTATTGCATTCCACAGACCCAGCCTGATGATTCTGGAAACTATTTTTTGCCTGTCAATTCTGGGGTTAAAAATATAACAATCTTTACTGCTTTGTAAATGAATTAAAGACCTCAATTCTTCAGATAGTAAAAAAAAAGACGTGTAATGTTAATTTGCCCCTCTACTAAATGTGCATTTGTCCTACCTTTGAGTTCCAGTGCAGGACCCTACATTCCCCTAGAGAACTTGACAATGGTGATCAATAAATGCATCCAGACATAAATTTCTGTTTGTCTTTCATGATCTTTTTCATCCAAATTATTTATCATGCACACATTTGGTTTCATTCCAATGAATCTGAGTTACTATTTTGATGTGAAATCCATTCAAATTACATGTTTGCTTAATACATGGTCAAGTCACATTAATATACTGGTGTTCAAAATTTTGAAAGGTTTCATTAATTTTACCACAAAACAGTATAATCTAGTGATAGTAAAGTAGAATTAATATAAATTATACAGAACATAAACAACTGCAACATATACGAGGGCTATCCACAAAGTACATTACGTTTTGGAATTAAAAAAAAAAATAAAGGATTGGAAATTTTTTTATTATATACAGATGAAAGCCACACTTAAATACTACTTTTCTATACATAGTTGCCATTTAAATTAAGGCACTTATTGTACCGATGGCCGAGCTTGGAAATTCTTTCGTCGTAAAATTCGGCCGCCTGCGCCTTCAACCACGTGGTTACCTCTTCTTGAAGCTGTGTGTCATCATCAAAACGCTGCATAGCCAACCACTTCTTCATTGCTGGGAATAAGTGGAAGTCGCTCAGTGCCAGGTCGGGACTGTACGGTGGATGAGGAAACAACTCCCACTTAGAAGATTTGAGAACTTCACGAGTGGCATTTACCGTGTGGGCCCGGGGGTTGTCGTGAATCAGCAAGATCTTTGAGCCCAACTTTCCCCTGTGCTTCTTTTGTATTGCTCTTTTGAGGTTGTGCAGAGTTTGGAAATACCTTTGAGAGTTTATTGTAGTGCCTCTTTCCAGGAAATCCACAAAAATCACACCTTTTCTGTCCCAAAAGACAGTCATTACGTGGTTGAAGGCGCAGGTGGCCAAATTTTATGACGAAGGAATTTCCAAGCTCGTCCATCGCTATGATAAGTGCCTTAATTTAAATGGCAACTATGTAGAAAAGTAATATTTAAGGGTGGCTTTCATCTGTATATAATAAAAAAAATTTCCAATATTTTATTTATTTTTAATTCCAAAACGTAATGTACTTTGTGGATAGCCCTCATATAATGATAGATAAATTTACACACACATTCCAACAATTGGTTAATTCACTCAGAAAGCGGTAGAACCCCCTTTGGGAGTAATACAGATTTGGCAAATATGGGGGTTGCTATAAATAATGTCATCAATCTGATGTTGAGGCAATAACACCCATTGTTCCTGTAGCACTGCTCACAAGTCTTGGAGAGTGGTTGGTCAAGCTGATGTGATGCAACCTATGTCCCTAGTGCATCCCCAAACATGCCACGCCATGCATGCAATATCTTCCATTTCCAGAAAAACATCAGCCACCTGTGCTCTATGAGGTCGAACAATATTGTCCAACAATACAAAGTCTTGGCACATACCACCCTGCAACAACCACACATGACATCCCAAGATCTCATCAAGATACCTGACAGCAGTTAAACTTGCCAATTTAACCATACAATTTCATGAAAAGGTGTTCAAGTGTTCAACATAATCCCTGCCCACACCATTAGGAATCATCCTCCATGTCAGTCTCTTTGCACAATGGTTGGGTCCTGAAATAATGTTCTACATTCCCTGCAGATTCAAAACCATCAAAAATCACTGTCCAGACCAAATTGGGCCTCAACTGTGAAAAGAACATCAGCCTACTGTCTGACCATCCAGGTGGCATGTTTACGGCCCCACTATAGACATTCCCTTCTGTGAAGCTGCTTCAAAGGTACACTTGTAGCAGGTCTCTGATTGTGAGAATAAAGGCCAGTCAACCAAAGCCTTCTGTACAATATTTGCCTCACTACAACATGTCCAGTCAATGCTGTGGGGTCAGATGCCGGTTGCAGTGGAGTACTAATGCAGTGCTGTCATGCAATTACAGACAAATAACAGTTCTCTCCCTCTCTCTAATGCTACACATGGTCAGCCCCACCCTGGCCTTTGGGTTACAGTTTTGATCTCTGTAAATTGTCGCTACATCTGGAAAACAACAGAGCAGTTCACATTAAGCCAGCAGACCACATCAGCTTCTGACTTGCTGTTTTCATTCTTCCCATGGCCCTCCACCACAGAGAACCTGGTAGGCATCTTCTCTGTGCCATACTCCACCATCTATGACTGTGTACACAGTGACTGTGGACATGGGGCTAACTGGCAAACACCCATTTGATAGGTGTCCTAATGTCATTGTTGGCATTGTTGTCCATTGACCAGAATGCCATCTTCTGTGCAGGACATGATCATATGGTCATCAGTTGACAGTTTGTATGATTATAACATGAGTTAGACACAGGACATGGAAATAATGGTTAGTTGCTTTAATTTTGGACACCAGTGTATGACCACTGCCTATGTTTGACATCATTGTGCAATATTCACTCACAGACAGCAGATGTCAGCACTAGCAGTTGAAGTTATATCAAGGGTATTAAAGGCACACAGAAAACAATGCAGTCATTGTTGTAAAACAGAAACAGAGATTTATCTGACATCCAAAAGGGATGATCATTGCCCTTTGGGTAAGGGTGGAAGCATTTCCAAAATAGCAAAATCTGTAAACTGTTCACATTCTACCTTGTTTAAAGTATACTGCAAATGGCAAAATGGTGCTATCCAAAACTGGCGCCAAGGCAGCTGTGGTGCACCAGGGGCCAAAGATGATGGAGGGGGGCAGGGAATGATGATTATAGAGATGTTTATGGGCAAATAAACGTGCAACTGTTGAGCAATTGACCACCCAGATGAAGCAACAGGCTACCAACAGTGTCTCTGCAATGATATTCAGCAAATATTGCTTCTTATAAGCCTCCACAGCCTCCTGGTTCATGCACCCATTCTCACTGCTGTTCACCAGTGATGAAAATTGGAATCTGCATGCCAATACTGCAACTGGATATCCATTGAGTGGTTTCAAATGTATCATGTTTCATTCTCCATCATTGGCATGTAAGGTGTGAAATGCCTGCCAGGCAACAGGAGGGGACATGATGGTATGGGAACATTTTTATGGTATTCCCTGGATGATCTCATTATTCTGGAAGATGCAGTGGATCAACACAAGTATGCATCTATCCTTGGAGACCACCCCTACATGCAGTTTACTTTTCCTCAGCACAACGGCATCTACAAGTAGTACAATGCAATGTGTTACATAACTCTTAGTGTACGTGTGTGGTACGAAGAGCACCAGGGTGAGTTTTACTGCACCCTTCTGACCAGCAAACTCCCTATAGTTTAAACACAATTAAGTATCAGTTGGACTAACTTGATGAGGCTGTTTACACCACAGTTCCTTAACCAAGATACCTAGCACAGCTGGCCATGGCACTGGAGTTGGCATGTCTCCATATCCCTGTCAGTACCTCCCAGAACCTCACCGTTTCTCTCCCTACATGTCTCACAAAGGTCCACATTACAAAAGATGGTTATTAATGATTTTGACAGGTGGTCATATTAATGTGACTGGACACTGTGCAAATATAACATTCTTTGTTATGCTGATTTTAAATGAACATCACTTCAATCAACAGTGGAATTTACCTTGGTATCAGTACTTCAACAACGACCTACAGTTAAGTCTAATGAGTGTGTCTGTTGGTGGGTGGGATGGTTATATGGGGATGACAGAGAGGAGTAAGAGGAGTAGAAAGAGAGAGAGAGAAAGAGAGAGAGAGAGCGAGTAAAATGCAACTGTTATCAGTAAACTTGACTTTGTGACTGGGTCTCTTCTTGTGTATGCATGTGTTAAGTCAGTCTACTTCCTGCAGATTGATTTGACTTGATTTGATTCGATTTATTTCATGTTCCATAGGTCCAACTGTGTTGGGTTCACAAGGATGTGGAACAAGTCAGCTTTTTACAAATAAAATATGATAATCTTATAGCATATACAGACATTTGAGTACATAATTATATAAAAATTTATACAGTGAATTCTTTGAGCAGCAATACAGTAAAAAGAAAATACATTAATGCACTACAGAAAACAGATACAGAGCACACACAGATACAGAGCTCAAGTTAAATAACATTCTTAGTGCCATTGTGTCACCTGGTATTATATAATATTAAAATTTTACAATTTATTTAGTTAAAAATTCATTTAAACTGTGAAAAGCTTTTTCTAGCAGAAATATTTTTAGTGCTCTCTTAAACTTACTCTTGTTATGAATCTCTGTCTTTATTTCAGAAGGAAGAGCATTGAAGAGTTTTGTTCCAGTGTAGTGAACACCCTTTTGCGCCAAGCTCAAATTTCTATGCTTGCTGTGTATGTCATCCTTCCTCTGTGTGTTACGCTCATGATAATTACTGTTTGGTTTAAATATCTCTATATTTTTACAAACAAAACACATGAGAGAAAAATTATATTGGCATGTAATTGTATATATTTTAAGTTTTCGAAAGCTATTTCTGCACGAGTGTCTTGGGCGCAATACACACATAATTCTTAAGGCTCGCTTCTTTGCAATGAACACTCGCCTTGCTATTGGCTGGTTGCCCCATAAAATAATGCCATATTCAATGAGTGAGTGAAAATAGCCATAGTGTGCCACTTTTGAAGTGTTAGTTTCAACACATGTAGTGACAACCCGTAAAGCATATTTAGCAGAGCTGAGCCTCTAACAGAGGTCTATAATATGTGAAGACCAGTTCATTTTCTTGTCAATGTGTTCTCCAAAAAATTTTGTTGTTTGCATCCTTTCTATTGGCTGATTACCACATGTCACACTTATCTCTCTCTCTTTTTCTGTTTTTGTACAGAACTGAATAAAGCTGGTTGGTCTTACTGGAATTTAATGAGAGACCATTCACCTTGAACCAATTAACCACATCTGAGAGTATGTGATTAATGAGTTCCTCAAGATTACTGTCCATTCTACTGCTGATAAAAATTTTGGTATCATCAGCAAATAATGTAAATTTATATGATAGGCTTGTACACGTTGGTAGATCATTTATAAAAATTAGGAATAATAGTGGCCCAAGAATTGAGCCCTGAGGCACTCCGCAAGTAATGGAACTCCATTCAGAATATGAGTAAACATCACATACTCTGCCTGAGCTATTCAAGACAACTTTTTGTTTTCTGTCTTGGAGGTACAACTGTAGGCAATTGCCTGAAACACCACTTATTCCTACTAATTTTGCTTTTTTCAAGAGAATGTGGTGAACAACACAGTCAAACGCTTCGAATAAATCACAGAAGACACCAAGTGCTACCATTTTTTCATTAAGGGTTTCTAAGACTTCATTTGCAAGTGCATAGACTGCATCTTCTGTTGAACAGAATGAAGTTGTCCTTAGATTGTCCATGCTGCAAAGGATCTCTGTTTATTTTGAAATCAGACTTGATTCAATAATTTAACATAAGGAAATGTTCTTGTATTTTCCTGATTTTTTTTTAAAAACTGTGTACAAACCTGAGCATGACACTGCTTCAACAGACACTAAACTCAGACTACTCACAGCTGACACAGCTGCCACTGTGTGAATATACACCAACAATTAAAGAATGTCATTGTGGTGTTACAAACTTGTTTTCTTTTTTCCTCAAATTGCAGTTCAACTTTTGATAATCTAATGAATTTAGAGGTGGAATAAATATTGACATAACCCAAAGCTTTCCACAAGATAATATTTCATATTACAATGTGCTATTTCATGAAATTAATTATAGTAACAATGACAGGTATAAAAATTTGAATTACTTCACATTGTGGTGAAATATAGTTTACTAACATGTTTTCAATGATTGTACATCAAGCACATTTTACTGAGCTAATGATTTTTACTTAGAAGTCTTGTGAAATCTCAATTCTGTTTATGTACTGACAATGTTGAAACATTTTGAAATTAAATACATTCATGTATATTTAAGCAGTTAAACCACAAAATAAAGAAACACAAGTTGTCAAAAGAATGAGTGTATCTCTGTAAAATATATATATATATCTAAAAACAAAGATGATGTAACTTACCATACGAAAGCGCTGGCAGGTCGATAGATACACAAACAAACACATACATACACACAAAATTCAAGCTTTCGCAAACAATGGTTGCTTCGTCAGGAAAGAGGGAAGGAGAGGGAAAGATGAAAGGATGTGGGTTTTAAGGGAGAGGGTAAGGAGTCATTCCAATCCCAGGAGCGGAAAGACTTACATTAGGGGGAAAAAAGGACAGGTATACACTCGCACACACACACACATATCCATCTGCACATACACAGACACAAGCAGACATTTGTAAAGGCAAAGAGTTTGGGCAGAGATGTCCAATGTCTGCTTGTGTCTGTGTATGTGCGGATGGATGTGTGTGTGTGTGTGAGTGTATACCTGTCCTTTTTTCCCCCTAAGGTAAATCTTTCCACTCCCGGGATTGGAATGACTCCTTCTCCTCTCCCTTAAAACCCACATCCTTTGATCTTACCCTCTCCTTCCCTCTTTCCTGACGAAGCAACCATTGTTTGCGAAAGCTTGAATTTTGTGTGTATGTATGTGTTTGTTTGTGTATCTATCAACCTGCCAGCGCTTTCGTATGGTAAGTCACATCACCTTTGTTTTTGGATACATTTTCCCGCGTGGAATGTTCCCCTCTATATATAGTTTGCAAAATGGGTACCACAAACTGTGGTTAAAAGAGGAATTGATTGATACATTGATACATTTTGTCAATAGTCATTCTGCCAACATGTTTCACCCCTCCCCCCCCCCCCCCCCCCTCTCCCTTCCCCACCAGTTTCCCTGAGCATTGCACATACAATTTATGTGAAAAGTCTACCAGGTATGCACTGTGCAGAAATAAGCAAAGTCTCAATTTTTTAAAAGTTTGAGATAACAGTGTCATTAAGGTATAGGTCAGCCAATGTGTTTCCTCAACAGTATATTAAGGCTACTGTCTAACATTAAATGAAGTACAATTAGTTGCACTGAAAATTAAAAAAAATTGTTTTCCTATATCAACAACTTAATTAATCAGTGTTATTTAGGTAATAGTTGGAATCATTAAAATGTCTTATTTGTAAGTGCTAGAGACCGCACTTGTATTAACACTTAAACATTCCACAGTGCCTCTCAGAAGTTCTTCCACCTTCCAACTCATTGGTTCAAAATGCAAACTTTGCTGTTAAATGTCTCACTTCTCTTAATGTGACAGGTATGCCTTGCCTCCATTTATTATTTAGTTTCTGAAATAACACATTGTCCTAATTACCAAATAGTCAAACAGAACACAAAACACATTGTATTATAAACTGGTTTATTTAACAGTCAATGGTCAGTATAGTCATTAAGCCTAAACTCAAGAATAACACATTGTTAACTAAATCAATTAGACAGAGTTATAAACACTAAATAGAATAGTGACAGTACTATAATATCCCTAGATTCTCTGTTTAATCTCACAATGGAGATGTCTGTGTGCATCACCAAAATGAATGTGAGTCAAAGTTTCTCTTAGTTTGTTGCAGATATTTACAACTAATTTAAATGAAAAGAAGAATCAATATATGTTTGTATGTATATACAAGTAAAACACAGACAATATCATGAAAAGAATAGACTGCTACTCACTGTATAGTAGAGATGATAAATCACAGATAGGTGCAACAGAAAGGTGGCTAAACACTTGAGCTTTGGGTCAGAATGCCCTCTTCTAAAGCAAACAGACATATACACACCTGCACAAGCACTAATCACATACATATGACCTCTGTCTCCAGCAACTGAGGCTGGGCTGAGACCAACTGTGCATGATGGGAGAAGCAATCTGAGTAGTGGGGATAAAGATGTGCCTGTGATGGGAGGGAGAGATATAGCAGGACAGGGGTGGGAGACAGTAAAGTGTTGTTTGTGGGAACATACAGGGACATGATGAAGACAGAAAAGGACAGATAGGTGCAATCAGGAGGTGGGAGGGAGGAGGGGGAGGAAAGGAGCAGAAATGGAGAGAAGTTAAAAGACAGTGGATGTGTTGGTAGAACAGAATGATGTGTAGTGATAGAGTGGGAGCAGGGAAGGGGATAGGCTGGTGAAGAACACTGACTAAGTAAGGTTAAGCCAGGGTGAAGGGGGTCCAGTCCAGTTACAAGCATCATCTACCCTATCAAAGGCACAGAAATCTATGAAACCAGTAATTTTATCTACAAGCTAAGCTGCAACCAATGTGCTGCATTCTATGTGGGCATGACAGCCAACAGTCTGTTTGTCCACATGAATGGCCATTGACAAACTGTAGCCAAGAGACAGCTGAACAACCCAGTTGCTGAACCATGCAGCTCAACACAACATTCTTCATTTCAATTACTGCTTCACAGCCTGTGCCATATTGATTCTTCCCACCAACACCAGCTTTTCTGAATTGTGCATGTGAAAACTCTCCTTGCTATACATTCTACCTTCCTGTAATCCCCCCCCCCCCCCCTCACCAGCTTCTGCCTTTGTTAATCACTGTTTTTCATCCACCTATCTCACTAGCTACTCCCACTCCAGCACTGCACAGCCTTCTATGCCTTGCCCTGTCTCCACCATATCCATATATGCTCCTGCAAGCAGCACTTTACCACACTTACCCTGCTGTCCCCCCCCCCCCCCTTTCCATGCCCCAACCTCCTCTTTATTCCACTACCCAATTGCTTGAATGTGTATGCACATTGTCTATCTTAGAAGAAGGCCTTTTGGCCAAAAGCTCACAAGTTCAGCAGTCTTTTTGTTGTGCTTGTCTGTAGCTCAACATCTCTACTACATAGCAAGTAGCTATCTATTCTTTTCATAATATTGTTATTATCCCATCCTGGATTTTTCAAGTAAAACCTAGATTCTTTGTTCTTGCATAAGAAATGCTCTACTTTCTGTTACAGGAAAACCCAGAGTGATCTTAATAGCACAATTGAGGAGATGAGTGTCTTGGTCTGCATACCTCCTGTTATGTTTCTTGGTGTGGAACTGCATATCTCATATTGTGTAACACAAATAAACAAAAGTGTGATTCACATATGTTTTTCTGTCAGTGTTCATTATATCATTGGCTGACTATCTAGTATGATTAGTAACAGTCTAACAACATAAGTATTTGCAAGATTAGATAGTTTTGAAAAGAGAAGTCTGCCAAGGAGAAGGAGGAACCACTATTTTCATTAGGAAACTGACAAAGTACCAATATATATGTGTAAGCCTACATATACTCTCTTCTTTGCATAACTCTCTCATTACATTTATGTTCACAAAGTATATTTGCAACTGAATTTCTTTTTGTTGTAATTTTTCTGTAATGCTTACAGTGTATTACAGTTGTCTTTGAAAGTTTAACACACCATCAGCAAGTATTCTCATTGTTGACTATACAGTTGTGTACCTCATCTCACTTTATTTGCTGCCTAGTAATCATGTGTAGTGTACTGTTGGGTGTAGAACACGAGCTTGAATTGATTATAAATGCTCTGTTACATCAGTAAGTTCATGAACATTTATTTACAGTGTTTTGCATGAACTAATATTGAGACATAATTAACAAAATGTGCTAAATCTGCAGGCTTAGAGACAACTACTTACAAACACCTTCATCCATGTATATATACAGCCATAATTATAAACATGATATAAAGAGCATGAACATTTCATGTAACAATCAGGCTCTATCAACTGCATGTGCCATGAGTGTGTTCTTATTCATATTGTAAAGCGATTGTGCAATTGACATTTGAAGAGTGATACTCAATTAATAGAAGCTTACTCTTGTCTAAATTGAAGATATATGTTAGGTTTGTTAAATGCCTAATTTCTAACCATTGATAATAAGAGAGTACAGCAGCAAAAAGGTGATAATAAACTAATAAGTTAATAAGCATGTTCATTGATTGGCGACTCCATGTTGTCTTGTGCACAATGACCAGATAACAGGTATACTTGAAAAAAGAGACAGCATTGGTCGTATATTTTTTACTATTGCAAAATCGATTTTCTGCCACTGAGTGACCATCTTCAGTGCTATATTGTATAACTTAAATTGGGATGCACTGTTGTCACTAAGCTTACGGCGATCACATAGACTCATATAAACATGATATAAAGAGCATGAACATTTCATGTAACAATCAGGCTCTATCAACTGCATGTGCCATGAGTGTGTTCTTATTCATATTGTAAAGCAATTGTGCAATTGACATTTGAAGATCTATGTGATCGCCGTAAGCTTAGTGACAACAGTGCATCCCAATTTAAGTTATACAATATAGCACTGAAGATGGTCACTCAGTGACAGAAAATCGATTTTGCAATAGTAAAAAATATACGACCAATGCTGTCTCTTTTTTTCAAGTAAGCTTGTTCATAATATGAATAAACCATCTGTACATAGTTCAGTTATAATTCCACATATTTCTTGTTGTAGACATCTCCACATATTTCATTTTATACATTAAGAGAAGGGAAACAAGTGTCTTAACTCCACTGATGTTTGACCATATGAAAATTCTTATTATTATAATACCTTTTATGTGCATGTAATATCTTATTTGTAGAACAGTATAATGTATGATGAGACAGGGTTTCTACAGTTTACAGTTAGTGACTAAGTACCTGAGTACCCAAATATATTGCTAATGCTAAGATAAAATCAGAAATAGACCTGTCAGGTTACTCGTTATTTTGGATATCCATTCTGCACTGGTTAATTTATATCTCCTATCAGTCCATAATGTAATTCTGAAATACTGTTCTTTGAAATAAGTTCAATATTCAACATGACATTAATACCTAAATGTAGTTCCACAAATCACATTTGATATATGTGTAGCTCAATACATAGAAGTTTCATTGAATGAATGCAGTAAACCAAACTGCTTAGACTTCAGGTAAAACAATGATTCTCAGGCTATCATAGAATTAAAATTGGTTTGATCCACATAATTTGCTATGCATTCAGCAACACAATACTCATAGTTGTATTTGAAGCTAGTGCACTAGACTGCTTTTCATAGCTAATAATAGCTCATGTACTAAAAGGTATCCGCATAGGATGTATCAAATCAGAGTTTCCGATAAGCATAAATCCTTATGTATCAGTGGATTATTTAACTGTGAATGAAAATAGAAATAGGGGCAGTTCTATTTCATCTCTTGGTCTGTACTTACATGAACAACAATAACAGAGTGCATAAGCAAAATATATAAACATAATGAATGCTTTGTGACTTAAGTTCAGCATCTTGTGTTACAATGTATGTAATATTCTTCTTAATGTAAATGAAATGCAATTTATAGCAATTACTTTACTGTGTCTTTCCATAAACATTTGTAGGTATTAACAATGTGTTACTGAAGCAAATCAAGCTGCAGAAATAGGACAAAAAACTAAGATAAGATGTAGAAAATATGTGGTATTGGAAATAGAAATTCAAAACTAAGTATCACATGGGTGGGTCTTTTGTAGCATTAGTAGTAGTTTTAGCTATCTATAGATCTCTTTTAGAAAGATGCTGGACATATCTTGGTATTACAATTTGAGAACAATAAAAATTAAGTAGGTGTAATTCATACATACAGACATTTACAGAATTACAGGTCTAGAATGACAAGGATGGGACAGGTTGTTGACTATGGCCTTACAATAGGAACCATGCCAGTGTTTGCCTGAAATAACACTAGTCCACAGATTTTTTATTTTATTTTTTGAGAAATGAAAGAAGCCATGCCTTATAGAGTTGGATGCACTGAACACAAATATCAAGATTAAAACTGTCTCTTAGCTCTAGGATATAAGCAAATACGGTGTTATCTTTTACAGTCACAGTTATAGGACATAATCAAACAACTGAAAATCCAGGATGGAATATAACAATATTATGCAAAGGGAAGGTGCCACTCACCATATAGTGGAGAAGCTGAGTGGCAGATAGGTACAACAAAAAGACTGTCACAAATAAAGCTTTCGGCCTGTAAGGCCTTCATCAAAAATAGATGACACACACACACACAAACACACACACACACACACACACACACACACACACACACACACACACACACATGCAAACACAACTCATACACATGACAACAGTCTCAAGGAACTGAAAGCACACTGCTGTTTTGAGTTTTATGTTTATTTTTTCTTGGTAAATGTAAATTCAGTCTAGACCTTGTTGCATGGTCATGAACAGAGCTGTTTGTGCAGTAATTATCAATGTTGTTTTTGATGTGTACAACTGTTTGGTAAATGGATTCACAGGGTGCAGTTAAAACTCCCAGAGTTTTGAACATGTCTTTGCAGTGTCTCTGACTACTGTCTTTTGTTATTATTCTTACGGCCCTTGTCAGAAATTTGAAAACTGTGTTCATATTTTGTGCACTTGATCCCCAAAGAAGAAAGCCATAGCTAAAAACTGAGAGTACTGAGTAGTATCTATGAAAAGTATGTAACTAAAATAAACTGGCTGTTACACACTGATGTCAGGACTCTTTAACTACATAACATGGTGATGACATCTGTGTGTCCACTCCATTTCAGCTGAGAAGCAAAATTAGCTCTTATAAATTCTGAATTTGTTACACTGTCTTCAGAGCTAGCATCTACATTTAATTTAATAGTGTCATTTTTTTCTCTTCAAACTGAAATTCATGGCAATAGTCTGCTTTATGTTCAGCATCACTCAGTTGCTTATTAACAAATTATAAACTTCCTTGAGAGTTTCATTTGCTTTCTCTGCAAGGAGTTCTCTTGTTTTATCAGTGACTATAATACACATAAATCAGATAAAACTGCTTATAGGAGGTTTTGCATGTGGTCCAGTATAAAGTCACACATTTCTTCGCTCTTCATATTAGAAACAATCACAAACCTATCACATTAAGTCTTGTAGAAAACATTCAAAAATTATATAAACTGTTGTTTTGTTCTTCTCTGATTTGCATGCAGAGTCATGTTATTTGAGTACCATCTTATGTGACACACATCTAATATATTATTTGTGCGGCCAGTAATGTAAAGCATTCTATTCAACCTCTTGCTCCAGACTAACCAGACAAGCTGATTCTGTCTCCTTTGTAGAGGACATTTTGCAGGAGCTGAAGATGCATCTTATGATAAACCATTTACTAATCAAACATAATGTTTACACTTTAAATATGAACAGTGACAAACTTTCAAACAAGTGTTCTTTAATATGAGTAATTTTAGTAGACAGGAATACATATCTCATGTTTGGTAGCCATGCATGAAGTACCCAGGGTGTAAATCTGTGTTCACTGCCAGAGTAGTCATAATTTATGGAATCTGGGTTTTCTAAAAATTAATACCTGTTTACGTCTTCTTGGTATTTATTGTAGAGTTCCTCCACAATACCATAAGCAATCACAAAACTTGCAGCAATAACTAAAACCTCTCTCTATGCCTATGCATGTATATCTCTATAATAATAAAGTAAACAAAAGAATAATTATTGAAATTATAAATATATGACTTACAGTTAATAAATTTAATTTCAGAACTTCTTTTTGGAGTTTTTCTACAGACATCAATTTGCCAAATTGACATGTAGTTGTTGTAATTGTGAATTTTGTAATTTACTGCCCAAAATAATCTTTTATACACGATCAAAAAATGCAAAATATAAAATATTGATTTTCTTGTTAATTACAAATTGGGTTTTGTGGACAACATTTTCATAAATTCCAAACATATTTCTTGATATCTTCATTAAGCTACAGTTTGAGGAGCTGAACAGATTTTGATGAGACACAAAAATGTGATATCTATTTACAATTCATTTTTGCAATATTGAAATTAGAAACTCAGTTACATAAGTTTCTATTACTGTGGTTTTACATGGGAAAAAATACTGAGTTAACATTTAAAAATCATAATCTAGGATTTTGTGATTTTCTGTACAAAATACACTCCTGGAAATTGAAATAAGAACACCGTGAATTCATTGTCCCAGGAAGGGGAAACTTTATTGACACATTCCTGGGGTCAGATACATCACATGATCACACTGACAGAACCACAGGCACATAGACACAGGCAACAGAGCATGCACAATGTCGGCACTAGTACAGTGTATATCCACCTTTCGCAGCAATGCAGGCTGCTATTCTCCCATGCAGACGATCGTAGAGATGCTGGATGTAGTCCTGTGGAACGACTTGCCATGCCATTTCCACCTGGCGCCTCAGTTGGACCAGTGTTCGTGCTGGACGTGCAGACCGCGTGAGACGACGCTTCATCCAGTCCCAAACATGCTCAATGGGGGACAGATCCGGAGATCTTGCTGGCCAGGGTAGTTGACTTACACCTTCCAGAGCACGTTGGGTGGCACGGGATACGTGCAGACGTGCATTGTCCTGTTGGAACAGCAAGTTCCCTTGCCGGTCTAGGAATGGTAGAACGATGGGTTCGATGACGGTTTGGATGTACCGTGCACTATTCAGTGTCCCCTCGACGATCACCAGTGGTGTACGGCCAGTGTAGGAGATTGCTCCCCACACCATGATGCCGGGTGTTGGCCCTGTGTGCCTCGGTCGTATGCAGTCCTGATTGTGGCGCTCACCTGCACGGCGCCAAACACGCATACGACCATCGTTGGCACCAAGGCAGAAGCGACTCTCATCGCTGAAGACGACACGTCTCCATTCGTCCCTCCATTCACGCCTGTCACGACACCACTGGAGGCGGGCTGCACGATGTTGGGGCGTGAGCGGAAGACGGCCTAACGGTGTGCGGGACCGTAGCCCAGCTTCATGGAGATGGTGGCGAATGGTCCTCGCCGATACCCCAGGAGCAACAGTGTCCCTAATTTGCTGGGAAGTGGCGGTGCAGTCCCCTACAGCACTGCATAGGATCCTACGGTCTTGGCGTGCATCCGTGCGTCGCTGCGGTCCGGTCCCAGGTCGACGGGCACGTGCACCTTCCGCCGACCACTGGCGACAACATCGATGTACTGTGGAGACCTCACGCCCCACGTGTTGAGCAATTCGGCGGTACGTCCACCCGGCCTCCCGCATGCCCACTATACGCCCTCGCTCAAAGTCCGTCAACTGCACATACGGTTCACGTCCACGCTGTCGCGGCATGCTACCAGTGTTAAAGACTGCGATGGAGCTCCGTATGCCACGGCAAACTGGCTGACACTGACGGCGGCGGTGCACAAATGCTGCGCAGCTAGCGCCATTCGACGGCCAACACTGCGGTTCCTGGTGTGTCCGCTGTGCCGTGCGTGTGATCATTGCTTGTACAGCTCTCTCGCAGTGTCTGGAGCAAGTATGGTGGGTCTGACACACCGGTGTCAATGTGTTCTTTTTTCCATTTCCAGGAGTGTAGTATTTTATGTTGTATCCAATAATGCAAAACATATAATGTTGTATTCTTCTTAAATCCAATTTGGATTTTGTAATTACCACTACCTTAAGTTCTGAACTGAGGTTCTATCAAAATACAGAATTATGCTGTTTGTTTACAATTTGCTTGGAGCAATTAATTTTTTAAATACTACTCTGTTACTTGATTAGTTACACTAAGCTTTACAGGTGTCATTAGCATAGCAATCCACTACACAGTTTGCAGCTATATGCATAAGTAAAATATACAGAGGTGTGAGACATATGGTATCAAGTTTATACTAATACATGCTGCATTAATATTCAGTTGATTTATGCAGTTTTTGCTATTATAGGCCGAATATTATTGTATAAGTATAGGTGTTTTGATGTCTACAATGAGATTTTATAAATATTTCTATCACAATGACTTTTCATAGTTTTATAGCTGACTGTTGTTTTTGCCTACAGCCATTTTCACTTCACAGTTGAAAGCTGTCAAAAGCACTGCCAGGTGTCAGGGATTTCCTTAGGTTGACTCAACTATAAGAGTGTGTTGGTAGTAAAGACTAAATGTATTAAAACTTCATTCCTGTTGTGGAAATTTTTTCATGCATTTCAATTTTTATGGTGTCATACCTCTTGAATTATCTGTTAAATAATGCTGTATTTGTGTAGGTTCATTCAGTGTCAAATGTGGGTACTGTCTACAAAATATGTTGCTAATAGAGTTATAAGCAAATAAGTAATAAATTTAAATGTCTTGCACAGTACAGTAGTTTATCATACATCTCAGTGTTTATGATTTCATATCTCTTGATCTATGTTTCACATAATGATGTAATTTTGTAGTTACTTGGAATATGTGGATACTGTCTGCAACAGTTAGTTGCAAAGAAGTATGAAATTTAAACGTCATGCGTAGTGCATCAGCTGTTCATGCAGCTCATTGTTAATGACATTATATGTCCTGGACTGTGATAGGTGTGTGGTACTTACCCTGGCAGCAATTGTTCAAGTGTTCACACACACACAGATATATATCTATTTTTATAATCTGTATGGGTTAATAAATGAATGTAATAAATTTGGCACTCTGGTTACTGTGTTGGCAGCCAACCAGATTGTCCTACTACTAAATTGGCACAATTTCTCACAGAATTGGTACTCACTGTATTGTCTGTTGTCTACTTCTTACACCACTTATTACATCATTCTTCAACTACTGCATTCTTATCCCATTGAGATTCTGTTTTGATATGATCCCCAAACTTAATTTGTAACATTGAATCTATTGAACAATATTAGAAAATGTTAGTGAAACAGTTAATTACAGTAACATTACCAATTCCATCTTAACTCATTTTAATTTGTTGATGCATTATGAACATGTCATTCCTGGAGACAATGTTTCTTTAAATCAACGTTCTGAGTATTCTATAACAATTTCTGTAGTGTTTTCTAAGCACAGCAGAAGAATTTTTGAAGTTTGGATCACTTTACGAAGCAGTGGACTTGTTTTGCAAAATCTAAATTTTTATCTTTTTCTGTTTAAGTAAATCATTTGCGCTTCTACAATTACATTAGTTAATGAAACACTAATTCAAGTATTTGTTATAAATAATTTTTCCCATGTGTGCAATGCCACCCTTTTACACTATCATAAAATATTTTCCTTGCTTTGATGTTCTATTTTTCATAAAATATTATGCTTACGCAGATTGTTAATCAGTTTCTCATCAGCATAGTGCAGTCCTTTAAATATTATCAGAAAATATTTTCATTACTTTACCATTCTAATCTTTGTCAAACACTACAATTAAAAAGATTATTAAAGATTATGCACACATTTCCTTAATATTCTTTTTCAATGAACTTTTACACATAATTACTTTTTTTTTTTTTGCTGTGGAGGTGAAGGATATCTTTAATATGGTTTTTGAGGCAGTCTTATCTTGGATTCTATTGATCACAGACATAAGGGATCAAGGGTACTGGATAACCATTGGCCTAAAAACCATTTGTACACCTATCACAATGACTGGCATACTCTAGCTATCCTACAGGACAAGGTCAAATTTAAAACATTACACACTTCCACCAATCCAGGTAAATTCAGAAAATCAGTTGTTTAGTTTGCTTTATATCTGTTAACAGGCAGCTGACTTTAGGCAGCTTATAAAAGCACCATTTGCTCATTCACAGTTCATCAGGAAACCCCAAAAAGCCATGATTTTTGGGTATGAAAAGCACCAATTGTGTGGCTGGCCACTTCTCAAATTTCTTTTCATGAAAAATCATCAAAATTTTTACCATATGCTCTTCAGATGATTTTCCTATGGAACCTTGAAACCTTTTTTGATATCTACATCATACTCTGCAAAGCAAAATGAGGTGCATGGTAGAGGATACTTCCCATTGCACCAGTTATTAGGGTTTCTTAATGTTCCATTCACAAACGGAGAGTGGGAAGAATGATTGTTTGAATGCCTCTGTGCATGCAGTAATCATTTTGATATTGTCTTCATGATGCCTGTGTAAGAAATACATAGGAAAAAACAAACCTGCAACCATTTGTGTTGCCCTTCTCTGTACACATTTAATATCCCCTGTTTGTCCTATTTGGCATTGGTCCAAAACATGTCAGCAGTATTCTAGGATGAGTCACATCAGCAATTTGTAAGCAATCCCCTTTGTAGATTAACTGCACTTTGCCAGTAGTTTACCAAAAAACTGAAGTCTACCACCTGCTTTACCCACAACTGAGCCTGTTTGATCATTCCATTTCATACCCATATGAAGTGTTACACCAATGTATTTTTATCAGTTGGCAGACTACAAAGGTGACTCATTGATATTATAATCATATGATATTACATTTTTTTGCTTTGTGTACTGCAAAATTTTACATTTCTGAACATTTAAAGCAAGCTGCCAATCTCATATAACACTTCATTATAGATAACTGTATCATCTGCAGAGAGCCTGATTTCACTATTAACATTGTGTGCCAGGTCATTAATATACAGCATGAACAGCAGGGATCCCAACACACTTACCTGGGTCACATCAAAATTACTTCTACATCTGACAATGACTCTCCATCCTAGATAAAATGTTGCATCCTCCCTATTAAAAAGTCCACAGTCCAGTCAAAAATTTCACATGATACTCCATATGATCGTAGTTTTGAAAATAAGAGTAAGTTTTGAACTGACTCAAATGCTTTATGGAAATCAAGAAATACAGCATCTGCCTGATTCCCTTGATCCAAAGCTTTCAATACGTCATGTGATGGGTATCATATGATCAATATTTCAAAATTCAAGCTGGTTGGCATGGAGGAGGTCATTCTCTTCAAGATACCTCATTATGTTTGACCTCAGAACATATTCTAAGATTCTACAACAAATCAATGTCAAGGATATTGGATAGCAGTTTTGTGGATCTCTTATACTACCCCTCTTGTAGATGGGTGTGTCCTGTGCTTCTTTCCAAGAACAGGGCACAGATTTTTGTTCAAGAAGTCTATGATACATTATAGTTAGAAGAGAGGTTAACTCAGCCACAGCCTCAGTACAGAATCTGATATTGATTCCTTTGGGCCATGGAGCTTTGTTTGATTTTAACAATTTTAGCTGTTTCTCAGCACCACTGACAATAATACTTATGTCACTCATCTTTTCTGTGGCATGAGGGTTGAACTGGGGTACTTCTCCTGAGTTTTTCTTTGTAAATGAACTTTTGGAAACAGAGTTGAGCATTTCATCTTTTGCTTTGCTACCCTCAATTTCAATTCCTGTATCATTCACTAGTGACAGGACACTAACTTTTGTGCTACTAACAGCCTTTACATACAGCAAGAATTTCCTTCATTTCTGTGAAAGACCATTTGACATTTGACAGTTTCAGTCTTTTAAACTTGAGCCATAATTCCTCTACATAGACATGCTCTGTGCTGAAAGTTACAGGTTTCTCATTGAGATATGACACTACTGATTTTGTATCTAGTTTACTGAATATATATATATATATATATATATATATATATATATATATATATATATATATATATATATATATATATATATATATATATATATATATATATATATTTCTGCTTGTTTTAGTTCTCCTTTGTACTGTGGTAATCATTGTTGCCACAGCCACGCCTTGGTAATTGATACCAGATTCAGTATGGACATCCTCAAAGAGGTCAGGTCTGTTTATTGTCATTAGATCCAACATATTTTCATCATGAATGGTGTTCCTAACTATCTGTTCTAAGTGATTTTCAGAGTAGGCATTTAGTAAAGTTTCACAGAATGTCTTATCATGCCCACCACTGACAAAAATCTAATTTTCCCAGTTGATTGTTGGACAATTAAAGTCTTTATCAATGATTACTGTCTGATTGGGGAACTTACATACAAATGAACTGAGGTTAGTTTTTAGTTACATCTGGATATGAGTCTCTTGGGTGAGGGAACTGTCAATTATTATTTTATACCCAACTCTGATACTGATACAGAGTCTTTCCCAAACAATCACGCATGCAGCTTCAATTTGTATACTGTGACAAATACACCACCTCCATTTCCCTTTCATCTATGCTTTTGATACATGTTTATATTTTCCACAAAAGTCTCGCTGATATCAGCTTATGGTTCCAACCAGCTTTCTGTACCTACTATTATGTGGGCTTCCCTGCCTTTAATGAGTACTTCAAACTCTGTCAGTTTGTTGTGAATGCTTTGGCAGTTTACTATTAAGATTTTAATACTCTTATCTGTAGGAGGCATTTCTTCAGTCTTGTACTGGTTCTTCTGGGTTTCCTACAGCTATTATTATCTGGACTGGATGGAGAGGCATCTAATATATAAAAAACTCTTGTGTGCACCCCACACACAGTCAGCTACTGAGTAGCAGCCCCTGATGAGTAGTGCAACCTGACCTATTTAGGAGGACGCTGCAGGTCTCTACCCTATGGTACAAGTCCAGGAAGTGCAGCATAGCTTTTCACAGAACTTTCAAAGTCTCTTGTTCAGTGCTTCCACAAATTTTCATTGTTGTCTTTATATTCCACAGCTGATGGTAGACCTTATTCACCACTGCAAATTCATTTCATGTATTTCATAATGGCTGTGGTCACCACAGTGCCTGTTCCTTTGGACATGCATGCATGTCCAAAGGAACTTTGCATTGTAATCAGAATAACATAGGGACTGCAACATTTTATTTATCTGCTGTTAGGCCTACTGAGCAAGTAACTTTCAACTACAATATCTGACCTGTATGGGAATATACATAATGGATGTATGAGTACAGGTCACAGACACATGCTTGACGACATATGGAAGTTTGGGTCTAGCAGTGAGTCATGCATGATAGCCAAATGGGAACGGGACTGCTCATGATAAATGGGAAATCCTGGGCTGGCACAAATTTTCATTGTTGTCACTCCATTCTACAGCTGGTGGTAGTCCTTATTTGCAATTGCCAATTCATTTGAAGCATTTCTGAAACGTCTAAGTCTGTAAACTGTTTGAATACCACTGTAGCACCATTCGAAACCAGTGCTGAGGCAGCTGTGGTGCATTACAGGCCATATATGACAGGGTTGAAGGATAGCTGTGGAGATGCATGTGGGTGAATAGGCATGCAACTCTCAAGCATCTAACTGCCCAGATGAACCACAGGGCTGCCAACAGTGTCTCCTGAATGACTGTTCAGTAAACGTTGCTGCACATGAGCCTCGGCAGCAGGTTCATGCTCCCATGCTGACTGCTGCTCATCACCAATGGAGGCTGGAATTGCATGCCAGTACCACAACTGAAGGTTCAATGGGTGGTGACAGGGAGCCCTTTTCAGGTGAATCATGTTTTATGCTCCACTGAACGTATGGCTGTTGGTGTATATGGCATGAAACATCTAAAAGGAAAAACCCTGCAAGAATCATGAGAGTGTTATTGTTTGGGCAATATTTTCATGATATTCCCTGGGTGATCTCATCATTCTGGAAGGAATAGTGAATGAACATAAGTATGTAACTATCATTGGGGATCATGTCCACCTATATATGCAGTTTGTTTTTCCTTGGCAAAATGGGATTTTACAGGAGGACAAAGCAATGTGTCACACAGCTTGCAGTTTACACCTGTGGTTCAAAGAGCACCAGCTGAACTTATTATACTCCCCTGGCCACCAGACTCCCCAAATTTAAATGCAATTGAGAATGTTTAGGATCAGCTTGATCATGCTGCACGCACCATGGTTCAACTGTGAAACTGAGCACAGCCAGCTTGAGTTGGCATGGCTCCACATCCCCTTCAGTACTTCCCTTTGTGTTTTCAGGATACCAAAAACAAATACCACTGAAAAATTGTTTTTTTGTTATCTATGTCATTGATAACTGTGAAATATAAAACTATGTCACACAGTGCTCTGCAGTGTCATTTAAATGCAGCTCATTTGCAGTTTTACCCTCTTCCTCCTCCACACACACAGACAGGATGGCTTGATGGTGGGGGAAATGTGCAGCAAGACTGAGCACTATGGCTCTCATGCCAGTGCACTGTCCATTCCCAAATTTTTGCCCCCCCCCCCCCCCACCTTAAATGCTCAACCCTCTGAACTCCTTTCATCTTGTTGTGCAACCACTGAATCATCTGTCAAAAATGTTCCTCACATTATCTGCTGTCTCCTCCTTGTATCATGAATCCTTCTGTCCTCCCTCCCCACCACCATCTACCAGGCAACTGCTTTCAATAATCAAACAATGGGAAATTCAGGTCGGGATATCAACAAGTATGAAAAGGATAGATTGCTACTCATCATTAAGATGACATGTTGAGTTGCAGCCAGGCAAAACGAAAAGATTGTTACAAATTGAGCTTCTGACCAAAGTATTCTTCAGAAATGGAAAGAGAAACACACATGCATTCACACAAGTAAGCATACCTCACACAGACTTGACCACTAACTCCAGACCCTACAGACAAGAACAGTTCTGTGCAGAACAGCCAGTAGTAAATTATTCTTTTCAAAATATTGTTGCTTTCAGTAATGATTATTCAACAACCAGTCCCTCACTACTACAATCATTTACATCTGGCTATGTGTGTATTTGTGTTTTGGAATGTATGTACTCTTACTAAAAAAGGAGCAACAGCTCAAAAGCTAGTGTTAAATTTTTGAAAGATATAAACGCCATTTGACTGTACAACAGGTTTTATTCCACAATCTAGATTTCAGTCTTAGGCCATTATCAAGTGTTACAAATATCAAAAATCATTAGATTTGAGTAGAACATGAGTTATCATCAAAATACGTATTTCAGTTATACATACCAGTTTACTTTTATGCAATCCAATTTACTTTTATGTAAACTAATTCACTTTTGACAAAATTGGTTTACATAACCTGGGATATATATTTTGATGATGACTTGATTTCTGCTCAAGTCTAATGATTTCTCGTACTTGTAACACTTGATAGCGGCCTAAGGCCAAAATCTAGATTGTGGAATAAAACCTGTTGTACAGTCAAAAGGCAGTTATATCTTTTAAAATGTTTTATATTACTGCAGCTCCACAGCAAAGTAAAATCACTAGTGCAAACTGTTTACTGTTATGTGTTTTTGTGTGTCACACACCAGTCCTCTGTAGGCAAGTGGTTACCTCTCCCTTATTTTGTATATTTTATCTACAGAATATTTTACCCAAGAGAATTCTATCATCATTAAGTCATACAATAGACCTGCATGTATCTGGCGGAGGAGGGGGGGGGGGATGATGACTGTCATTTTCTTATTGCTTCCAGCCAGTTGCAGCACCAGCACAGCAATGTGTTATTGGCTAGTATTAGAGGGCCAGATTGGTAAATCATCTAGACAATTGCCCCTGCAACTACTGAAAAGGTTGCTGCCCCTCTTCAAGTGCCAAGCTTAGTCTGTCCTCACCACAGATACCACTCCAATGTGGTTGTAGACACATTACAGCTATTTGTATCTCTGAAGCATCAAGCCTCCCCACCTCAGCAAGGTCCATGGTTCATGTACTTTAGTAAACATTATTACTACAATTGTCTTATGGTCACTGATACCACTGATATTATGGACATCCAAAAAGAGGTCAGCTCTATGTGTTGCTAATAGGTTTAATACAGTTTAGTCATGAGTGTACTTCCCAACCACCTATGCCAAGTTGTTTACAGAGAAAATGTTTAGCATTATTTCACAGCATGCTTCTCCCACCAACCACTTACAAAACTGTTACTGTCCCAATTGATTGTTTGACGATTGAAGTTCCCTCCAACAATATCACTATGAATGTGGAATGTATATATTAGTGCATTGTGAAAATCTCTATTACATCTGGTGCCCAGTAGATTAACCCAATTGTAGGTTTATACCCACTCTTAATACTGAGTCTTACCCAGACAATCCTGTGTCGATCTTCAGTTATTGTTTTGGAAAAACGTAGTTTCTTTTGTACTGTAATGTATACACCTCCATTTCCATTTGCCTGCCCTTCTGATATAAACTTATACTTGTTCCAGAAATCTCAGTGGTGTAATTTCTTGTTTTTATCCAATTTTCTGTACCAGTTGCTATAAGATCTAGACTACTTTTTAGAGTTGCTTCAAACTCTGTGACTTCCTTGCAGACCCTCTGGCAGTTGATCACTAGGATTTCAATCATTTCATCTTTAGGAGCCATATAATCAGGACTTACACTTCTACTTTGAAATCACTTACAGCTGTCATTAATTTTATTTGTTGGATAGTTACTGTACCTTAAAAAAAGTATACAGTACACCCGCAGTAAGCCTCACAATTCTGAACTCCTCAGTTCAAGTCCAGTAAGTGCCATCCTAGTTTGCTACAAAATCATCAGAGATTCTGTTTCAAGCCTTCTATTCTTCTTAGAAAAATAAGGCTCTAATCATTAGTGGTGACAACACAGGTTCCTCGTGATCTTGTACTTTTATTTTTGAGTCCACATACCTTTGTATATAACTTTTAAGGTTACTGGCCATAGTTGCCTCAATTGTCACACTACAAGAATGAGAGGAACTTAAGAAATTTTGAATAACCAAATCTGTACTGTCAGTTCTAAATTCCCATTGAAGCTGATTTATGGCTAGAAAATACTTTTGTGATGATCTGCTTGCTGATTAGTGGGAGTACTGTAGGTAAGTGTATCTCATCTACTCTGGTATTTGTAAAAAGTGAAACACTCAGAAGCAATGGTCTGCAACATGCCATGATAGGAGGATGTGTAGAACTGTGGAACCACAAAGTGATTTAAATGGCATAGAGATGACATGCATGAGGGCCCAACAGTTTCCTTTTTTGTGTGACTGGACAGCTCAGTGTTATGCAATGCTCAGTCAGTGCAGAGCCATCATATGAAGTGGACATGTGTAACCAAGTACCCTTATGCCTTGCTGACTTTACATGGTTAAGTATTGGAATGTAAATATGTGATTGGTCTCCAGAAGGTGGGTCTGTCATTCTGTGACATTACAGCTCATACAGGGCATGCTGCTTCATCAGTGAATCACTTGTGGTACCTGTGGAGAGAAGAGGGCTGTACACAGTGGAGACAGGATACTATATGTTACAATGTGGGCACAGTATAAGATGAATGTCATTTTGTCTGCTTGGCTGTAGCAGACAGAACAGCTTCATCCACAGTGTTGGTGTGATGCTGGAGTGCAGCAGTGCATGCAGATGTGTTTGTGTCAATATTTTGATCCCATCTTCTAAGGGCTGGTCTGGTGGTACACATGCCAGTGTGTCGGTTTCCACTGACCAGAACTACCAATGCCACAGACTGCAAAGAACATGTGAATGCCAATGCAGGGATGTCAAATGGCAAAATGTACAGTTTTTGCATGAACCACATTTCACATTGTCCTACAGTGATGGCCACATATGTGTTCATTTCCACCATGGTAAAAAAAATTGGGCAGACTGTGTTGTTGAGTGGCATAGCAGACAAATGCCAAGTGTGATTGCTTATAACATACAATCTTGCCTCCTACATCTTGATGGCAGTGTTAACATCAACCACTATATCCTGGAAGTTTCACAGCCTGAGGCACTGCCCCTCTTGTAGCCATTCCACATGCCATATTTCAACAGGACAACATCTGGCTGCATGCAGCAATGAATGTGCAAGCTGTCTTCAAAGAATGAAGGATATTGCTGCTTCTCTGACCTGCCCATCTGTCTGATATGTTGTCCATCAAACATATCTGGGATATGATTGGTCGGCAAGTTGTTTGTTCAGGCTTTCCTTCAACTAAGGTTAATGGCTTGTAGTCATGCCTACGAACCATGTCGCAGAGTATTCCTCAGCTACATATTCAGATGCTCTTTGATTCTATGAGACAATTTCTAACAGCTCTGATTGTAAGCATGTTGTTGCGCTACTTCATACTGAATTTTCACAGCCACAGTGCAAGTACAGGTCTGTAATGCTTATAGTTCATGTAGCAACTTGGAGAGAACACTAGTGCATCCAGTTCCTGAGTACTGAGCATGTTTGGGATTAAAGGAAGATTTGAAACAATTTGGAAGCATGTTGCTACATTTGTTACTGGCAGGTTTGAACAACATATAAGTGTTAGTGAGATGCTTTGTGAACTGAAATAGGAATCCCTGTAGGAGCCTTTTTACAAAATACTGTTGAGGAAATATAGAGAATTGGCATTTGAAGCTACCTTTTGAATGATTCTGCTGCCAGCGATGAACATTTCAAGTAAGGGCCACTAAGATAAGTTAAGAGAATTCAGGATTCATACAAAGGGATATAGATACTCATTCTTGTCTTGTTCTGTTTACTTGTGGAACAGGAAAGGAAATGACTAATACTGGTCCAGGATAAAGTTGAGTGCCATGTTTGAATCACAAATGCAATGCTAGCATGGGACAATTTCATGCCTATCATTCAGTGGTTAAGCAAAACTTAAATTTGTAAAATGGCAGTTAGACAGATGTGTCAAACATGGACAAAGCTGAATGCAGATGCATTTTTTGATTATGTCACAATTTAGACACTGCTGCTTACCAAATATGGAGCCAAGGGGAAGTATATGCAGTTGGAGAGTGCTTTTTTTAATGGTCCTACAGCAATAATCATGGTAGCCTGGGTGAGTTTTGTGAAGAATAGGTGCAAAATAAGATACACTTAAATAATCCACTCTAATGTTCTGATGACTTAAAGTGTGAGTGTGGATCTGGGTTATATCGGCTCATTCCCCCAAACCACCCTCCACTTCTTTACAAGATGACTTACTTGGAATTTGCAGCCACTGTTCTTTACTGAATAGCCATTTTCTGTAAACCCTCTTGACTTCTCCTTCGTTCGATAACGCTAGGTACAGGAATTTTTAGACTCTTTCTACTTTACTATTCATCAACTAACAATGTATTGGACCTCCAGACACAACAAAAATTTCACTTTCCACATGAATATGTAACTACCTGCAAGTCTCTCATACAGTCAGATGTTAGACACAAATTGAGTTACATTTAAAAGAAAGTTGGCTTGGATATCATGACCTTCCTTAACATGAATCATAAAATAAGTCTTGCCTCTAACAAGGTTGCATACAGAGTCTACAAGAATACTTTTTCAACTGTTCTTGTTTTAATAACAATAGTCAATGACACATTAAGCACAGAGCTGCATATAAACTCCATGGTTCTTCCTTACACACCCACTAAAACATCTATGGATTGCCCGACAGGTACTTGTTGGTGCCATCTGACCGCTGCATCTACTTTCTTCCCAGACTAATTTTAAACCTGCACACTCAAACATGTGATGTGCAGTAGGTAGGTTTCTACCATCCCACACTCATATCCAGAATATGATGTGTTTAAGATGGTAGAAGGCTGAGTGGTTCTAGAATTTACACAGATATTCTCGAATCATTACATATCCCCCCCACCCTCGCCCCCAATATCAAACATGTAATATTTTATGTATAATCATTATGCAAATAATATCACTCATAATAACATTTCATATCTTAACAATATATATTTCATACATATGTGTATATACATATCTTTCCTTTACATTACAATTCTCTGTCCTCTCTTGAACAATCTTTTGCTTACTGTTGGTCTACTCTTTTCTTATTTTACCTTGTTATTAAGATATGAGCATTTACTCATCGTTTTAGTCAGTTTTACTAATATTTAGGAATTGTGAGGAGTGTTTTTCTTTTCTTTATTTTCCTTTTTTTTTCTTTTTTTCCAATCATAAACTTTAGGTGTTTATGACACATGAGTAAACTATTTTCTATTCTTATATTTTGTACTACCTTTTTCCTAGTATGTACTATTTTCATTTTTTGTAGCTTGGAGGAACTCTGGACAAAAAGAAAGTGTTCTTTTGACCCTCATTTAGTTCCACGAAACATAATAATGCTAGTCATTCATAGAATTCACACTTACCAGAATAATCCCTATAAAATTTGTGACTTTTGTCACAGTACTATTCCCTTCTCCTAGGATAAGCACCTATACATTGCTTGTGGGTTGACCTTATGAGAGAACTTCCTCTTCCATTCTGGTTGGTACGTTCCTTACAAAACATTCCCATTTTTTAGGCTATAGATCATCCTATTTCCATGTAGGTATGCCTGCCCTTTATACTGTGCTCGTACACCCCTCACTCCCCACCCCCCCACCCCCCCCACCCCCTAACCTTTCTGAACAGACCTCATGGTTCATTACCTTAGTATACATTTCTATGTATACACTAATTAAGCATATTCTGGTAAAGATATAAATCTATCTTAAACTTTGCATTCATTCTCTAATATATCATTTACTCCCTAGAGTCCTCCTCTAACTATCAAATTTTACATATACTATTTACATACCACTATCCTTCAATTTATCAGAGTATTCATTACACTGACATTTCTAAATGATAAACATGACTAATTCCACTCCTGCTTTCGTTTTCTTTCTTTGCTCATGCCTCTCTCTTATTTATCCATTATTCATTACTACTTTATAGTTGTTTGTTATGTATGTGCACCTCTTCTATTCAATGTAGAACCATCATAGCTTCTTATATATGTGCACTTATTTACAGATTTACACATATTTTCCCTACAACACCTGGCAGTTCTCACATTGTGACAGGCTTCCTGTTATGTGATTTAATGTTTGTGTATAAGTGTATATATGTGTATATGTGGATGTATGTTCATTTAGGCTGATTGTTTGGTCTTCTTATCTAAAGATAAGATTTAGGTTTTTAGTAACCATGGAAATAAGGAAGGACTTCAGCAACCTTGTTTAAGGCAAGACTCATTTTGTGATTCATGTTAAGAAAGGTCATGCTATGCAAGCCAACTTTCTTTTAACTGTAACTCAATTTGTTTCTAATGTCCGACTGTACGAGAGACTTGCAGGTAGTTACACATTCATGTGGAAAGTGAATTATTTATTGTGTATAGAGGTCAAATACATTGTTAGTTGGCAAAAAGTGTAGTATGATTTTTCGGCCTTCTTCTCTAAGGACAAGATTTAGGTTTTTTGTAACCACAGACATAAGGAAGGATTTCAGCAATAGATGTTTGTGAATATGGAAAGAGGGAAAATATAGACTGGTCCTCAAATGAGAAGTAAGAAACAAAAAAATAGATTTTGATGCTAGGATCAAAGAAGAGAAAGAAGACATCCCCAAAGGTAGAAAACCCTTCACACTCCCCTTTCCTAGGATCCCTACCCCTCAGGTACTTGAGTGAAATGCCAGAGGAGGTTTCATGTTAAATCACCTCCTACAGAATGGACTTGTCCCACGTGCACCCTTTGAGGTCCCTGAAGGAAATCCTAGCAACCCTATGGAAACAGCAAATGATGAAAAATCAGGCACCCTTGTTTGTGAGGGTTGTTTGAAAGGTGTGATGTGTGTTTGTGTTAATCATGATTTATCTGTCATTGTAAATCATACTTTTAGCTAAAATACCCATCCCTTTCAAAATTTATACAAACTCTATCATCTATATCACATCTCATAAAAGGTATAAAATACTCTGTACAAAATAGAAAATCTATACATCAACGGTATAACAGTTGTTCAGCTAGTCACATCTTATTATATTTTCCACAAATATTACTCTATTTAGTTTATTGTGTCTAGATATCACTTTTTTCTGTGATTCTCTTAAGTTGTTCTCTATTTCATAGTCATATCTACTTTTCTAAGCAATAAGATTACAAAATAGTTCTAGATTTAAAAGGAATTCGGTAAAGGAAACCATTTGGAAGAACACCAAAAACAACTTGGGATCCGATGGTCGTTACTCTGCCTGTCGCTAGTTAACTTAGAATGTTAACGTCCTTGAGGGTATAAAATTTTACATTCTTTACATTGTATTTCCCTCTTTCTATATTTTCTCTTGTGTTAAATACCAGTCGAAATATTTCCTTATATTACCTCAAGTATTGTTATAATATTTTTGGTCCCATAGATCTAATATAACTTTTACTGAGCACTGGCAGACCAGTACTTCTTTTTAAATTTCTTTCAAAAGTCTACCCCAGAGGAAAAATTCTCAATATTTATTGTTCCCCATTCTGAGACTTCCCCTAGAAGGTACCCCACAGCAAATTCGATCTTCTTGGAATCTTCCCAACTTTTTGGCCAAGCTTGGTCAAATCATTTTAAGAAATGGGTTGGATGTACATCTCGATCTGACTTAAATTTAGGGAATTGTCTAGACAACCCTGAATTAGCTCCCAACTGAAAATCAGTCACCGCTTCACTAGTTAACACAACCTTAGGTGAAGTTATCCTTTTTTCTACTTTGTCTTGGATAAGCTTAATTTCTCTCCACATGTCGTCCATACCTCTCCTGGTATCAATAAGTTCAGAAGAAGGAATAGACGATATGTTCCCAGATGTTATTCTCTCAGTAACCTTTCGATCTATAATGTCTCCAAATTGTTCCTGCTAACTAATTACATTTATAATATCAGAGTTAGCTATTTTTCCCTTCTATCTTATCTACCCGTGTATTGACACCTGTAATTTGTGATTGAACAATTGGCATTAACTCATTATGCTTATGTACACTCCCCTTCAAAGTATTCATTCCCTGTCTTACATCATTGTATTTAATATTGCACATGTTTTCAAAAGAGCCTAATTTTTCAATAACTTCTGATTCTACATTATTACATTTTTTTCTCAATGTCAAGTCCTAACATTTTTGATAAAGTGTCATTCTGTTTCTGACTAAGGTTAGTAAACACATGATTTATATGAGTGGTCAAAGAATTTGTCAACTCATTCTTTAAATCTAATTTTAAATTCTCTGCTTTATTACTTATGACACTGAATTCAGTCTTCAAAGCACCCATGCCTTCACATAGATTACTAAATTCCTTGCTTTGAGAGTCAACTTAGGCGTTCAACAAACCTAAATTTGCCATTTGAGTATTTAATTGAGAATTTACCAAGACTAGTTCTTTACTTAGAGTCACATTCTGAGCATTTAATTGAGAATTTAATGAGTTTAACTTAAGACTCTGAGATTTGATTAAATTCTACACACGGAAAAATTTGAACATTAAAAACATATATTTTGACAGAGCACAGAGAAAACTGAGCGACTGTGAAACTGTTGCATTCATTTGTTGCAGTTTATGTGACACACTCTTATGTTTTCATCACTTTTTTGGGAGTGATTATCACATCCACAAGAAAACCTAAATCGGCCAAGGTAGAAGAATCTTTTTACCTATTCACCAAGTGTGCAAGTTAGGTGGGTCGACAATATATTCCTGTCATGTGATGCACATGCCGTCACCAGTGTCATATAGAATATATCAGACGTGTTTTCCTGGATCAAATGTTTTTAGTTCCCATTGGAGAGGCACTTCCTTTCATCTACTAATTGCACAGTTTTGCGGTGAGGTCGCAAAACACAGACACTAAACTTATTACAGTGAACAGAGATGTCGATGAACAAACGGACAGATTGTAACCTTGCAAAAATAAAGTAAGTAAACTTTTCGCTTGAGGGAAGAGTTGAACCAAGGACGTCTCGCTCCGCAGCTCTTCACGCTAACCATGGGACCACGGTGCTCCTGCGTTCACATCATCCTTCATGTTGCCTATGTTGCCCATGAACTACTCAGTTTGTATATTTTGCTTATTTTTTCATAGTTCCACACAACTTCTTTCTGTTTTTCCGATTGATCTATGTTCAGTTTTTCAAGGCCTATCCACTGTGCCAAATTATAACTAAATCTGAGGGGGCTGCAATGGGGAGGTTACCTGGTCAGAAAAATATGTCGAAATCTTCTTTACTATTTTTATTCTTATGAATTTTTCATTTCTTCAATGTTTTTCCATTTAAATTTTGCTCTGTTGGATACTTGAACATATTCCATTGCCTGGGAGTAATTCCCATGTCTTATTATGTTTGGTTGCTATGGTAACATATAACAGCTTCTTCCTCATTTTTGACTTAAAATTCCTGTTTCTTGATCCTATCATGGTTGCCACATGCTAATGTTCTGACAACTTAAAGTGTGAGTGTGGATCTGGGTTATATTGGCTTATTCCTCCAAACCACCTTCCACTTCTTTACAAGATGACTTACTTGGAATTTGCAGCCGCTCTTCTTTATTGAATAGCCATTTTCTGGAAACCCCCTTGACTTCTTCTTCATTGAATAATGCTAGGTACATGAATTTTTAGACTCTTTCTATTTTACTTTTCACCAACTAACAATGTATTTGACATCCAGACACAACAAAAATTTCACTTTCCACATGAATATGTAACTACCTGCAAGTCTCTCATACAGTTGGACATTAGAAACAAATTGAGTTACAGTTAAAAGAAAGTTGGCTTGAATACCATGACCGTTCTTAACATGAATCATAAAATGAGTCTTGCTCTAACAGAGTTGTGTCTAGAGTCTACAAGAGTACTTTTTCAACTGTTCTTGTTTTAATGACTATAGTCAATGACACAATAAGTACAGAGCTGCACATAACCTCCATGGTTCTTCCTTACACTCTCACTAAAACATTAATGGCTTGTCCGACAGGTACTTGTCAGTGCCATCTGACTGCCACATCTACTTTCTTCCTGCAACTGATTTTAAACTTGCACACCCAAACAAACATGTGATGTGCAGAAGGTAGGTTTCTACCATCCCACACTCATATCCAGAATATCATGTGTTCAAGATGGTAGAAGGTTGAGTGGTTCTAGAATTTACACAGTAATTCTCGAATCACTACACCACTGGGTGCACTGATGGAAATTTCAGAGCCAAATATGTGGCTACCATACCACTTGCAGTTAGGTCTTGTATGCAGCTGCACATGGAGTATTGACAAGCTCCTCAGTTTTATAGATAGGTCATACAATGCCATGCACTACCACAACAGGTGTGCTGATAGTGATAGAAATTTCAGGAACAGCAGCAGAGACAGAAACTGGAATCATGTGCAGAGTGCAGATAGGGAGCAGTTCCAGTGAGTTATTAATAATCAGAAAATTAATGTAAATAATCACATGAATCAGGTTGTGTTAAACTGAAATGATAATAGACAAGGTGGGAAAGGAAACCAGAACTGTAATCAGCAGTGGGGCAGCAAGGAAAATAAATTTTCTACGAACTGTGGTACTTAGAAGGAGAAGGGAGAAATTTAATAATGATTACAGTTCCTGGAAAGACTACAAGAATGGTAAAATTCCTGATCTAAGAGAGGATGAAATATTTCATATGGAGGCTGCACTTGGAAGTGATGAGTAGTGGAGAGGCTGTAGGCTGCATGAACAAAGTCAGAGGGTGACAGAAAAAATGGATCATATGGTAGTGAAGTTGATCTGAATTATTTGTTCAATCAAAAAGATTGTGAGGATGAATATACTGGTTTAGCAACACTAGTGATGAGTGATCAATTAGTTTTGTCATGTTCAGCAGTAGACAGTGATTGCAATTCAAATATTAATGTGGTATGTGCTGAGGACATTAAAGTTTTATTTTGTATGGATTGCATGGAGGAAATGGATACTGTCCCAGGTGAGTATAAAGTTAGGTGGGAAATGAGTGTGTGCTTTTAGAAAAATTTTCTACTGATCAGCAGGAGACTGGAGTAGATCCTATTACAAATGTAATGAGAAGCACACTGAGGCCTGATCAATGTAGGAATGATTTTGCTATTTTAGAATTTTATGAGAAGGTTAAACCATTTGTTATTGTTAACAATGAATGATTAACTGCTGTCAAATGTGTAAATTCTGATTGAATTGGCAAGGAAGCATGTGGATTTAAACCTAATGACTTTGTCTTACAAGCAACGATGGTTAGCTTGTTGGCGCCACAAACATGGGAAACTAGAAAATTCAGTTTGAACATGATTTAGCCATATTTTGTGCTAACTTTGCCAAAAAATTCAGTGAAAAGGATGTGGACTCTCCATCTGAACCAGGAGTGAATACTTTGTGCATTGATAGCAACAAAGAAATTGAGAGACATTTGGTGGCAGAAACAGAGCTCCAAAACGTTTCTGTAGATAAAGTTCTACCATTTGTAAATGTAGTAATTAATGATGTAATGGTTGATGGCCTTGTCAGTTCTGGGGGCAATGTGTGTTGCATCATGGAGCTGTTTTATAATAAAATTAAAGATGACCATTTCTTTCTTTCTTTGGGCCTTGTCCTACGTCACACTGGGTCGGACATGTTACTATTGATTTGGCAGTGTTAGTTGCAGAGGGTGGCCAGATGCTCTTCCTGCCACCACCATGAACCCCCCCACAATGTAAGTAGTGTACCCCAGCTATTTGCTTCCACTGTAAGGCATGAAATAGTGTGAACATCTGCAAATGTCTGTGAGGCTTGTAACTGAGGCAGAATGTTGGGAGCAGCTCAGCATTCTCTTAGCGGGATGTGGAAGATGATGGCCTAAAAACCATATCCTGGCTGGCTGGCATAAAGGGCAGATTTGATCTGTGGCCAGCATGCCTACCCAAGTCCAGGAAGCAGGACATTAGCACTGTCGGCTACCCTGGCAGGTAAGGTTAAAGATGACGATATTGTAGCTTATTCTGTACCAAGTATTTAATTAAAAATGTCTGCTGGAGGCTACAGTAGGCCAATAAAAAACGAAGTAATCTTTGAAGTCAAGATTGATGGAAAGAATTTTCTTAATAATTTCTTCATTGCACCAAATTTGTGGGTGAATATTCTGATGGGGATGGATTCTCTATTCAGGAATGGCTGTAACATTTGTTTGGTGCAAAGGTTCATAGAAATAAGTGCCAGAATGAACAAAAAGTGAGTTAGGTACAATGGACCACTTGCAGGAGAGAAAATAAAAGCAAGTTTGTATATAGTTAAAGGCAAGAACCAATTTTGTTGTGTTTAGTACTTTTCTTGTATGTTCCTTTGCACACAGAAATTTTTTTATGAACTGTGTAAATTAATTTTGGTGCACAGAGGTGCCTTTTTGTTGTGTGTTTTATGATGTTTTAATAGGTATTATTTACGTAAATTCTTTTATATGTATGGCAATGACGTTGTTGGAGTCAGTTTATTAAAATTGAAAGACATTGTTCTTGCTACGCTGTTGCTTTCTTACATGCACAGTGTTGAGGTCAGTGTTCCTTTGTAGTAAAGACACAGATCACAGCCAGTCTTGTGTCTGATTTTTGACATCATGGCTTGACTGGTGTCTTTTCTCTTGCAGTGACCTTTCTGTTCTGTTAGTTTGATCTACTAAGGGTGCATTTCAACAGCCTTACCTATAGGGGACTGGATAAAAATTATTTGTTCAGACGGCTGATTGTGTTTAGTTGTTTCTTTATTGGAATACGATCTGGCTGGCATGGTGTGATGACAATGCTGTAGTGCTTCTTGCACTAAGTCTGTCAGTAAGACTCCCTCAAATGACTTCCACAGTGTGTTTTTCATGACAATGCATGACTCAAATGTCTGTGAAATGTTGTAATCACATTGTAAAAATCAATCAACTATGGCATACTGTAGAAGACAAACTAAAAGAATGGAAAAAGGACATGATATGAAGAAACTTGTTAAATCAGTTATTCTATTATTGATCTTCTCATTCAGAGTGCAGACACTGAAACAGTATTTAATACTGTACTGTACATTTCATGAAATGTATTATTTGCATACAAAGTATCACTCATCATACATGGACAGACACACTGATGTTTATAGTTTGTTTATTATGCTTTATTATAGAACCTGTGGTTCAAAAAATTTTAAACTGTTGCACATAGAAGTTTACATACATTGGCTTTTAAATGCCATGAATACACAGCACATGCTGTCCATGCCTATGCACACAATGTTACACTCTGTTTGTACATGCTTTATTTTTGCTGCATATTTGTGGGTCTCTTTAGGTGATCATTTTAATTTTCTTGTTATTAAACTTGTCTCATTCACTGAATAACATATAAGTTGAGGTATTGAAACAAAACAAGTCATATCAGTGTATTAGCTGCATTGATCAAGTGCCACGTTTGAATCACATGCACAGGTAGCATGGGATGGCTTCACAACTCTCACCAATTGATGGTAGTGTGGAGGTTGCATTGCCCTTTGTTCAGTGCCTCACTTACACTGAGTGGCATGTGGATCATGTGCGTGGTTTTGTAAACCCATCATGTCAGCAGCTACTGGCCATTGGAAAGTTTCAGTTGCTTTTTGATCATCTGCACATGTACAGCACAAACCATATTAGGTACACAATTACGTTTCTGTACATGTCTTTTTAGTGTCACAGCATGTTGTCTAAGTGGTGACATAGGTAATTAAGAAACAGATAGTTCATTTGGCTCATGCTATATAGCAATACCACATAATACTTCATAATGTGGTTGTCAAAACCATCTTTGAGTTATTTGTAGAGGTTGCTAAAGCACCAATCCTAAAGATATCTGCATTTAAGACTAATGCAATAAATCAAACTATATTTTTCCAGTCTTATCATGGTACTGACTCATACTCAACATAGTTACCAATTAAAAGTTACACTACTAGGGTGAGAAACTTTTGAGGGCTGCACTACCTTGGTTTCTGAAGAGAAACAGAAGATAAGGAAACATAAGACTATGGTACTAAGATTATTCAAATACCTAATTATATGGTACCTGACATTCAGTTTGTTCACAGATAATTGCCCCTTTCTGTAGAATGAAAATTATTTCTACTAAAAAAATAAATACAACTACCCATCTCTAAAACAATTCATGCAACTCATGCCATCCCATACCAATATTCCAACAAAAAACGCGGTACAATGCCTTTTCCTACACAACTTATTCAAACTACATCTTCCTCCCAACGCAAAAGACAGAAACCCTCCATACATGTGGTTAGGAAAATAAAAAACAAATCCCATATAAAACTTAACATGAGATGAACAAATCCCACAAAAAATTACATAGATTATTGTCTTATTCTATAATACAAAGAAAAAATTGCACTTTTTAAGCTGTCAGTAGGTTTGGTATGGCAATTATCACTTCAGTATCATTTGGTCAGATATTGTGGCCATTGGGTTAGGCATATATATATGAGAGACCAAGGAAAGATTTAGGTTTCATTCAGTCTTATTGCTAATCACAGATTTGATAATTCCTACTATGAAAGCCTGTACTAGTAAAATAGACATTTCACACAATAAGCTAAATCTTAGAATTTCCTCATGCAAGAATTGTAAGTAAAACATTATGAATAGTTTCCCTTTTCCTGAGGCTTTTATTTCAATCCACATTGGACATATCACTTACTAGCAAATCATTTGGGTAGGAAAAAAACTATCTGAAAAATTTAAAATAAAATTGATTGGTTCACTGGACAACATAATAATGCATGTTAAGATTTCATATGAATCTCAGGATCAATGTACACAATAAAGTACATATATATTAAATACTACCACTTTCTCAGGGTACACAGTAACAAAATACTTCCTTACTACTATATTACATAGATATAACTGCAGACTATCCCTTCACTATAATGAATTGTTCTTTTGCAACCTTATGGTGATGCAGAACAACTTTTAAATAATTATAACTCTCCTTTTTTGTAGTTAAACTGCAAGTCTTCCACCCAAAGCTGGGTAAGTTACCAGAAGTATTGTAATATACTCCTCATACCAATAATTCAGTAGATTGTAATTTCTATTACTTATTATTTCCTCATTCAGTTACAAATGGTCTTAAATCTTGACTGATGTACATGCTCTTGTTTTTCCCTATCTTTGGGTCAATCAATAATACTGCTGTTGAGTGTGGCATTTTGGTACCAGAAATGACCCCTCATATGATAAATAGAATTTACTTATCGCTTCCTCACTTTTAATGCTTTTCTTTCAATTTTTTAGTAAAACCAATTTTTGTATTTTGTATTGTCTCTGTCTCTCATCTCTTTTTTTTCTTTTCTCTGCCTCTCTTATTAGCAATTCCTTAATATTATTATATGATATTAATTCAATGTCAGTTTTCTCTTCTGGGCATTCAATCCACCTCAGAATTTGTTCTCCTTCTACTCATCCTCCTACTATTCCCAATGGAGAGATTCTTGTAATGGAAGGTGGTAGCTTATTCAGTACCTTTTCAAATTCTACTACTAGTTCCATCCAAATCAAATGTCTGTTTGCACAATAGATTCAACATAATTTTCCTAGCACCTGCATGACTCTTGAATAGGTGTTGCTTTGTGAATGGTATCTAGAAATTAAAATATGATTTACATTTTCCCACGCTAGAATTTCTTTGAACTGTTTGGCTGTGAAGTATATACAGTTGTTGGACAATAGGTTCTTGGGTTAACTAAAATTTTTAAAATTGCTCTCTTTAGTCATTGCTCTCTTTAGTGGATATAGTTTAATTAATTTAGACCAGCATTCTAATGCAACAAAGATGTATCCCATACCTCCAAGTCCTTAGATGGTAGATGGTAAAAGTCCACTGCCAATAATTCCCATAGTTTTATTTGCTTTTTAACAAGTCTTGTAAGATTTTAATAATTTCTGTACTTGGCAGCTCATATTTCTGAAGTGATAGCACTTACTCACATGCATGACACATTTTTTTAGCAATGTGTGCATGACCTTTGTTTAAATACCAAATTGCTAATTTTATGGTATCTTTCTTACACACAGCAACCACTTCTCTGCATTGATCTTCCTGTGGAATAAGGTTCATTAATACAGTTTTCATTGGTTCCTGGTGTCTGTATAGTTTCATTGTAGGTTATCAATAAGGATAGTTAAATGTACTTCTTGCCTTTCTTCTTTTGCTAAATTGTAATACAATGTTCTCAAATCTTTTTACTATTTATTAACATTTAAAAAATAGATTACAAAGTCTCTTTTTTCTTTTACAATTAGATTTGAGTGAAGCTCTACAAGTAGTCTAGATAGTATATCTGGTACTATGTTATCTTGTCCTCTTATGTAGAAAACAGCTCATCTTGTGAGTATACTATGTTTCAACTGGCTTTTCAATGGAAATGTTAATGCACTATGCTTTGTGTGTATTACAATTTCACAGATAAAGTTTGTTTTTCTGTTATATTGTAACCGTATTCAGGTTGTATAAGCATTCTACAGCCAAAGCTATTGGCCTTTATTTTATAGTATTGAGAGTATTTTTTTATTCCTGAAATTATATTCCCAAACTGTGGTATAATGCATCCACTGCTAAATGGATAGGTAAATTACACAAGATTTTAGTTTTTTTTTATTATTATTAAAAGTTTTTGAACAGAGTCTGATTGAATCTAATCTGTGTGGATTAGGCTTAATTCCTAATGTGTTCCAAAAACTTAACTTCATGTTCACATTTCATGTGATTTTCACAGCTTAATTGTAATACCTTGAGAACTTAATCTAAGGAAAAAGCTCATACAAAGTTTTGCTGAATTCCTTCCATGTTGTCTTTACAACTAGTATATCAACCACACATAATATTATACAATACCTATTACCATATCAGACACTCTTATGAATCCTGATACGGAAACAATTAGACAAAAGGGTAATACTTGGAATTGTTATGATACTCCTTTGAATACAAACGATATACAATTTCTTGAATCATTATGTAGTATGGTTTGCTAGTATCATCACCGTAATCCATTGTGATTACGTACCCTGCTCCAGCAAATTTTGTTAACATTTTCTGCATGAGAGGTGGCCTGTCTTTTCCAGATGAAATTATTTATTGACAGTATGGACAACTAATCTCAATAACATAGTCTAATAGCTTTGGATGATAATTTAAGTGTGAAGTAGATACCCAAACTTCCACTTCTTTATGAGAGACTCTCTTGAGATGCTCTGCCGTCCTTCTTTGCTGGCCAGCCTGCTGCTGCAAACTCTCTTTCACTTCTTCCCTGAAGTATTCTGCTAGGTACAGGAATCTCTTAAGACTCTTTCTACTTTAAAAATAACTAGACACACAAACTTTCATTTGTTTCAACTAACAACATATATTTGAACTTCAGACATTTTACAAATCCCACTCTTCACATAAATATATACTGTTTAGTAAGACTCTTGTGTCTCCAAACATCAGAAACAAACTAATTTACATATAAGAGAAAGGTGGCTTAAAAACCCTGTCCATTCTCAACATGAATCAGGATACACATCATCCCTTCAACAGGGCTAAGACAAGAGTTTTTTTCAAGAGTTTTCTTGTTATTATAACAATGGTCACTGACACAATTAGCACAGAATAACATACAAGCTCCATGCTTCTTCCATACACTTTCACTAAAACTTCCACGTCTACATTCCTCTCATGGCTGAATTTCAAACCTGCACACACAAACATGTGACATGCAGTAGGTAGGATTCTATCATCACACACTCACATATAAAATATCATGTGTTCAAGACGGTAGAAGGCTGAGTAGTTCTAGAATTTACACACAAATTCTTTAAACACTACATATGTAACCCTCCCCCCTCACGATCAGATGCATGATATTTTATACACAATAACCAAACACTATGTAAATAATATCACTCATAACAAGGAACCAGGTTTTAAATTTTAGAACATTTCCAGGGGCAGATGTGGACTCTGACCACAATCTATTGGTTATGAACTGTAGATTAAAACTGAAGAAAATGCAAAAAGGTGGGAATTTAAGGAGATGGGACCTGGATAAACTGAAAGAACCAGAGGTTGTACAGAGTTTCAGGGACAGAATAAGGGAACAATTGACAGGAATGGGGGAAAGAAATACAGTAGAAAACGAATGGGTAGCTCTGAGGGATGAAGTAGTGAAGGCAGCAGAGGATCAAGTAGGTAAAAAGATGAGGGCTAGTAGAAATCCTTGGGTAACAGAAGAAATATTGAATTTAATTGATGAAAGGAGAAAATATAAAAATGCAGTAAATGAAGCAGGCAAAAAGGAATACAAATGTCTCAAAAATGAGATCGACAGGAAATGCAAAATGGCTAAGCTGGCACGGTTAGAGGACAAATGTAAGGATGTAGAGGCTTATCTCACTAGGGGTAAGATACACTCCTGGAAATTGAAATAAGAACACCGTGAATTCATTGTCCCAGGAAGGGGAAACTTTATTGACACATTCCTGGGGTCAGATACATCACATGATCACACTGACAGAACCACAGGCACATAGACACAGGCAACAGAGCATGCACAATGTCGGCACTAGTACAGTGTATATCCACCTTTCGCAGCAATGCAGGCTGCTATTCTCCCATGGAGATGATCGTAGAGATGCTGGATGTAGTCCTGTGGAACGGCTTGCCATGCCATTTCCACCTGGCGCCTCAGTTGGACCAGCGTTCGTGCTGGACGTGCAGACCGCGTGAGACGACGCTTCATCCAGTCCCAAACATGCTCAATGGGGGACAGATCCGGAGATCTTGCTGGCCAGGGTAGTTGACTTACACCTTCTAGAGCACGTTGGGTGGCACGGGATACATGTGGACGTGCATTGTCCTGTTGGAACAGCAAGTTCCATTGCCGGTCTAGGAATGGTAGAACGATGGGTTCGATGACGGTTTGGATGTACCGTGCACTATTCAGTGTCCCCTCGACGATCACCAGTGGTGTACGGCCAGTGTAGGAGATCGCTCCCCACACCATGATGCCGGGTGTTGGCCCTGTGTGCCTCGGTCGTATGCAGTCCTGATTGTGGCGCTCACCTGCACGGCGCCAAACACGCATACGACCATCATTGGCACCAAGGCAGAAGCGACTCTCATCGCTGAAGACGACACGTCTCCATTCGTCCCTCCATTCACGCCTGTCGCAACACCACTGGAGGCGGGCTGCACGATGTTGGGGCGTGAGCGGAAGATGGCCTAACGGTGTGCGGGACCGTAGCCCAGCTTCATGGAGACGGTTGCGAATGGTCCTCGCCGATACCCCAGGAGCAACAGTGTCCCTAATTTGCTGGGAAGTGGTGGTGTGGTCCCCTACGGCACTGCGTAGGATCCTACGGTCTTGGCGTGCATCCGTGCGTCGCTGCGGTCCGGTCCCAGGTCGACGGGCACGTGCACCTTCCGCCGACCACTGGCGACAACATCGATGTACTATGGAGACCTCATGCCCCACGTGTTGAGCAATTCGGCGGTACGTCCACCCGGCCTCCCGCATGCCCACTATACGCCCTCGCTCAAAGTCCGTCAACTGCACATATGGTTCACGTCCACGCTGTCGCGGCATGCTACCAGTGTTAAAGACTGCGATGGAGCTCCGTATGCCACGGCAAACTGGCTGACACTGACGGCGGTGGTGCACAAATGCTGCACAGCTAGCGCCATTTGACGGCCAACACCGCGGTTTCTGGTGTGTCCGCTGTGCCGTGCGTGTGATCATTGCTTGTACAGCCCTCTCGCAGTGTCTGGAGCAAGTATGGTGGGTCTGACACACCGGTGTCAATGTGTTCTTTTTTCCATTTCCAGGAGTGTAGATACAGCCTACAGGAAAATTAAAGAGACCTTTGGACAAAAGAGAGCCACTTGTATGAATATCAAGAGCTCAGATGGAAACCCAGTTCTAAGCAAAGAGGAGAAAGCAGAAAGGTGGAAGGAGTATATACAGGGTCTATACAAGGGCGATGTACTTGAGGACAATATTATGGAAATGGAAAAGGATGTAGATGAAGATGAAATGGGAGATACGATACTGCGTGAAGAGTTTGACAGAGCACTGAAAGACCTGAGTCGAAACAAGGCCCCGGAGTAGACAACATTCCATTAGAACTACTGACGGCCTTGGGAGAGCCAGTCCTGACAAAACTCTACCATCTGGTGAGCAAGATGTATGAGACAGGCGAAATATCCTCAGATATAATAATTCCAGTACAAAAGAAAGCATGTGTTGACAGATGTGAAAATTACCAAACTATCAGTTCAATAAGTCACAGCTGCAAAATAATAACACGAACTCTTTACAGATGAATGGAAAAACTGGTAGAAGCCGACCTCGGGGAGATCAGTTTGGATTCCGTAGAAATATTGGAACACATGAGGCAATACTGACCTTACGAATTATCTTAGAAGAAAGATTAAGGAAAGGCAAACTTACGTTTCTAGCATTTGTAGATTTAGAGAAAGCTTTTGACAATGTTGACTGCTACTCTCTTTCAAATTCTAAAGGTGGCAGGGGTAAAATGCAGGGAGCGAAAGGCTATTTACAATTTTTACAGAAACCAGATGGCAGTTATAAGAATCGAGGGGCATGAAAGGGAAGCAGTGGTTGGGAAGGGAGTGAGACAGGGTTGTAGCCTCTCCCCGATGTTATTCAATCTGTATATTGAGCAAGCAGTGAAGGAAACAAAAGAAAAGTTTGGAGTAGGTATTAAAATCCAGGGAGAAGAAATAAAAACTTTGAGTTTCGCCGATGACATTGTAATTCTGTCAGAGACAGTAAAGAAGCTGGAAGAGCAGTTGAACGTAATGGACAGTGTCTTGAAGGGAGGATATAAGATGAACATCAACAAAAGTAAAACGAGGATAATGGAATGTAGTCGAATTAAGTCGGGTGATGCTGAGGGAATTGGATTTGGAAATGAGTCACTTAAAGTAGTAAAGGAGTTTTGCTATTTGGGGAGCAAAATAACTGATGATGGTTGAAGTAGAGAGGATATAAAATGTAGACTGGCAATGGCAAGGAAAGCATTTCTGAGGAAGAGAAATTTGTTAACATCGAGTATAGATTTAAGTGTCAGGAAGTCGTTTCTGAAAGTATTTGTATGGAGTGTAGCCATGTATGGAAGTGAAACATGGACAATAAACAGTTTGGACAAGAAGAGAATAGAAGCTTTCGAAATTTGGTGCTACAGAACAATGTTGAAGATTAGGTGGGTAGATCACATATATCTTTCCACAGGCTGGTCATTCCCTTCATGGTATCATTAAGTTCAGAAGAAGGAATATGTGATACATTCCAGGATGTTATGCTCTGAGTAACTTTTTGATCTATAATTTCTTCAACCTGTTGCTACAAACTACTTTTATTTATGATATCAGCATTCGCTAATTTCTCTTTGAAGTTCCTTTCCATATTATCTACTCATGTATTAACACCTGTAATTTGTGACTGAATAATTGGCATTAAATCATCCTGCTTATCCTCTCTTTCAAAGTACTCAACCCTCGCTTTACAGCATTAAATTTAACATTACACACATTTTTAAAGGATCCTAACTTTTCATTAAGCCCCAGCTCTACTATATTATATTTGTCTTCAATATTCAATTCCAACCTTTTTGTCAAATCCTGAAAATTATCATTCTGTTTCTGACTAAAATCAGTGAACATTTGATTTACATGAATGGTCAAGGAACTAATCAATTCATTCTTTAAATTTAATTTTGAATTCTCTACCTTACTACTTAGGGAGTCAAATTCAGTCTTTAAAGCATCCATTCCTTTGCATAGATTACTAAATTCTTTGCTATGTGAATCGACTTTGACATTTGACAATCCTAAATTTGTTGTTTAAATACTTAAGGTTTCACTCTGGTTATTTGATTGAGAATGTCCTGAGTCTAGGTTTTCACTTAGAGTCGCATTTTGAGCACTTAAGGCTACACTTTGGGCTTTGATTAAGATTAATACTGCAGACCACTCTAGCACTTCTTTATTAACTCTAATGGCCATAGCTGATTCTTGAGTTTCCTCGACTTTTTATATGTTATCCATATTCATGCAAGTTTTAGATCTTGTAAGCATTTAACTAACTTTAAGTATGGTAACTACCCTAATAAAGTTCACTGAGCAGTTTCTACCAGTTTGTACTAAAACAATAAAGTTATGTTTTATGCTCACCTGGCAGAGAATTTGAGCTGTGTTGGTGAGCTGATGCAAATGCAGGTCAGCACCAGTGAACAGCAACTGGTGCTGGCAATGTCGAATGTTGGTTTCCATGACTGTGTCCCCGCAATGTATATGAGAGCTCTACAGTCCCGACACTGGATCTTCTTAATCAAAGTGTTCTAGGCATATTTCTTCTTAGAGAAACACACTGGAATCTTCTTCTCTATTTCTCAATTCCAAATTTTGCTCCTTTATATACTTGAGCATGCTCCGTTGTCTCATAGTAGATACTTTGTCATATTTGGTTTAGTTCCTATGGCAAGACACAACAGCTTAATTTCTCATTTTTTGGTCTTAGAATTCCTGTTTCTTTTCAGTCCTTTCTCACTGGTTGCCACATTCTAACAGCTTTGGACGACAATTTAAGTGTGAATTAGATACCCAAACTTCCACTTCTTTTACGAGATGATTTTCTTGAGATGCCCAGCCTACCTTCCTTGCTGGCTAGCCTGCTTTTGCAAACTCTTCTTCATTTCTTTTCTGAAGTATGCTGCATGTTGGAGGAATCTCTCAAGACTCTTTCTACTGTAAAAATAAGTGGACTCACAAAGTTTCATTTGCTTCAACCAGCAACGTTTATTTGCACTTTAGACATTTTAGAAATCCCACACTTCACATAAATATATACTGTTTAGTAAGTCTCTTGTGTCTCCAAAAGTCAGAAACAAACTAATTTACATATAAGAGGAAGGTGGCTCAAACACTCTGTCCATTCTCAACATGAATCAGGATACACATCTTCCCTTCAACAAGGCTAAGACAAGAGATTTTTTCAAGAGTACCTTCTCAACTGTTCTCATTATTATATCAATGGTCACTGACAAAATTAGCACAGACTAACATAGAAGCTCCATGCTTCTTCCATACACTTTCACTAAAACTTCCATGGATCGCCCAGCAAGTACTTGTCATTGCCATTCGACCACCGAGTCTACGTTCTTCTCACAACTGAATTTCGAACCTGCACTCACAAACATGTGAAGTGCAGTAGGTAGGATTCTATCAGCCCACACTCACTTCTAAAATACCATGTGTTCAAGATGGTAGAAGGCTGAGTGGTTCTAGAATTTACACAGAAATTCTTGAAACATTACAATAGTCGTACCTTGTTTTTTAATGACAACTAAAGAGTTGATGTAACAAGTATCAGAGGCCTCAGTTGTATTCCATTATAACATTCTACTAATTTTCTTTTGCAGTAATGGCTTCATAGCTACAAATTTAGAGTATTGTCTGATTTTAGAATGGACTTTGGGGTTTAAACTTTGAACTACAATCGAAATCTTTAATAATTTCTGGTCTCATTGGAAAGACATTTATTTGTGTGTTTGCATAAGAAAGTAATAATATCATCTCTTTCATTTACAATGAGATTTTTTTAAATTTGTGCTATTGATTATATCACTTTTGTCTACCTGTAAATCATGGTTGCATTGTTGGTGTTTGGTATGTCATCCTAGATCACATTGTATCATAAGAATTAAATTCAATCTATGTGTAGTTATTTGTTCAGTGTACATCGTAACTGCCTCTTCTTGCTCTCCATATGGAAATATTGCTGCTTCATCATGGAAGTATAATGATACCTTCTGGTCTTAAAGCCAATATACTCCTAGAATTATGGGTATGTTTAAAACCACAATGGTTACTGAATCGTATAATCATTTAATGTGGATGTAATTAATAACTCATCATTTACTGGTATATCTTTTATCCCTGGTCCCTGTGCTCCGGTTACTGGTAGTCTAGGGAATACATCCAATAACTTATTTCATTCCAAGAAACAGTGATCAAGCATGGCTACATCACTCTCAGAATCTAAAATTATTCCTACTTTAAATTTCCTTCTATGCTTGTTAGTTTAGGTTTTACATGTTCTATTATTTTACTGTCATTATCATACCAATTCAAATTTGAAGTAATTGCTTTGCATTGCTTCAAAGGACTGACTCCCTCCTCAGAACTGTATCAGTTTACCCTTTCCATGTTCATACTATTGTTGTTGAATGTGCCATTCTGATAGTTCCTGTTAATATTTTTGCTTCTGTACTTATTTCTAGATTGAATATGATCCTGACCATAGTGTCCCCTATCTGCTACATTTGTGGTGTCTCCTCCAGTTACACAGGAATATCCAATGTCATTGTTATTTTGGGTAGTGTTGTTGCTATTGCTACTTGTTTACCGACTTTCTGTCTTTAAACTAATTTGACTTACTCTAAGTTTCCTAATGAATTGTTAACATTTGTTCAATACTTTCCTGCTGGCTTGTATCTCCAGTGTCATGGTGACTCCATAGTTACTGCCCACAGTAAGTTTCATTCTCTCATTGAATCTCCTAAATCCTTTGCCCTGTAAATAAGGCATTCTATGAAATCTCAGTAGCTGTTCTATGAATTACTGTTGTAGGACTTTGAACTTAAAAGTTTTATTCACAATTTCTTTTGTGAGCTCTTGCTCCAATATTTAGATTTGAAAGTAGTTTTGAAATCATAACATGCTGTAATATCTTCTAATTGTTACATAGTCCATTGTGCTGAATCACCTTTCATATCAATTATTGCAAATTATATCTTATTGTAATCTTTACAAGAGTCTGGTAACACTCTCATAAAATATTTTACAACCATTACAGGATGGAGGTCTCCTGAAGGTGTTAATCTTAGGAACTTTTGATCATTCCTTCCATTAGTATCACAAAATATAATCACAATCATTGTCTACTATTCTACATCTTGTTAACGGATCTTCTAGCTCCTTCCTTAATTACTTTTTTGTTTCTTATAAACTTAAGGTATTGCTGTGTGGCCTCCTCTTGTAGTGGTAACAAAATTCCTGGTGCAATTCAGTGTTGAACATCTTTCAACTATGAGTGTAGTTCTGGAGACAGGAACGTATTTTTTTTTGGGGGAAAAAAAAAAACTTAAGGCTCATTGTGCACTTCTTTATTCTGTACCTCACTTCTAGTTCAAGCCTTTGCAGTCTAGGTTCTAATTTATTAATAACCAAGGATAAAATGTCTATATTCTTATTTAAATATTTATCTAAAAAAAATGGTTCAAATGGCTCTGAGCACTATGGGACTCAACTGCTGTGGTCACAAGTCCCCTAGAACTTAGAACTACTTAAACCTAACCAACCTAAGGACAGCACACAACACCCAGCCATCACGAGGCAGAGAAAATCCCTGACCCCGCCGGGAATCGAACCCGGGAACCCGGGCGTGGGAAGCGAGAACGCTACCGCACGACCACGAGATGCGGGCATTTATCTAAAAGTTGTAATATAAAAAAAGAAAAGAAAAAAATATATAATTGAATATGATCACATTGTTAAAATGCCTGTGCTTATCTTAATTATTTTTAGTTATCTGCTTTGCTGACCTTCTAGTTGAAGCTGCAGATGGCGGCAGACTCAAGGAACACCAAACACCAGCACTTGTCGTAATCATGAAAATCCTCTTCCTATAGCTTTCCTCTTCACTTACTTCAATAAATAAAAAATACTTGATTCTGTTTCTCTGTATAATATTATTTGCACACACATATGATACATAGAGCTTGCAGTAATCCATATCTAAAATTGCACATCTTCATTGTCCTTCTACATACGAGAGAGCCTTAGTGTGTCTGTCTAAAACAAAAAACTGTGCAAAAAAATTGAATGCAAAAATATTTTCATTTGCCTGTGCCTTACCACACTTTGATAATTAACATCTCTCCTCATTCTTCTGGTCAATTAGTGTTTCATTTATGTTTTGTTCTTTAATAATTATTAACTTTGCAGCATCTTGGGGGTCTTTCATCATGTACTTATACAATTGCCCCCACATTGTATTTGACATGTTATGGAGATGTACTGTGTTTTTTATTTACATTTGTCGATAGGGATCAATGCCCTTTATTGTCAGCTTCTTTTTATTTAATGAAATAGATATGTCAGCTTATCCTATGTATATTAAAATTCTACAAGAAATTAAAATATCATATACATGATATGAGAGTCCATTACATATTTAAATTTAGCATGCTAACAATAATTTCCAATTTGCTTCATTCTCACTGCTGGTATTCGTGCTGGCGCACTGGCTAAATTGTCAGCCAGAACCAGATGCCAACAGTCAACATGCTAGTGCTACTGCTGCTCAAGCATGCACTTGCTTTCTTAGTGTTGATTTCACATTGAGTGTCACAGTTTTATTTGAGTGCCATGTATCTAAGGATTGTTGTGGTGTTTGTCTTAATTGTGGGTGCACTGGTTGTGTGCTCATTGTTCAAAATCTGACACTGTGGCAGAAGATATCCATTTTTATGGCCCAGGCATTATTACTACCAATTGTACTCACCTTTTTAGTGGTGAGAACCCTGACCAACAGCATCCGTCAATGAGGTAAGCACCAGCTCAAACAACTGTAGTTCACTTGTCAATGTGTCAAGCATTGTGAACCATGATACTCAGAAATTATTTCGTTGCACACACCTGTTCATGTCACCACACTCGACCATGCACTTGTCTAAAGACACATATAGCCATTCAAAATATTTTATAAATTGCTTGTCTTTAAAGTTCATTTCTTCATATAGGTTATGGTTTCAAATGAAAATTCATACAAGCTTTGAGTTACAACAATGTACATAAAGTGATAGCTTATACCTTTTGCTGATATTCCATACTTAAGTTTTAAAACATCATAAAATTTTTATTTAACTGGGTTCTGTTACTGCAGTTTTTAGTTAGCTTCAACTTATCTTCATGCACATCTCATATATGAATTAATTACATATCACATTATTATGACACAATACAAGCATATGATACATTTTTGCTTCATTTTACGGATAGACTTTTATCACTTATGGCAGTTCATTTTCTCCTTAGGTAGAAGAGGGAGGAAAAAAATTGAAAATAGGACTAAAACATTCTGCATTGCTAGCTCAACTACGTTTGTTGCCACCTCCTTGTCCAGGAGGGAAGAAGGGAAATACTCATCTACTGGTTCAAAGATTTATGAGGAAATGTTACTCGTACAATCATGGACTAGTTGCCGAGGAACATTGATTCATTGAAATAATGTGCACCAACTAATCATTGATGAAGTGACATATTGTTTCTTCATGTGCTAGTGCTGTTTGCTTCAATTCAGGTGTAGCTTAGTGTGAAACATGACGATTTAACCATTGTTTACTTATCTTTCTCAAATACCTGGAAATGTCATTATTCAAGCTTTCATATGTCATGATAAAAAATTTCATTGGTTTTTGTAAAACCTCATGCTTAAATGTTTATGTGTACTCTGCAATGAATAGATACTGATAATTGTCATAGAGACACACTGCAATGATGCATATTTCAATTTTCATTCGCCTTATGACCTTTATATAACTATCCTTGTAACTAAATTGTTTACTCAAGGTGCAGCCCATTTCTTCATTTGGTACCTGCTGCTCTCAACATAATTCTCTTCTTGTGTGCCATGACAATGCACTGTTCACTGAACGAAAAAACTTAAAACTAATTGCATTTCATAGCTCAGTGGCACTGATACATTTGGTCATTGCATATGTCTGAAGATATTTTCATACTTTGTTTAAATTCATAGACATTCATTTATTCTGTTACCCATTGTGATCCTTTACTCTGCAATGTAAATTATCTGACATTTATTACCATATTTTGTTGTTAGCCCTTAGCTTACATGTCTCATATAGTTTTCCATAATGCTTCATTTGGGTTGCAAATATGTTGTACATTGCTTAGTATTTAGTTAAATCTCTGTGTACATATATCAATAGGTTCCTTAGTTCTTAGACAGTAGACGTATTTGCATAGTATTTCTGTTTACTTTGTATTTAGGTTAAGTACACCTTGCATTCTTATTTTGGTTGCGCTTCCTGCCAGTTTGTCACGCATGTGGACAGGTCAATGTCTCCTCTCCTGCTACTGATGTCAGCACAAATTGTTGAGTGTGTGACAGCTGAGCCATAAGCTAATTTCATTTATACTTTTGCTTCACATGAAGTGGTGTTACTTCTCATTGCTGTTAATTTTTGTGCCAACATGTACAAATCAAAAGAATTACTCATTCTTGTACACATTACTTTATCTTAAAATACACTTCAGAAGAAAATTTACACTTAGAATTATGTACACTATGCACAATTATCTTGTGATAAAAAATAAATGTTACCACACTTCATCATTCTATAAAGGCTTTTATATCTTTGTGAGGGTGGAGACCCTTGTCTCTCCCTGTTTTCTCATGTGCTAATCTGTACGTCCCTGGGTATGGTATTTCAAATTACATATGGTCCTGAATAGAGTAATTGCCACTTCTTATTTAGTTTGCCAATTTTTGTTGATTTAGGATGCTTCTGTAAGAGGACTCATTGCCCTTCAAAAAATTGTGTAACACATTTCAGTTTCTTGTTATAAACTTCATTTCTATACTCGGCCCTGTTTTCTAGTGTAAACATGGCTTGTTTGATTTTGTTTTATAGTGTCATTTCTGTAGTGGGTATGAGTGATGCCCACTCATTTGTTTGTTTTGGTGTGAAACCCGTTGAAGACTTTGGGAGGTTATTAACAACTTGAATGAAAGGAGTTACATATTCTAGCCATTGGGTGTATTTGTGAGGAATGTATGTCCTAATGAACCAGTTAATTTCTTAAAAGACTCATTCAGCTGGGCCTTCTTCTGGGTGAAAAAGGCTTACTAATATGTGCTTTATGCCCTGTGAGGTCATAAATTGTTTCCACTTTTGCCCATGGTAAAATTAAGAATTATCAGACAGTAGTACCTTTGGTTTACCTACTCTCCTCAAATATTCTCCCTAATTCTCTTTATGATATTTGTGGCTTTGCATTTTTAATGGCATACACCTATGGTGGAGAAACATGGACAATGACAGAAAGGGACTGGAGCAGACTGCAAACAGGGGAAATGAAATTTCTCAGAGCAGTTAAGGGAAGAACAAGAATGGACAGAGTAAGGAATGTAGAGATTAGAAAGGACCACAAACAAGAAAGTATGAGAGAAGAAATTGCAAGAAAGAGATTAAGATGGTATGGGCATGTCCCCAAAATTATGGAGGAACTAAAGATGGATGGGAAAAGACCTAGAGGGCGTCCAAGAACACGGTGGAAAATGGGAGTGAGAATATCTGTTGAAAGGAGAGGTGTGACCTGGCAGCAAGTGGAGGAAGAAAAGTGGTGGGAGGACCGAGTCAAATGGAGAGGACTCGTCAGCACCCAGACCCGGCAGTAGCTGGAGTGGGATTCGGATATAGATAGATAGATAGACTTTTTTATATCTACATCCATACCCTGCAAGCCACCTGACGGTGTGTGGCGGAGGGTACCCTGAGTACCTCTATCGGTTCTCCCTTCTATTCCAGTCTCGTATTGTTCGTGGAAAGAAGGATTGTCTGTATGCTTCTGTGTGGGCTCTAATATCTCTGATTTTATCCTCATGGTCTCTTCATGAGATATACATAGGAGGGAGCAATATACTGCTGGACTCTTCGGTGAAGGTATGTTCTCGAAACTTTAACAAAAGCCCGTACCGAGCTACTGAGCATCTCTCCTGCAGAGTCTTCCACTGGAGTTTATCTATCATCTCCGTAATGCTTTCGCAATTACTAAATGATCCTGTAATGAAGCGCGCTGCTCTCCGCTGGATCTTCTCTATGTTTTCTATCAACCCTATCTGGTACGGATCCCACACCGCTGAGCAGTATTCAAGCAGTGGGCGAATAAGCGTACTGTAACCTACTTCCTTTGTTTTTGGATTGCATTTCCTTAGGATTCTTCCAATGAATCTCAGTCTGGCATCTGCTTTACCGACGATTAACTTTATATGATCATTCCATTTTAAATCACTCCTAATGCATACTCCCAGATAATTTATGGAATTAACTGCTTCCAGTTGCTGACCTGCTATTTTGTAGCTAAATGATAAGGGATCTATCTTTCTATGTATTCGCAGCACATTACACTTGTCTACATTGAGATTCAATTGCCATTCCCTGCACCATGCGTCAATTCGCTGGAGATCCTCCTGCATTTCAGTACAATTTTCCATTGTTACAACCTCTCGATACAACACAGCATCATCTGCAAAAATCCTCAGTGAACTTCCGATATCATCCACCAAGTCATTTATGTATATTGTGAACAGCAACGGTCCCATGACACTCCCCTGTGGCACACCTGAAATCACTCTTACTTCGGAAGACTTCTCTCCACTGAGAATGACATGCTGAGTTCTGTTATCTAGGAACTCCTCAATCCAATCACACAATTGATCTGATAGTCCATATGCTCTTACTTTGTTCATTAAATGACTGTGGGGAACTGTATCGAACGCCTTGCGGAAGTCAAGAAACACGGCATCTACCTGTGAACCAGTGTCTATGCCCCTCTGAGTCTCGTGGACGAATAGCGCGAGCTGGGTTTCACATGACCGTCTTTTTCGAAACCCATGCTGATTCCTACAGAGTAGATTTCTAGTCTCCGGGAACGTCATTATACTCAAACATAATACGTGTTCCAAAATTCTACAACTGATTGACGTTAGAGATATAGGTCTATAGTTCTGCACATCTGTTCGACGTCCCTTCTTGAAAACGGGGATGACCTGTGCCCTTTTCCAATCCTTTGGAGCCTATGCTCTTCTAGAGACCTACGGTACACCACTGCAAGAAGGAGGGCAAGTTCCTTCGCATACTCTGTGCAGAATAGAACTGGTATCCCATCAGGTCCATCGGCCTTTCCTCTTTTGAGCGATTTTAATTGTTTCTCTGTCCCTCTGTCGTCTATTTTGATATCTACCATTTTGTCATCTGTGTGACAGTCTAGAGAATGAACTACAGTGCAGTCTTCCTCTGTGAAACAGCTTTGGAAAAAGACATTTAGTATTTTGGCCTTTAGTCTGTCACCCTCTGTTTCAGTACCATTTTGGTCACAGAGTGTCTGGACATTTTGTTTTGATCCACCTACCGCTTTGACATAAGACCACAATTTCTTAGGATTTTCTGCCAAGTCAGTACATAGAACTTTACTTTTGAATTCATTGAACGCCTCTCGCATAGCCCTCCTCACACTACATTTCGCTACGCGTAATTTTTGTTTGTCTGCAAGGCTTTGGCAATGTTTATGTTTGCTGTGAAGTTCCCTTTGCTTCTGCAACAGTTTTCTAACTCGGTTGTTGTACCACGGTGGCTCTTTTCCATCTCTTATGATCTTGCTTGGCACATACTCATCTAATGCATATTGTACGATGGTGTTTCAAAAAAATATCATATAGTGCTACTACGTATCTTACTCTGCCCTTCTTCTTGGATGTGGACCAGCTGTGTCCAGGGACACTAGCTCAGTATATTTTGACACATTGGACTGTTTTGACTTTTGATATATTGCACACCTTCTTAGTACCTGTAGGGCTCACCTTCTAAAATTTGGAAAACAAAAAGTTGTTGCAATTTTTGCAGTACATTTGGTCACTCCATAATGTCCTCATACTTCAAGTGTATGTCTGATAACCTTACTGATACCTCGAACATCAAGAACTTATCTTATGGAACCATCTGGTTTGTTTACTGGTAATATTGGACTACAATAGAGTGAAAATTAAGGTTGTATAATTCCCCATTTAATCATACGATTGATCTCTTCCACTACTGCCTCTCTTTTTCCCCATGGAATAGGATATGACATTACACAAAATGTTTCACGTGTATAGTCTTCAAATTTATATTCATAGTCTTTGATTGCTCTTGGCTCCTTACTGAAAACATTGGCATACTTAAATAACAAGTTAGACAGTTCTTGTCATTGCATCTCATTTAGTATCTGCGATTGAATTCGTTTCTCCTCTACCATTTTGTAACTAACCTCAGCGTTTGCTTCTTGTTCAGTATCAAATTTGTTTGTGAAATATACAGTTGGAAAGGAATATTGTACCACTACACTTGTCTCTGGTTAGTTTGTGTTACTTTCATCGGCTGTTTTGAATAAATCACTAGGAAAGATCTGATCATTTACAAAAAAAATGTCATTTACCATCACCTATGTCAGGGCTTAACAACTGGCCGGTTTTGAGCGCGAGTACTCACGTCTGCTCAGGCGTGTGCTCGCGAGCAGGTGGATGGTCGCGGAGTAGGGAGGGAGGGGAGGGAGGGGAAATGCGCACGCACGTTTGAATAGGGCCGCTGCGTGCCTATTGAATTCGCGCCGACTGTGTAACATTTAAAGTACTACGATCAGCTCTAACAGTCACTTCGCTGGTTAAGAATCATGTCAAGTCACCGTTGTGTAACCCCAACCATGCTTTGGCAGTTCAACCCCCATTGGGAGGGATTTTATCTGTTTACAGAAAAAGATGGTGTTGCAAAATGTTTAGTATGTCACAAAACGCTGAATTCTTTTACGAAATTTAATTTGCAGCGACATTATATGTCGTACCACGTGAAAGACTACGGACGTGGAAAATGTGATGGACCAGATCGTGCACAGGAAGTTATTAAACTTAAAAGGAAGCTATCCGAAGAAGATCTGGACGACGAAGAAAAATCAACTGAGGCAGCTCTCAGAGTGAGTTACAAAATTGCTTTACTTTTAGCAAAATCCCTGCGCCCCTTCACTGATGGTGATTTAATAAAATAATGTTTGGAAGTTGCAGCGGAACATTTGTGTCCATCTCAAGTTGAACAGTTTCGGATTGTGCCATTATCTAACATGACCATTATGCGTCGCATACAGGACATGGCAGACGACGTCCAGAACCAGCTTGCAAATATCTGTAAAGATTTTATGGCGTATTCTCTAGCTCTGGACGAAAGTGTTGATATCACTGGAACAGCGCAGCTTGCCATATTTATTAGAGGTGTTAATACAGATCTTCAGGTGAGGAAGGAGCTCCTCGATGTAGTAGCCATGAAGAACACTACAACTGGAGGTGATATTTTAAGTAGTGTTGAAGAAAGGGTTGAAAATATAGGATTGTCATGGAATTCTTTAGTTTCAGTGTCTACAGATGGTAGAGGCATACACTAAGCTAATAAAATTATGTGACACGTGTACATTCTCCTTTATTTGTTTCATTTGTCGCAGTAATAATTCGTGAGTGATATCCCTGCAGGTAGCCGTGGATTTACATTGACTGGCGGCAGCTGTTGTGTACCCCAAATGACTCTCCCCACTCCCCGCTCTGGTCCGGTAGTGGGGGTAGCGTGCTCGCGCTGCTCCGTGCTCATGCCTTGCTGCTCACAGCTTGCTCCGCGAGCACGTATGTTGTGAAGCCCTGACCTATGTCAATCTGTGTTTTATATATTCTTAACGTATCCACGCCAACAAGACAATTAACTATAAGTTTGTCAATTGTAAGAAAGCTGCACTTCACTGAAAATTGTTCAGTTTGTAATGGAATAAGTGCCTGATGCTTAACCAACGTAGACTTACTGCCAGTAGCAGTTTGCACCTTTCACAAAAAAACGCATTTGACATTAGGTCGGTAGCTAAACCTGTATGTAAAATTAACTGTGTGTCAACATTAAATATTTTCACCTTAATGATTGCTTGTACAGTATTTGTTCTTCTTTGACTTTATCTACTATATCTAACTCATGATGGTACAAGTTATCCTTGATGTCACCATGTTCATCAAACCTTATGAAACATGTTTGTAGTGCTGCCTTGCTCCCACTCCCTGAGAGGTCAATAGCCTGGGGCTTAACTACGACTGGTTGGTGTTTTCCACCAGTGTAGTTTGACTTAGTTCATTACTTGGCAAAATTTCAATGCGTTGCACTGTGTGTGTTTACTCTGCCAGTCTGTGTCATTAGCTGCTGTGCAGTTATTTTGCTGCCCAAAGGTCGGCTGTGGTACAGCGTAAGGCATGGCATTGTTGCCGTGTGTCGGCCACTGCTGCAGCTGATTGTTTCTATCCATGTTTTGCCTATGGCCTTGCAATGGTGAACTGTAATTCGCTCTTGCATTGATATTACTCCTGTTGTTTTGAAAATTTCTTTTAAATCATTTGTTTCTTCCATTCTCGTTACCGTACTTGTTGCCTCTGGGTATGTAATTTTGCTGTTGTGTGCAATACCTTGCTATGTGTTTAAATCACGTTTTGCTGACTGATTCACATACTTATGTTGTTGTTGTTCCTGATTTTCTGTTGCTCTATTGGGTATAGGTCTTTCCTAATAGATTAAGTTGATAGTATGAAGTACTGACAAAAAATATTTAGTGTCATACTCTGGTATTGTGACTAATTTTTCTCTAATGTGTGATGATAAATGACTTTTCAAAATTTTTAACACATCTACCTGTGGTATTGGGTTCATTCAGCAGCGTGTATTGTTCAGGTATTTTTCAGAGTATCCACGCAGACCACCGTATATGCCATTGAATGGTGCGGAGTTGGAAATCTCGTGTCCGAGTCTTTCTTGTACTGCTTCAGACCAGTATTTCTTGAGGAAACTTGTTCAAATTGGATATAAGTTCTGAAACATTCGGCAACTTCAGTTTCCCATAAGAGCACATCACCTTGCATACATCTCATGACAAATCTGATTTTCTGTGCTTCCGTCCAGTTGCGTGGAAATACATGATAAGAAATACTGATAAAGATGACGGAATTCGTTCTTTTACCTTTGGTAGTGTATATAGGAAGCTGTTGATGTCTCAGCAAACCTTCATCTGCAAAAATAGTTACCTGTAAATTCCACCTGGTATTTGTTTAGGTATTGGAGTTGTGGGAATGTTTACATTTTGCAGTCTACAAATTTCACTGGTACCTGTTGTTGGACACATGACAATTTGTGGATATATACAAAAAGGTTGTGGTTTGTCCACTGTAGCCTGTGCATTATTTACATGCATATTTAGAGATCCAGTAATATTTTCTTCTAAAAGATTGTGAATCCTATCTTCTGCGGCTTGTAGATTAATGTTTACCTTGTTCATGATTTCATTTTCTTTTTTCTGAATAGCCTTCTCTACATCTGTATACAACTTAACAATTTGTTAATAGCATCTCTGCAATGGTATTACCCCTATCTAGTGTACCAGCTTCAGCTTGACGAATGATATCACTCAAATTTTCATTGATCTTCTCTCTCTCCTTCTTAGCACATAATGAGTCAACTTCTTATGTAGCTGCCCTTAAAGTAAGCTCTTCTACAGCTAGGGGTACACCTTCATAGCCTTTATTTAATTTGTTAATGACAGTGATTACCATTTTTACTGTCGAATACAACTGGTTTTGTGTGGTTTCAGTGTTTGAGTTTTCATATGTGAGTTTCTTTGTCTGTTGTTCTACTAGACCATGATGGTCATTAAAAGAATCTACCTTCTGTATTAACTCTGTATGAACTTCAGAAAGTACTTCATGCATTACTTGTGCATTAAATTTTTCATTGATTTCAGTGTGAAAATTTTTGGCTAAGTCATCAAATTTCTGTGATATCATGTCGCAAATCCTTGAATACTTGTTTTTGTTCTTTCTTCATTCCATTTAGGTCTTGTGTAACAGTGTTTTGTTGCTGTTTTACCATGTTCATATCTTGTGTCAAATTACTGAAATTGGTGTTTATAAGGGTGATTCAAAAAGAATACCACAACTTTAAAAATGTGTATTTAATGAAAGAAACATAATATAACCTTCTGTCATACATCATTACAAAGAGTATTTAAAAAGGTTCTTTTCACTCAAAAACAAGTTCAGAGATGTTCAATATGGCCCCCTCCATACACTCGAGCAATATCAACCCGATACTCCAACTCTTTCCACACTCTCTGTAGCATATCAGGCGTAACAGTTTGGATAGCTGCTGTTATTTCTCGTTTCAAATCATCAATGGTGGCTGGGAGAGGTGGCCGAAACACCATATCCTTAACATACCCCCATAAGAAAAAATTGCAGGGGGTAAGATCAGGGCTTCTTGGAGGCCAGTGATGAAGTGCTCTGTCACGGGCTGCCTGGCGGCCGATCCATCGCCTCGGATAGTTGACCTTCAGGTAGTTACGGACAGATAAGTGCCAATGTGGTGGCGCTCCATCCTGCTGAAATATGAATTGTTGTGCTTCTTGTTCGAGCTGAGGGAACAGCCAATTCTCTAACATCTCCAGATACTGTAGTCCAGTTACAGTAGCACCTTCGAAGAAAAAGGGACCAAAAACTTTATTGGCTGAAATGGCACAGAAAACATTCACCTTAGGCGAGTCACGTTCATACTGAGTTGTTTCCTGCAGATTCTCAGTGCCCCATATACAGACATTGTGACGGTTGACTTTCCCATTAGTGTGGAAAGTTGCTTCATCACTAAACACAATCTTTGAAACGAAAGATTCATCTGTTTCAATTTGAGCAAGGATAAAATCACAGAAATCGATTCTTTTAATCTTATCAACTGCAGACAGTGCTTGAACCAATTTCAGACGCTAAGGTTTCATAACTAACCTTTTTCGTAGGACTCTCCATACAGTTGATTGTGGAATTTGCAGCTCTCTGCTAGCTCTGCGAGTCAATTTTCCTGGGCTGCGAACAAACGCTTGCTGGATGCGTGCTACATTTTCATCACTCGTTCTCGGCCATCCAGAACTTTTCCCTTTGCACAAACACCCATTCTCTGTAAACTGTTTATACCAACGTTTAATACACCACCTATCAGGAGGTTTAACACCATACTTCATTCAAAATGCACGCTGAACAACTGTTGTCGATTCACTTCTGCCGTACTCAATAACACAAAAAGCTTTCTGTTGAGCGGTCGCCATCTTAGCATCAACTGACACTGACGCCTAGTCAACAGTGCCTCAAGCGAACAAATGTACAACTTAATTCACCGACAGATAGTGCTTAGCTCTGCCTTTTGTCGTTGCAGAGTTTTAAATTCCTAAAATTGTGGTATTCTTTTTGAATCACCCTGTATTGTGTTTCATATCATCAAATTTCACATTTATGTTAGATAGTAACTGCCATAGCAGTGCTTCAGTTGTACTACTGTGGTTGCTGTCAGCTGTACTTCCCAAGCTAATGTTGGTGTAGTGACCAAGTGATTTTTGTAACGTGTTGTCAAAATTCATATTGGGATCATTCTCCAATGTTTCATTTATGAGCAGTATGTTGCTCTGGGAGATGTGTGACGTTGTCTCATCAATTGTAAACATTGTGTTGTCAAGGTTGTTCTGCTGTGGAACATCACTAACATTTGTCACTCCTGCAACACTTATCTCTGATCTACTTAAACTTTCTGCTGTAGGAATGTATGTGCCTGAACTTCAGTTGTTCGATCACCCAATTCTTTGCCATCTTGGCTGATTGCATTTTCACTATTGTTATCAACAATGGACATATATTTCTCTGCCAAGTTGTATGAATGCGAAAAAAAAAATAAAATTCTTACAAAAATGTTAAAAATTTCATATGCTAACCTTCACACTCGACAAATGCAATTCACATGACGTCAGAGCCTGTTTTACATCTATTATAATGCACAAACTATTGTGTCACAAAACTGTGTTTTACTCACAATATGTATCACACCGAAAAGTTTCTATACATTTTTTGCAAATAAAATTCAAGGAAAGGAATAATGAGTGAAAGGTTTCTATCTACATCAAAAGAGGTGCTACTGAGCTCAACCATGCAAGGCATTTGCGTAGCTGTCCTACCTTTGCTGCACTGAACAAAACAGCTTACTAGGAAAATTTTACAGGACCTGCAATGGAAAGGAATGTGTTTCTGAAGAAGAGAAATTTGTTAGCATCGAGTATAGATTTAAGTGTCAGAAAGTCGTTTCTGAAAGTATTTGTATGGAGTGAAGCCATGTATGGAAGTGAAACATGGATGATAAATAGTTTGGACAAGAAGAGAATAGAAGCTTTCGAAATGTGGTGCTACAGAAGAATGCTTGAGATTAGATGGGTAGATCAAATAACTAATGAGGAGGTATTGAATAGGATTGGGGAGAAGAGAAGTTTGTGGCACAACTTGACTAGAAGAAGGGATCAGTTGGTAGGACATGTTCTGAGGCATCAAGGGATCCCAATTTAGTACATACACTAAACAGATACAGAAGGATGTAGGTTGCAGTAGGTACTGGGAGATGAAGAAGCTTGCACAATAGCATGGATAGCTGCATCAAACCAGTCTCAGAACTGAAGACCACCACAACAACAACAACAAGGTCTAGTTCTTACTCCTTTCAAAAATTTTCTCCTCTAGTTTGACTTTTTGCATTACTTGCTCTCATCGTGATTTGTGCAAACAGAAAATACAGGAGATTAGTTATTATAATTCATAACAATGTCAGAGAAATTTCTTACTATAACAATAGTTAACAAAAATTACTCATGAATGGTGCCCAGAAGTCCTGCCATGGTTGCCAGTTGTAATATAAAATAAGAATTTTTTTAAACCAGTATAATTGAATATGTGGATTCTGACCACAATCTATTGGTTATGAACTGTAGATTAAAACTGAAGAAATTGCAAAAAGGTGGGAATTTAAGGAGATGGGACCTGGATAAACTGAAAGAACCAGAGGTTGTACAGAGTTTCAGGGAGAGCATAAGGGAACAATTGACAAGACTTGGGGAAAGAAATACAGTAGAAGAATAATGGGTAGCTTTGAGAGATGAAGTAGTGAATGCAGCAGAGGATCAAGTAGGTAAAATGATGAGGATTAGTAGAAATCCTTGGGTAACAGAAGAAATATTGAATTTAATTATTGAAAGGAGAAAATATAAAAATGCAGTAAATGAAGAAGGCAAAAAGGAATACAAACGCCTCAGAAATGAGATCGACAGGAAGTGCAAAATGGCTAAGCAGGGATGGCTAGAGGATAAATGTAAGGGTGTAGAGGCTTATCTCACTAGGTTTAAGATAGATGCTGCCTACAGGAAAATTAAAGAGACCTTTAGAGAAAAGAGAACCACTTGTATGAATATCAAGAGCTCAGATGGAAACCCAGTTCTAAGCAAAGAAGGGAAAGCAGAAAGGTGGAAGGAGTATATAGAGGGTCTATACAAGGGCTATGTACTTGAGGACAATATTATGGAAATAGAAGAGGATGTAGATGAAGATGAAATGGGAGATACGATACTGCGTGAAGAGTTTGACAGAGCACTGAAAGACCTGAGTCGAAACGAGGTCCCAGGAGTAGACAACATTCCATTAGAACTACTGACGGCCTTGGGAGGGCCAGTCCTGACAAAACTCTACCATCTGGTGAACAAGATGTATGAGACAGGCAAAATACCCTCAGACTTCAAGAAGAATATAATAATTCCAATCCCAAAGAAAGCAGGTGTTGACAGATGTGAAAATTAATGAACTATCAGTTTAATAAGTCACGGATGCAAAATACTAACATGAATTATTTACAGATGAATGGAAAAACTAGTAGAAGCTGACCTTGGGGAAGATCAGTTTGGATTCCGTAGAAATACTGGAACACGTGAGGCAATATTGTCCCCATGACTTATCTTAGAACCTAGATTAAGGAAAGGCAATTTTACATATCTTGCATTTGTAGACTTAGAGATAGCTTTTGACAGTGTTGACTGGAATACTCTCTTTCAAATTCTGAAGGTGGCAGGGGTAAAATACAGGGAGCGAAGGGCTATTTACAACTTGTACAGAAACCAGATGGCAGTTATAAGAGTCCAGGGGCATGAAAGGGAAGCAGTGGTTGGGAAGGGAGTAAGACAGGGTTGTAGCCTCTCCCCGATGTTATTCAATCTGTATATTGAGCAAGCAATAAAGGAAACAAAAGAAAAATTCAGAGCAGGTATTAAAATCCATGGAGAAGTAATAAAAACTTTAAGGTTCACCGATGACATTGTAATTCTGTCAGAGACAGCAAAGGACTTGGAAGAGCAGTTGAACTGAATGGATAGTGTGTTGAAAGGAGGATACAAGATGAACATCAACAAATGGAAAATGAGGATAATGGAATGTAGTTGAATTAAGTGAGGTGATGCTGAGGGAATTACATTAGGAAATGAGACACTTAAAGTAGTAAAGGAGTTTTGCTATTTGGGAAGCAAAATAACTGATGATGGTCAAAGTAGAGAGGATATAAAATGTAGACTGGCAATGGCAAGGAAAGCGTTTCAGAAGAAGAGAAATTTGTTAACATCGAGTATAGATTTAAGTGTCAGGAAGTCGTTTCTAAAAGTATTTGTATGGAGTGTAGCCATGTATGGGAGTGAAACATGGACGATAACTAGTTTGGACAAGAAGAGAATAGAAGCTTTTGAAATGTGGTGCTGCAGAAGAATGCTCAAGATTAGATGGGTAGATCATATAACTAATGAGGAAGTATTGAATAGGATTGGGGAGAAGAGAAGTTTGTGGCACAACTTGACTAGAAGAAAGGATCGGTTGATAGGACATGTTCTGAGGCATCAAGGGATCCCAATTTAGTACATACACTAAACAGATACAGAAGGATGTAGGTTGCAGTAGGTACTGGGAGATGAAGAAGCTTGCACAGGATAGAGTAGCATGGAGAGCTGCTTCAAACCAGTCTCAGGACTGAAGACCACAACAACAACAACAACTGAATATGACTGCATTGTTAAAATGTCTGTGCTTATGTAGTTGAAGCTGCAGGCGGTGGCAGACTCCGGGAACACTGGCGCTTGTCATAATCACAAAAATCCTCTTCCTTTAGTTTCCTCTACACTTACTTCAATAAATAAAAAAGAAAAATGTGATACTGTTCTTCCAAATAATATTATTCAAGCACACATATGATACATAGAGCTCGCAATACTTCACATCTAAAATCGCACATCTACATTGTCTTTCTACATACGAGAGAGTCTTAGTGTGTCTGTCTAAAACAAAAAACTGTGCAAAACAACTAAATGAAAAAATAGTTTTGCTTGCCTGTGCCTTACCATGTATTCATAATTAACATCTTTGCTAATTCTTCTGGTCATTCGGTGTTTCATTTTTATTTTGTTCTTTAATAAATATTAAGTTTGTGGCATCCTGGAGGTCTTTCATCATGTACTTATACAAAGTATTGTAGTGTGTGATAGTTCTTTTATAAGACTCTAGTCTTTTGCAATATTTGACTTGGTCTGTATTTATATTATGTACAATGAAGTTTACCATCCAGCTTATTCTCTATGATCTCTAATTGTTAATTTATTCATAAGTTTGTAATCTAGCACTTCTTGCAATAAGTTGGCCTGAAAGTCATTGAAATCAAAATCCATGGCACTGAACCTAATAGTTAAATTTTTAAACATGTTATTCATTTGGAGTAATTTTTTATCAAGCTGCAAGATTCTATTATTTATCTGTCTATGTGAATATGTTATTCATATGCACAGATTGTTTTAAACAAGTCTGCATAAACCCTTCCACGGTCATGGTCTGTGAAAGCCATGTTTCTTGTCTAAAATCTATTTATTTCTATTTTAAACAGTGAAAAAGAAATATATATAGTAAGACATAACTGTCTGTCTGTCCAGAATTATGATCCATGGAGGTAAATGTTTGCAATGTGCTTTGTCATAAGTGACTGAAGAAATCTGTATCTCACACATCCATATCACCACAAAATCATAACACTACATATTAAAAAAAAAGAAATTAAAAGAAAATACAGGAAAAATATATCTAAAATCAATGAAAGGAAACAGCCATGGGTACCAGGATGGCCCCCTCGTACACCAACCTATTCATGGGTCGCTTAGAGGAAGCCTTCTTGGTTACCCAGGCCTGCCAACCCAAAGTTTGGTACAGATTTATTGATGACATCTTCATGATCTGGACTCACAGTGAAGAAGAACTCCAGAATTTCCTCTCCAACCTCAACTCCTTTGGTTCCATCAGATGCACCTCGTCCTACTCCAAATCCCACGCCACTTTCCTTGACGTTGACCTCCATCTGCCCAATGGCCAGCTTCACACGTCCATCCACATCAAACCCACCAACAAGCAACAGTACCTCCATTATGACAGCTGCCACCCATTCCACATCACACGGTCCCTTCCCTACAGCCTAGGTCTTCGTGGCAAATGAATCTGCTCCAGTCCGGAATCCGTGAACCATTACACTAACAACCTGACAACAGCTTTCGCATCCCGCAACTACCCTCCCGACCTGGTACAGAAGCAAATAACCAGAGCCACTTACTCATCCCCTCAAACCCAGAACCTCCCACAGAAGAACCACAAAAGTGCCCCACTTGTGATAGGATACTTTCCGGGACTGGACCAGACTCTGAATGTGGCTCTCCAGCAGGGATACGACTTCCTCAAATCCTGCCCTGAAATGAGATCCATCCTTCATGAAATCCTCCCCACTCCACCAAGAGTGTCTTTCCGCCATCCACCTAACCTTCGTAACCTGTTAGTTCATCCCTATTAAATACCCAAACCACCTTCCCTACCCTCTGGCTCCTACCCTTGTAACCACGCCCGGTGTAAAACCTGCCCCATGCACCCTCCCACCACCACCTACTCCAGTCCTGTAACCCGGAAGGTGTACACGATCAAAGGCAGAGCCACGTGTGAAAGCACCCACGTGATTTACCAACTGACCTGCCTACACTGTGATGCATTCTATGTGGGAATGACCAGCAACAAGCTGTCCATTCGCATGAATGGACATAGACAGACAGTGTTTGTTGGTAATGAGGATCACCCTGTGGCTAAACATGCCTTGGTGCACGGCCAGCATATCTTGGCACAGTGTTACACCGTCCGGGTTATCTGGATACTTCCCACTAACACCAACCTATCCGAACTCCGGAGATGGGAACTTGCTCTTCAATATATCCTCTCATCCTGTTACCCACCAGGCCTCAATCTCCGCTAATTTCAAGTTGCCGCCACTCATACCTCACCTGTCATTCAACAACATCTTTGCCTCTGCACTTCCACCTCGACTGACGTCACTGCCCAAACTCTTCGTCTTTGAATATGTCTGCTTGTGTCTGTATATAAGGACAAGTATACACTTGCACACACACACATATCCATCCGCACATACACAGACACAAGCAGACATTTGTAACAACTCTTTGCCTTTACAAATGTCTGCTTGTGTCTGTGTATGTGCGGATGGATATGTGTGTGGGTGCAAGTGTATACCTGTCCTTTTTTCCCCAAAGGTAAGTCTTTCCGCTCCCGGGATTGGAATGACTCCTTACCCTCTCCCTTAAATCCCACATCCTTTCTTCTTTCCCTCTCCTTCCCTATTTCCTGATGAAGCAACCTATATATAAAACTGTTAGAGGTAAAACTTTATTCATTTATGCAGTTCCTTGAACAAGTTTGAAGTGTGAGGATGGAGAATGATTTATGTGTGCTATATTTATTTGTATTGTGGAGTGAAATGACTGAAAATATGTACATAATTCTGCAGCAAGTCCACGCGCATTCAAATTATTATTGAAACATCAACCCAGTTATTCTCTTGATGATTATAGAAAGAGAAACCACAGAAAGCAAAAGAACAATGAGCCGTTAATAAATAACAAAGAAGAGTAACAAAAAAGATTAGAAATTTTGTTATTAACAAGATTGGTTATTAAAATCCGACTGTCCTTGTCACTTGCTGCAATGTGTCGCTATCTCAATGTGGCAAGTGCTGTGAAAATGTTATTGGCTGCCCAAGTTACTAAACAACTCCAAACGCAAGAGCATGTGGACAGTCAGAATATGGTGACATCATTCAGGATTTTCTGAAAGTGAAATGTGAATACTGTGTTGGACTATTTTTCTTGTTGCAGATTAAAAGGTATTGTGAAATTTTATGTGAACAATCAGCCAGATATAAACCACAGCTAAAAAACAGCAACAATAACAACATAAAAGGAGCTTACAAACAAGAAGAGAATATTGGAAAAAATAAAAAGTGAGGTGAACAATTAACAACATCAACATATAGCAACAAATTTATGTACTGGAAATACTTTATTTCTTTTTTCTTTTTTGGTCAAGTGTTTCGTTATGTAATTATTAACAATGACAGTCATTGAAGAATCTGGAACAATAGGGATACAGACATGGGAGACTTAAGCAGTGTATTGAAACAAGAATAGGAAAATGTCAGTGATGATCTGGTTGTACCAACAGATCAATTAAAATGAGGTGACAATAATGATGCAAGTACCATGCTGTCACTATTAATAAAAATTAAAAATATCCAGTTTGCAAAAATAAATGAGCAACTCAGAAATCATAAACAAGATATTATGAATCAGTTCACAGAAATTGTTCAGTCAATAGGAGCATTAATTCAGTGTATGAGTGAAAATACAGCTCAATTAAATGATATAGATTGGAAAATTGAGAGGTTGTATGGTTGAGTAGGATCTGTTGGGTCCAAAATGAAATAAATTAAACTTAAATTTAATAATGAAGTCAAAGATGAGATCACTGAAGTTAGGAAAACAGACAAAATTGCTTTTGAAAAAAGACCCGAGGAAACAAGAACTGTTGACAAAAATGTAAATAATTTTATTTTGACTTTGTAAACTAATGTTGACACCAAACTGGCACATGTTGAAAGCAATTTTGTTTAACAGGTGAAAACAGTAGACATCAAACTCAGATAAAATGTAAAATTAAGTATCAGCAAAAGTAGAAGTTGAAGAACTGCTAGTGATGTAGTTCATCAAAATCTTGTTAAGAATGTTGGTACCATGTTTTGCAAATTCCAGTGGAAAACTTTACAGCTGAATGTAATTGACACCCTACAGATTTTCTGCAGCACTTCAGAGATAACTTTGTGTCTAATATGACTTATACTATAAAGTCAAATTTGTTAAGAAGTTTCTGGAAAGTGAAGCATTAAGCTGGGAAAATCAGATACTAATGATTGCACAGACTATCTTGATTTTGAGAAAGGTATTTTTTTATGAATTTTAGTCAGAGACTGAACAAGCTAAAGCAAAAAGCAAATTTCTCAGTGGACCAAATTACAGGAAAGGGTGTATTAGTATGGAACAGTTTTGTAAAAATCAGCTTAAAAAGCAGCACATTTGAACAAACCTTTTGATTAACTCACCCAGATTGATGCTTTAAAAAGGATGTTACCAGCTGAAGTATGGTTGGACCTAGTCTATGGATCAGGTGATACAGTAGACCAGTTTTCGAAATATGTAGAAAATTAGATAGAACTGTGGCGCCTCTGGCATGAAGTGCCACGTATTTGAACTGATGTTCTTTGACTTTACTTTAGTTTACTTTGTCTATGTATTGCTGTGTACCATGTTCGACAGTTTCTCTTGTATTTGCTTTGTTCAGTGTTAAAATAAATGTTCATTCAAATGCAAAATTGTGTTATTATGGTTCTACGCCACATAAAACCCATAGTAGTGAACCTGACATAGTCAGGGTGTGATCAGGAATAATTTTGTGCTTCTTTTCATCATTAACAAACTTTTTGTGCCGGTCCATATTGTCCTCAGAACAATGGATCTACCAGTGTCATTTTGTGCCATTTTTACTAGTGTTCCCCACCTACATTTGATTAAAAGTGAACAATTACCTGGCCCCAGCCATGCCAGTGGCCACTTAACCATTACCGTCCCAACATGGTCACCATCAAATGCTACTACGCAGCAATGCCTGCTGCACAGATAGTGCATGCCGCTTAGTGGCATTGTGAATGATAACCGTGTGAAAGACATTGCATTCACGCCTCAGCTAAACGGTTACCTTCAGGTTGGTTTATGTACTGATGAAGTTCAAGAACTGTAATTCGAATGTTCACACACAAGGGGTTGCACATTCTTATATGCCTGACATCATTCCACCCCCCTCCTCTCCCCCCCCCTCCCCCCCCCCACCACCACCACCCGGCACACCACATCAGCAACACCAGTCACCTCAACTGTGCCAGTTTCCATGACTTTCGCACCATGGTCATACCACGCTCACCTTCCACCCACTCTCATAGCACCACCGGCTATTTCATCTGTGCCCCCTTGGCTGCATAACGACTGCCTTCCACTTGCTGTTGCAACATCACAGGCAATTATGCCCATGCCATGCCCATCTCCAGGTCTGCAGTTGGGACACATGGTGCCATCAGTTGCACTGGCTACTCCACATTGTGTGGCCCCCCCACACAGACCTCGAGTGATGCATCGTACACTGCTGCTGCTCTCCTGGCATCGGGGGCTTCTTACACTGCTCACACAGATCTTTGCCTCCCTGTACTGCATCAACGTGTGTTACCTGGCAGATTTCCTAAGCTGCCTGCATTGCAAATGGAAAATCCTAAGACTTGGTTCACATTTGTGGATCACCTACTGGATATCCAGGGGATTTTGGATGACAATGCATGTTTCGTCTGCCTGATGAGCCAACTCCATACTCATCTGAAATTGTGCTAAACACATTCTCTGAAAATTATTTAGAGCAATTAATTCATGAGCCCATACAAATAGTAAACAGTTGTGAAAACACACTTGACCCCCTTAGCAACAAATAATCCTGCGTTAATAATGAGCATCAAAACCAATTCAGGGGTTAGTGAACGCAGGATTGTCATAGTGAGATTGAATATTGTAATCCCCAAATCCTTGAAAAATAAAGCGAAAAATATACCTATTCAAAAAAGCAGAGAAAAATTCACTTGATGCCTTCCTCAGAGGAATCTCCACTCATTCCAAATTAATAATATAAGTGTAGACCAGATGTGGCTTGAATTTAAGGAAATAGTATCAGCAGCAATTGAGAGATTTGTACCAAATAAATTAACAAACGATGGAACTGATCCTCCTTGGTACACAAGATGGGTTAGAACACTGTTGCAGAAACAACGAAACAAACATGCCAAATTTAAACAGTTGATCCTTTACAGAAGTTTGAAATCTAGTACTGACTTCAATGTGGGATGCTTGTAACAGTTTCCACAACTAAACTTTGTCTCAAAACCTGGCAGAAAATCCAAAGAGATTCTGGTCGTATGCGAAGTATATTAGCGACAAGAAACAATCAATGCCTTCTCTGTGCAATAGCAATGGAGACACTACTGAAGTGCTGCCAAAGCAGAGTTATTAAACACATCCTTCCGAAATGCCTTCACGAAAGAAGATGAAGTAAATATTCCAGAATTCGAATCAAGAACAGCTTCCAACATGAGTAACATAGAAGTAAATATACTCGGAGTAGTGAAACAACTTAAATCACTTAATAAAAGCAAGTCTTCTGGTTCAGACTGTCTACCAATTAGTTTGCTTTTGGAGTATGCTGATGCATTAGTTCCATACTTAAAAATCATATACAACCATTCGCTCGATGAAAAATCAGTACCCAAAGACTGGAAAGCTGCACAGGTCACACCAATATTCAAGAAAGATAGTAGTAATAATACACTAAATTACAGGCCCATATCATTAACGTCAATATGCAGCAGGATTTTGGAACATATATTGTGTTTGAAAATTATGAATTACCTCAAAGAAAATGGTCTATTGAGACACAGTCAACATGGGTTTAGAAAACATCATTCCTGTGAAACACAACTAGCTCTTTATTCACATGAAGTGTTGAGTGCTATTGACAAGGGATTTCAGATCGATTCTGTATTTCTGTATTTCCGGAAGGCTTTCAACACTGTACCACACAAGCGGCTCGTAGTGAAATTGCGTGCTCAGTTATGTGACTGGATTTGTGATTTCCTTTCAGAGAGGTCACAGTTCATAGTAATCGATGGAAAGTCATTGAGTATAACAGAAGTGATTTCTGGTGTTCCCCAAGGTAGCATTATAGTCCCTTTGCTGTTCCTTATCTGTATAAACGATTTGGGAGACAATCTGAGCAGCCATCTTCAGTTGTTTGCAGATAACGCTGTTGTTTATCGACGAATAAAGTCATCAGAAGATCAAAACAAACTGCAAAACGATTTAGAAAAAATATCTGAATGGTGCAAAAAGTGGGAGTTGACCCTAAATAATGAAAGGTGTGAGGTCATCTACATGAGTGCTAAAAGGAAATCAAACTTTGATTGCATGATAAATCAGTTTAATCTAAAACCCATAAATTCAACTAAATACCTAGGTATTACAATTACAAACAACTTAAATTGGAAGGACCACATAGAAAATGTTGTGGGGAAGGCTGACCAAAGACTGTGTTTTATTGGCAAGAGACAGAAAATGTAAGAGACCTACTAGGTAGACTGCCTACTCTACACTTGTCTGCCCTCTTTTAGAATACTGCTGCATGGTGTGGGATCCTTACCAGATAGACTGACAGAGTACATTGAAAAAGTTCAAAGGAAGGCAGCACGTTTTGTATTATCATGAAATATGGGAGAGAGTGTCACAAAAATGATACAGGATTTGGGGTGAACATCATTAAAAGAAAGGCATTTTTTGATGCAACGGAATATTCTCTTAAAATTCAAATCACCAACTTTCTCCTCTGAATGCAAAAATGTTTGGTGACACCAGCCTACATAGGGAGGAATGGTCACCATGATAAAATAAGGGAAATCAGAACTCATACGGAAAGATATAAGTGTTCATTCTTTCTGCGTGCTATAAGAGATTGGAATAATACAGAATTGTGATGGTGGTTCAATGATCCCTCTGCCAGGCACTTAAATGTGATTTGCAGAGTATCCATGTAGATGTAGATGTAGATGTAGATCCAGGCCTCATCAGTAATCTGCTCCTCTCACCGCCTGCCTCGCCCGAGTATTTAACGGCAAAAAAATTACTCACTGAACGCCTTTCTTGCCCTCCAGCAGAGGCTATCCACCTCATCATCCATGATGACCATCTCGACAACTGCACACCTTCACAGCTTTGGCAGCACCTTCGCGCATTAATTGATTACCAAGCTCTACCAGACACTATGCTGTGGACCTTGTGGATGGTCAAGCTCCCATTGGACCTACAACATCATCTACTCTCTCATGTAATGGACCCTCTCAATGTTCATCTATGCATGGCTGATTGTAGAAGAAGTGCTTACATTGCTTGCCTTCACCCACCCCTGCCTCGTGCTCGTTCCACACTGCTGGTGTTTGTACACAAAGACCTGGCATCATGCGAATTCATCATGCTATGAGATGACTCGGTACAGGCAGCTCTGCAACCACCATACTCCAGTCTGCACCATGTGTTATGCTGCAGAGTTAATACTTTGGTGATACTACTCAATGGATGACTGAATTTGGTTTCAGTGCACTGATTAAAATATGTGTGGTCCATCTCTGAGCCACGTTCCTACACCACTGGCTGGCCTGCCATCGCCGGTGCCTCACCCTCTGACACCGCCGATGCGGCCTCCAACAACTCCACACCACCTGCGCAGCTGTTTGACGTGGCTTCTGAGGCACACACTTCTCGTGCCTGATGCCGATTTCATCCACTGTGCTGGCATGAGGATTTTGTGTTGACATGAGCTAGCGTCTCCCCCATGCTCTGCACTGCTATGGCACCTCTGGCATGAAGTGCCATGTCTTTGAACCAATATTCTTTGACTTTACTTTAGATCACTTTGTTTGTGTCTCACTGCATCCATGTTCAACAGCTTCTCTTGTATTCCCTTTGTTCAGTGGTAAAATAAATGTTCATTCGACTGCAGAAGTGTGTTGTTATGGTTCTACACCATGTAATACCCACATAGCTTTGGAAAAAATATAGGAAATGCAACTAAAATAGACATACATATTTTGAAAGAGGTAGTAATCAATATTGGCATAGTAAGAATCACAACAGGAAGGGACATAACAAAGTAAATGGTAATAGTTTTCATCCTGGGAAACAACATAGTTGCACCAAAAATAGAAAGAAAAATTTAAATGTGGTAACTTATTACTTACGCTTGTGCTGTGTTACCTTTTTAGTGGTTTTAAATAAATCATGATTTGTATTTTATTATGTTTTTTCATGAAGTGTAAGTCTTAATTAATTCCTTAACATTTATTAAGTACTCAACATTATTTTCTTTGTCGTATGTAATATTTTGAATGTCATAATGCTGGATTTGGAGTCTGTAACGTGATAATGAGGAAATGAATGCTATGCTTCTGTCATGGTGTTTCTGTAAGGTGAGTTTATTGTTATTGATGATGTTTCGTGGTGAATTGTTGGATGAAAATATTTTGTGAGAAGCGAGAATTAATGAAATATGGCATTCTGGCCTGAGATGCAGGAGTTGGCAGTCATGTGTGCTTGAGGTTTACTTGCTTGCGTTTGGGTGGGAATGTTTTTTTTTTTGTGTGTGTGTGTGTGTGTGTGTCTCTCTCTCTCTCTCTCTCTCTGTCTCTCTCTTTACTGATGAAGGCTGTGACCGAAAGCTATGTATGAGAATCTTTTAATCATGTCTGTCTGAAACTTGATGTGTCTTCTTTATGCTAAGTAGCAGTCTATCATTTCCTGCATTGTTAAAAATGTCTTATGGTTTTATGATGGGGATGATTATAATAATAATGATTATGTTGATGTATTGTGAAGAACTATGTTGAGATGCGGCAAGGTTTGTCTGTTACTTACCTATTCATCTTTTTATCATTAGATTACACTATATATTTGTCTTCTACTGCCTCAGTATAATGGAATTCATTTAAGATAAGTTCTGCAACATGATAGTAATTTCAAATGAGCTTGTATGCATCTTTACAAGGGAATTAATTAATTTCTTTTTTTAAATATAAATGAGTCAGACTTGTGATGAAGCATGCTGGGATATTTTTACTTCCCCTCTTGTTTTTCCAGCTGGCTCCTTAGAACTCAGTTTTTCACTTTTAACTAATTATCATTAACATATATGAATGTAATCTGCTTTTCATAAAAGAAAAAGGTCGGCCCTCGGTTTTAAAGAATATAACACCAGATCTAATTTGTGCTTAGTTTTATGTATGTAATTGACTTTCTAATTTATTTTGGCTATTCCTAGTTAGTATTTTTCATTATAAAGTGAATTCAGTAATTGTTTTGTAGCTTAAATTCTACTGTTGACTTATAAACAAATATAAATTCTTTATTAATTATAAAGTATTAAGAGGGTCAGACACAGGTTCAGATCATTACATTGTCAAAATCAAAATTAAGTTCACACCACTAAAAAATAAACCAAAAAGCAATAAATGAACTTTGATCCCTACCCATTAATTAGAAATGATAAATATAGAGAGTTCACACAAAACATAAAACGGACAGATAATCTCAAAGAACTGGTTCAAATTCTCAGGCAACAAACAGAAAATTTAGCCCCATAGGACCCACATAAAAGATATGTCTGGTGGAACTCAGAATGTGACAAAATTCATGAAGAAAGACATCATGCATGGTTAAAATTTCAAAAACAAAAAACAGAAGAAAATGCAACCAACCTCAAAAATATCAGGAAAAAGTTCACACAAATTATCAGGCAAACCAAGAGACAGTCACAGAAGGATCTAATCGACTCAATAGAAGAAAATTACCATAAAACCAATTCCAGAGACTTTTACAAAATCTTTGGAAGACAACTACAAAAATTTGCCTCTCCTATGTTAATTCTCAAAAGGGAAGATGGAAAAATGGCACATAATGACAAGGAAAATGCCAAAATCATGGCAAAAGCATTTAGTAAACTTTTGAATAGTGAATAACCCCAGGAACTTTTAGCAATTATTAATACAGACACACCCATCAAAACTCCATCTGATCACATAAATCCTACAACAATCCAAGAGGTAGAAACGGCACTCAGAGAGATGAAAAATTATAAGGCATGCAGAGAAGACCAAATTTTTGCAGAAATGTGGAAATATGCCAGTGATACAGTTCAAACATCCTTACACATAGCCCTAACAAAAATCTGGATAACAGAAAAGTTTCCTGAACATTGGACCACAGCCATAATCCACCCACTCCACGAAAAAGGAGGTAAAAGCAACCAAGATAATTACAGAGGTAACTCTCTCTTAGACTGCACATACGAGATTTTCTCCAGAATCCTTTACAAGAGGATCAAAGAGCAACTAGAGGAAGGATTAGGCAAATACCAAGGAGGCTTAATACCTGGGAGAAGCTGTGCAGAACAAATAAAATGGTTCAAATGGCTCTGAGCACTATGCGACTTAACTTCTGAGGTCATCAGTCGCCTAGAACTTAGAACTAATTAAACCTAACTAACCTAAGGACATCACACACATCCATGCCTGAGGCAGGATTCGAACCTGCGACCGTAGCGGTCGCTCGGGTACAGACTGTAGTGCCTAGAACCGCACAGCCACTCTGGCCAGCCAGAACAGATCATCAGCCATAGCATAATACTAGAAACGAAATAAACCTCTTGTAATAACATCCATGGGCTTTAAAAAAGCAGATGACTGGATCCATAGACCTTCAGTGTTAAAAATCTTAAGAAATTTTGGGCTCCATACAAAATTAATCATATTGATAGAACTTACCTTAACCAACACTGTACTATAATTCAAGTTCAGGGGGGAACTCTGTGAGCCATTCACCATAAAAACAGGTTTAAGACAAGGAGTTTGCTTGGCACCCCTACTGTTCAACTATGCTTTAGAATACATAATGAGGGAATGGTACAGGACTAACCCAAAGAATATCCAAATTGGAAGACCCAAAGACAACATAAGATTAAATTGTCTAGGAATTGCTGATGACCTTCCTCTCTTGTCCAACAGTATTTAGGAATCCAAACAAGTTGTCTTACTACAGGAAATAGCACAGAAAATTGGTCTTCGAATATCCTTTGAAAAAACAGTCATCACATTAACTGACCCGCCACTCATAAACAAAATTGCCATAGGAAACCAAGAACTGAAAATTGTAGATAAATTTAAATATCTGGGAGAAATCATAACATATAACCTCAATGAAAAGCCAACATGGCATAACAGAATCAACAAATTGACTAGAGCACAATATATCACCAAGAACACCTACAACAAAAAGAGCCTGTCAACAGCAACAAAATTAAAACACTACAAAACATTCACTCAGTCAGAAATAACATATGCAAGTGAAACCATCTTCAAAACGACTAACACTGCACAAATAGACAAAATACTCAAAATAGAGAGAAGAATCATCAGAACGTGCATCAACAAATTGTACCAGAAAGATGGACACTGGAGAGTAGCTACAAATGAAACAGTCTACAAGGAAACAGAACCAGTAATGAGTTCAATCAGGAAGAAATGCATTTTATTTTTTGGACGTCTAATCAGAGCACAAGAGAATAGGATCATCAGGAGAGTAATAGAAAAATTGTGGAATAGTAAGTGCAACATTAAGTGGATTACAGAAATCAAGGATGATATGGATGAGCTACAGATTACATTGGAAGACCTAAGAAACAAAACTGACAAAATCAGGGAACTCACAGAGAAACAAACCAGATTGCAAATTAGAATCAACAAACAGACAATAGGAAGGGTGATTTCCAATTAAGAAAGAAGGATGAGATCCAAGAGAATGAAGAAGTACTGGGCTGAGAGGAAACTGAAAAATTCTTTGTATGGAGTTGGCTAGAGTGGTCCAATGAAGGCCATAAAATGTAAATAAGAATAATAATTATAAACATTTGGAGGAACAAGTAACAGTAATTTTGAAGGATCTATTTGGATCTATTTGAAAACATGTTAGCAAAGCCAGCCCTTAATTAATACCAAAATAATTAACAGTTTTGCCAAAAGTGTTGTTTACATAACTATATATGTTAATTTCATGATTCAAACAAATAATTGGGCTTCACCCTAGTAGTAGAAGAAACTGTTAAAGAGAACCAATTTTTTGGTGTATTCAGTTAATTTAATGAGTTTAGTTTTAACTGCAATTTCTGTAAATTTATCTTTGAGCAATGTGTAATTTCAGTATCTATTATTTGAAGATATCTAAGGGTCCAATTTTTGTTCATGAGACAGTCAGTCCATGGCTGAGTTTCAGCTGAGAAACCTGTGTTGGTTAGAACAACAACAATGCTTAAACTTAACTGTGAAATAAGTGTTACAAAATTAGGCCATGTGTTAAAACAATGACAGTACCTGCTCCATATGTACCTAGCTATTCTTCAAGAACTGTGAACTTTGTGGTTAGGTTTTTACTGCTCATAGATGTTCAATAGTAAATATTGTAGCAACCTATTAATGGGGCTTATCAAAAGTTAAACAATAGTGCATTGGCCATATATAACTATGTTTTATTGGGGGGAGGGGGGGGAGGGGGGGTAAACTACTGTGAAACACAACTGTGCACCTGTTGTCTGCATTATTTAAAGTAGGCAGTGTTGTACTTCCTCACCCCATTTTTCAGCCAGTATCACAACACAGTACGTCGACACTGAGTACAATCAACAAAGAAATAAAAGAAGGCAAAACTGTCATAGACTGAGAAAGTATTACTATAGTCAGCCAGTGTTGGCAATGCCTCAGCATCTAGTGATTTATTGAATAAAAATGTTTATGGAAAATGAAAAAGTAAGAAATTTAAAAGTTATATCATCACAGTTATTATTGTGGTGTCTTTGTGATGGAAAGGCATAATGGAGAGAGTTATTTTTCAGAACTATGTGAAGTTAATGATTAACATATTTTTCTGGGTTTATAACACACTAACACACACTGTACCATTATGAATATCACACAAGAGTTACAATGCAGAACAATTTTTCTATTTGAGGCATATTGATGGTATTAGGAGATACTGTGAAATACTTTGTGATACTGATGAGGTTCATGTTTAGATGAAGTGCTGGGAGGGATGAAAAATTATTGTATAGTGACCTATAATGAATATGTGAAGTTTATGAGATTTATAATGATGAGAGGGAAATGAAATATTAGGGACTTACTGGTGCACTGTTCTGTAACACATTGTGCTTTTGTTTATGATGATATGCTGTAGAAAATTCTGAGAAATAATGATAATGAAGTTAGAAAGAGTGATGTTTCATTATATGCTTAATGTTTATGAAAGCTTGTGTTGGGTCTGATTTGTTAAAAATATCTGAATTTTATTTAACAGCTGTATGATTCCATAGCATTGGCGTGAGAAAGAGTTAGTATTGGTAGGAAATAATATATATTTACTAAATGTCTTGTGGCTGACTATAAAGTGTTAATACCTTGTGAAGTCATTCCCATGTTATTTTAATCATGATATTCTCACAAAATAACTGTAATTTGTTATTCACTATAAAAATTACTTGAAGTTGCTATGATAGATACTTTTTATGTTTGATATTATTTTGTATATGTTTTGGATTTTCATATTGCCCCCTTGAATTTGTGTACTTTATGTAGATGTGAAAGAAGAATTTTAAATGTAACAGTGACAAATGGTTAACAAACAGCACTCTAATGCAAATTTCAGTGTTGGTAAAATTTTTAGATTACTTTATGGCCAACTTTTTTTTACATAAGTAACTAAATAATTAATATAATAGACAGAAACATTCCACGTGGGAAAAATATATATAAAAAAAAAGATGATGTGACTTACCGAACGAAAGCTCTGGCAGGTCAATAGACACACAAACAAACACAAACACACACACAAAATTCAAGCTTTCGCAACAAACTGTTGTCTCATCAGGAAAGAGGGGAAGGAGAGGGAAAGACGAAAGGATGTGGGTTTTAAGGGAGAGGGTAAGGAGTCATTCCAATCCCAGGAGCGGAAAGACTTACCTTAGGGGGAAAAAAGGACAGGTATACACTCGCACACACACACACACATATCCATCCACACATATACAGACACAAGCAGACAAGCAGACATATTGTGTCAGTATATGTGTGGATGGATATGTGTGTGTGTGCGAGTGTATACCTGTCCTTTTTTCCCCCTAAGGTAAGGCTTTCCGCTCCGGGGATTGGAATGACTCCTTACCCTCTCCCTTAAAACCCACATCCTTTCGTCTTTCCCTCTCCTTCCCCTCTTTCCTGATGAGGCAACAGTTTGTTGCGAAAGCTTGAATTTTGTGTGTGGTTGTGTTTGTTTTGTGTGTCTATCGACCTGCCAGTGCTTTCGGTAAGTCACATCATCTTTGTTTATAGATATATAACTAAATAATTATATGTAAAAACAAAGATGATGTGACTTACCGAACGAAAGTGCTGGCAGGTCGATTGACACACAAACAAACACAAACACACACACAAAATTCAAGCTTTCGCAACAAACTGTTGCCTCATCAGGAAAGAGGGGAAGGAGAGGGAAAGACGAAAGGATGTGGGTTTTAAGGGAGAGGGTAAGGAGTCATTCCAATCCCGGGAGCGGAAAGACTTACCTTAGGGGGAAAAAAGGACAGGTATACACTCGCACACACACACATATCCATCCACACATATACAGACACAATATGTCTGCTTGTCTGCTTGTGTCTGTATATGTGTGGATGGATATGTGTGTGTGTGCGAGTGTATACCTGTCCTTTTTTCCCCCTAAGGTAAGTCTTTCTGCTCCCGGGATTGGAATGACTCCTTACCCTCTTCCTTAAAACCCACATCCTTTCGTCTTTCCCTCTCCTTCCCCTCTTTCCTGATGAGGCAACAGTTTGTTGCGAAAGCTTGAATTTTGTGTGTGTGTTTGTGTTTGTTTGTGTGTCTATCGACCTGCCAGCACTTTCGTTCGGTAAGTCACATCATCTTTGTTTTTATATATATAACTAAATAATTATATGTAAAAACAAAGATGATGTGACTTACCGAACGAAAGCGCTGGCAGGTCAATAGACACACAAACAAACACAAACACACACACAAAATTCAAGCTTTCGCAACAAACTGTTGCCTCATCAGGAAAGAGGCGAAGGAGAGGGAAAGACGAAAGAATGTGGGTTTTAAGGCAGAGGGTAAGGAGTCATTCCAATCCCGGGAGCGGAAAGACTTACCTTAGGGGGAAAAAAGGACAGGTATACACTCGCACACACACACATATCCATCCACACATATACAGACACAAGCAGGCAAGCAGACATATTGTGTCTGTATATGTGTGGATGGATATGTGTGTGTGTGTGAGTGTATACCTGTCCTTTTTTCCCCCTAAGGTAAGTCTTTCCGCTCCCGGGATTGGAATGACTCCTTACCCTCTCCCTTAAAATCCACATCCTTTCGTCTTTCCCTCTCCTTCCCCTCTTTCCTGATGAGGCAACAGTTTGTTGCGAAAGCTTGAATTTTGTGTGTGTGTTTGTGTTTGTTTGTGTGTCTATCGACCTGCCAGCGCTTTCGTTCGGTAAGTCACACCATCTTTGTTTTTAGATATATTTTTTCCCACGTGGAATGTTTCCCTCTATTATATTAAATAATTATATGAATATAATAGAGGTAAACATTCCACGTGGGAAAAATATATCTAAAAACAAAGATGATGTGTCTTACCAAATGAAAGCATTGGTATGTTGACAGACACACAAACAAACACAAACACACACACAAAATTCAAGCTTTTGCAACCCACAGCTGCTTCATCAGGAAAGAGGGAAGGAGAGGGAAAGATGAAAGGATGTGGGTTTTAAGGGAGAGGGTAAGGAGTCATTCCAATCCCAGGAGCGGAAACACTTACCTTAGGGGGGAAAAAAAAGGACGGGTATACACTTGCACACACACACATATCCTCCGCACATATACAGACACAAGCAGACATTTGTAAAGGCCAAATAACTCTGTATGGACTAAGATGTTTTCTTTCGATCATAGTGTATTACCATTCAATGATATTTCACCTTTTAAATACAGATTTATAAATATTGAATATAATAGAGGGAAACATTCCACGTGGGAAAAATATATCTAAAAACACAGATGATGTGACTTACCAAACGAAAGTGCTGGCAGGTCGATAGACACACAAACAAAATGAAAATGAAAATAAAAATATATGGCGAGAGATAAGGTGAACTAGAAAGCAACTGGAGATCTGATGTGAAAAAAGGCGAAAAGGTGTTGGTTATAGCTGGGCTATGTTGATCCTGTGGTGAAATGAAAATGAAAATAAAATTGTTTGTGTGTCTATCGACCTGCCAGCACTTTCGTTCGGTAAGTCACATCATCTATGTTTTTAGATAGATTTATAAATATTAATATACAGACATTCTTATGAAATACAAGTTCTACTGTTAACTGATACAATAAAATCACTGTTATGTGTACCAGCCTTTTGTTTATTCCATGCATATTATATGATGTTTGGTAATAATTTGAGAGCTACAGGATAAGTAAAAGCTCCGACTATGAAACTGTTTTTGAAATTTTCTGAGGAAAGAACTCAGTAAGGTAAAATTTTGTTCTTGCTCTCATTTGAATGGTGGTAATGCTCAGGGATTCAAAATGCTGTGCATCGTGTACTGAAGAAACACTGAATATTGATTTGTTATATTCCAAAACTAGTTGGCATAACCAGTTTTATCATGTTGTATCAAAATTTTTCTGCCATCTTATTCTTTCAAAATTTTTGGAGGGCTATTGTAATTGATTATGGTGAGATAAATGTACTAAACTATCCTGGATCATATTCTTGTTGTTGTTGTGGTCTTCAGTCCTGAGACTGGTTTGATGCAGCTCCCCATGCTACTCTATCCTGTGCAAACTTCTTCATCTCCCAGTACCTACTGCAGCCTACATCCTTCTGAATCTCTTGGTCTCCCTCTACAATTTTTACCCTCCACGCTGCCCTCCAGTACTAAATTGGTGATCCCTTGATGCCTCAGAACATGTCCTACCAACCAATCCCTTCTTCTAGTCAAGTTGTGCCACAAACTCCTCTTCTCCCCAGTCCTATTCAATACCTCCTCATTAGTTATATGATCTACCCATCTAACCTTCAGCATTCTTCTGTAGCACCACATTTCAAAAGCTTCCATTCTCTTCTTGTCTAAACTATTTATCGTCCATGTTTCACTTCCATACATGGCTACACTCCATACAAATACTTTCAGAAATGACTTCCTGACACTTAATTCATTACTCAATGTTAACAAATGGATCATATTAAGTGAACAATATCACACAGAAGAGACAAAAACTAAAAATCTATTATGACATCTATGTGAAAATGTTTCAGTATCAGCATTTATAAATATTAATGTAATTAAAATGATGGCTATGGACTTCTCAAAAAAAAAAAAAAAAAAAAAGATAGATAGTTAATTTTATTTCATTTATGAAATTATGTTTCCAAGAACCACAGAAAGCAAAAGAACAATGAGCCATCAATAAATAACAAAGAAGAGTAACAAAGAAGATGAGTATTTGCATTATTAACAGAACTGGTTATTTAAATTTCACTGTCCCTGTCCTTGCTGCAGGTGTTATTATCTCTGCAAGGCAAGTGCTGTGAAAATGTGACCAGCTACCCAGGTTACTAACTAACTCCAATCATAAATAAACCAACTTTGGGCAACAAGAGGGTGGGAACTGTCACAAGCTCCAAAGGCTACTGCCAACATATGTTCTTCTCATCAACTTAGCATCTGCTCTGCTTGGGTTTGCAGCTTCAAAGTGTTCTTGATGAATGATTTGCTTGTAAATCATTATAAATCTTGGTTAAGTCCCTTCGATCAATTGTTAATGATCTTGGTTCTGATGATCTCTTTAATTTTGATTAATAAGCATTTGTTGAATAATGATATATAATGTAAATGTTGCTGTTTATTTGCTTAGTGCAGTTATGTTGATTATGTTGCCAAAGTAAGAATAAATCTGCATTAAATTTCCAAATGAATTATAAATGTCCAATAAATTCTACAATTCACATTTAAATGTGGTATGTGTCACTTTCCTTGACCTTTCACTTGCTGTCATTTCATCTTTTAACTTTATAAATTTGCTTCTCTTACATACAGACTATTTAGTGCCATCACTGTAAGTTGAAAATGGTGTAGTCTTTGTTTCTTTAAAATATATATGTTACTTAATGATATTCATATTTTTTTGTACCAAAATGTATCGAAATTAGGTTTCATATAGCGATTCTCTTTGTGCCTCTACCAATGAGAGATAATGATAATCATATTGCATACTGTAGCTACTCACAGGAGACAACTTTACTGTATAACACATACATATACTTAACAGTAGCACTCAATCTTCAGGCAACGAGTGGCCTTCTGGGACCATCCAACCGCCCTGTCATCCTCAGTGGAGGATGCGGATAGGAGGGGCGTGGGGTCAGCACACCGCTCTCCCGACTGTTATGATGGTATTCTTGACCAAAGACCGTTGCCACTTAAGAGCAGGGTACCGTTTATTTGGAAGAGCTTGTGATGAAAATTATAAAATATTTTGGAAATCACCCAATTACAAAGTGTTTCATTATTGTCAGACCGAAAAACTAATTCCAGAATCTATACATCACAACCTTTCTAAGTAAAATTATTAACTCAGTAAAAAGAACTTAATGTCAAATATCAGAGAACATATTAGCAATGTTTAATACAGTGTATTGTTGTAATAATTCATATTTTTGTACCTGTAATTGTTACTGTAATAACCTAATTGCACATCAGATTTTTGATGGATTCATGAAATTAATATAGTGTAAAGAACTTTGCAAACTGTCAATGTTACTTTCATTTCTAAATTCATTAATAAACTAAACTGCAATTGTATTGTTGTGAAAAGTAATACACTAGTAACATAAACAAATATAATACAATATTGAAATATTATTTAAGATAAATTCTTGAAGACATGGAAGGTGGTGGTGAAGTTCGCTCAGTTTTCTGAGGTGAAGTCTGTAGTTTTTGGCTCTCTAAATTGTTTTGGAAAATATAATTACTTTAAAAATTCTAAAACTTGTTTCCAGACAGATTTTTTAAAGTAGATAGTGATCCAACAACAGCATGGACAATCCCACAACATCAAGATTTCTACAGAAAGTAAAATGACTTACACCCTTACTTTCACAAGACAAGGCCCAATCACAAAGTTAAGTGCGCTTGTGATGTTTCCATGCTTTATTTCTTTGTTGACAGTCCTTGGTGTCAATGTACTGCATTGTTATCCTGGCTGAAAAATGGGGAGTGAAGTTCAACTCTGACTACTCTAAATGATGTAGTTGACAGTTACACAGTTGTATTCCACAGTTCTTTACTTTCACTGTTCACAACTACACAACCCCCCAACCCCCCACCCCACCCCATCTCTATTATTACACAATTATATGGACAGTTAACTATTGGTAAATGTTAATAAGCCTCATTAATAGGTTGCAGGCAACATCAGCATACTGCTACAATAATTTGCTGTTGAACAACTATGTGCAGTGAAAATCTAACCAAAGAGTATACAGTTCTTGCAGAATAATATGGTACATGTGACACAATTTTCAAATAAATTAAACAGACATTGTCATTAATTGTCTAACACACAGTCTATTTGTGTTACACTTGTTCCACTGTTAAGTTGATACATTGTTGTTAATCTAACAAACACATATTTCATGTCTGAAAATTGACCATGGACTGCCTATCTCAGAACAAAATATTGGTTCTTTCTATATCCTTACAACAATAGGCACTGAAACTATAATTGTTTGATGTTTAAGTTACAGAAATTACAATTAAAACATAACTCATTCGATTAACTGAATACATCAAGAAATTCCTTCTTTTTAACAGTTCCTTCTATCGTAAAGGTTAGGCCAAATTAAGTGTTTAAATAATGAAATTAACAGATATAATTATACATGTAGTAACACGGTTCACGTTTTCCGTCGCACTTCAGAGTAGACCGGGAACTGTCTCATAGCCATGCCCGATGTGAACTGACTGGGTACGGCCCGTGCTGCCTGAGTATTGTTGTTGTTGTTTTTGGTCCGCTGGCAGAGGTCGCGGCCGAATTCTCGTGTGCCCTCTGGTGGACAGGACTCTATTTGAGGCAACTACCATCCGTGACGCACCGTACTGATGTGCACCTCCCGCGATCTTTCTGGTGGCTACTGCACTCCTCCTCCTTCGGGGATGAAGCCACTGTGATCCACTGCATCGAAAGGTGGAGCGTCGTGCAGGAGTGATGACCTCTACGTCCAACGTAAGGCTGGAGTCGATGGGATCTGCCAACCCTCGAGCCGGAACCTTCGACTATGGCTGGAAGTGACCCACGCGAAGAGGCCCCCGTCATCCCACCATCAGAGCCTGGGACAGAACGGGAGACAGGCTGTCGAACACTGGATCCTGGTCCACCCCAGGATGGGCAAGACCCAGTGCCGGGGACTATGGGGAAGGGACTACCACCGGTGAACCAGCCTCCTGAGAAACCAGGCCTGCGAGGGGGGCCAGCTCCCACTGGGGAATCGCTAATGATGGTGATGCCGGTGCTGGAGCTACTGGAGGCTGCCAAAGCTGAGAGCCATCGCAGTGTGGCGGAATCACAGGGGGGAGGGGTGGTAGCAGCCCCTGAGAAACCAACACAGGTGCCGGCAATGGGAAAGCCGGTTCCCGAGGTGTCGGATGGTGGGTGCCCAAACGTGGACGTAGCTGATTTTGGTGATGACGTACATCCCGGTCCCCCGTCTGCAAGGTATAGAGCCGGCGGCCATTTCGGCGCAGGACCACCGCTGGTATCCAATGTGGATTGCGACCAAACCCCCATGCCCAGACCGACATTCCTGGTGGAAAGCCGGGTACTCTATTTTGCGAAGACTGGCAAGGACTTGGCCAGAGGAGGGGCAGCAGAGTCCTAGGTTGGCGCCCGTGGAGGAGCTCTGTGGGGCTGCGTTCTCCCATAGGTGCGGTCCAATGAGCCAAAAGCCATTGACAAACCCATGCCTGGGTTACAGGCGGCCATGAAGAGAATGCTGACCTGGGAGATGCCTGTTGGCTCGCACACTGGGAACAGGCAGCCACCAAGTGCTCAATTTCTCTGTCAATACCAGGCCAGTACACATGTCTGCGAGCCAAGGTTTTAGTACGAGAAACACCCCAGTGCCCCTCATGTAATAACGTGAGGACTTCCCTTCACAAACTTGCAAGAACAGCCAAGCGAGGAGCTGTATCATCGGTAGCCAGAAGGAGAACTCCTTCCAAGACGGAGAGGCGGTCTCGTAGAACAAAATAATTACAAAGAGGGTCCGATGCCCGGCCTGGAGGTCGGAATGACCACCCCTGCTATAGGAGGCGAACTACTTGCTGGAGAACTGGGTCAGCTGCCTTTTCCCTGGCGACTTTAGAACTAGTGATAGGGAAGCCATCAACCACTTGGCGGGACGCCACACCCAAATGAAAACACATAATCTCCCCTCGATCGAACTTAGGATCCAGGCCCACCGGAAGATGGGAAAGAGCGTCTGCATTGGCATGCTGTCTGGTAGGGCGAAAATGAATGTCATAATGGTACTTAGAGAGGAACAAGGCCCAGCGCTGTAGTCTGTGGGCCGCCCTACCTGGAATCTGAGAGGCGGGGCCAAATAATGATATTAACAGCTTATGGTCAGTGATTAACTGAAACTTCATGCCATACAGGAAAGGGTGTAACTTGGTAACAGTGTAAACAATGGCCAAAGCCTCTTTTTCTACCTGGGAGTAATGGGCCTGTGCGGGACTAAGAGTTTTAGATGCAAACGCCAGTGGCTGTTCAGAACCATCTGCGTTGCGATGGACCAGGACCGCCCCCACCCCATACTGCGAAGCATCTGTAGCCAGGACCAATGCTTTATGGGGGTCAAAAGTAGCCAAACATGGCGCTGACGTGAGGAGGCCTTTCAATGAGGTGAACGCTCACTCGCATGCAGGCAACCAATCAAAAGGAACACCCTTGCGCAGAAGGCAGTACAGGGGACGGGCGATGGTGGAAGCCCTGGGAATGAACCGGTGGTAATAGGCAACCTTGCCTAAAAAAGCTTGTAACTACTTCAGCGAAGCGGGCCGTGGAAGGTCGACGATACCTTGGACCAAACTTCCTAGTGGCTGGATGCCGTGCCGAGAGATTGTGTAGCCCACATACCCAAGCCCACGGACCTGAATTTGAGAAAGAGGGTGCAAAGGTTGTGCAAGTGTTCCTTCGTACTGCAGCCCGTGACAATTATGTCGTCCAGGTAATTAATACAATGAGGGATTGTCGACATGACGTGCTCAAGATAACACTGGAATATCGCCGGGGCACTGGATATTCCGAAGGCCAACTGCTGGTATTGGTAAAGCCTAAACGGGGTGTTGACAACCGCCAGCCGTTTGGAGTCCTCATCAACAGGTATCTGATGATAAGCCTCCGAAAGATCGATTTTCGAAAAATATTGGCCTCCCATCGCGGCGGAGAACAATTCATCAGCATGAGGCAAAGGATAGGTGTCCACCACCAATTGGGAATTAATGGTGGCCTTGAAATCGCCACAAAGACGTAATTTTCCCGAGGGTTTCCTGACAATAATGAGGGGCGAAGCCCACTCACTAGAAGAAATGGGAAGAATGACCCCTAGGGCTGTCAGCCGGTCTAGCTCTTCTTTTACCTGAGGGCGGAGAGCCAAGGGGATCTGCCTCGCGTGTAGAAAACGCGGGCGAGCCGACGCCTTCAACGTTAAGTGAGCTTCAAAGTCTGAAACATGCCTCAGGCCCTCCTGAAAGATATCCGGGAAGTCAGAGATCAAAGATTCTAATGATCGATAGGGAACATCTTCGGAGACCAACTGTATGGTGTCAGTGACAGAAAAACCGAAAGCTTGAAAGGCATCCAAGCCAAAAAGGTTAGCGGAGCTGACATCACTGACAACAATAAAAGTAATAGGCCGAGTGACTGATTTGTAAGTCACGTCAGTAGTGAATTGACCTAGTAGGGGAATTAATTGTTTACCATAACTGCGTAGACGCTGGTAAACTGGCGCCAACAGGGCCGACCCCCAAGGTCAGAGTAAGTTTGTGCATTCAACAAAGAAACTGCCACACCCGTATCTACTTGCAGTTGTAATCGGTGCGACCGAACCGATACCTCGATAAAGAATTTGTGTGCCGATGCGTCGGGAGCCTGGCCCGATGAAACTTCCTGAATGTCAACGTCCATGTACTATGTAACTGCTTCCTTCGATTCTTTTGAGGCTGAGCGGCAAACTTTAGCAATGTGTCCTTTTTTATTACATTTGCGACAAACGGCCCAACGCTGGGGGCACTCCGACCGCTCGTGATGTATATAGCACGACGCACAGGACAGTAACAGGGGCCGGCGGTCAGTATTCTGTTTACGCGCCATGCGGGAGCGGCCGTAACGGCCGGATTGTACGGCTTGCACGTCGTCCACCCCTGATGCAGTGGACGCGGCCGCGCCGCCCTGAACCGCCGCGACGTTGCACCACGCTTCCAACTGTTGACCGTCGGCGTGAGAGACTTCATACAATTGAGCAATGGACAGGACTTCCTTGAGGGAAGGGTCTTCTAACTGCAGGGCCCGTTGCCGGACCTCCCTATCAGGGGCCGAACGAACAATGACGTCGCGCACCATAATGTGGGCATACGACTCTCGCGACTGCTCCGTGACAAAATGACACTTGTGACTAAGACCGTGCAGGGTAGCAGCCCAAGCCCGGTAAGACTGATGGGGCTGCTTCTTGCATTGACAGAACTCGACCCTAGCCACCACAACATGCGTGCGGCAGCGATAATATGAAGACAGTAATGAACACAATGCGTCAAAAGACAAGGACGAGGGTTCCTGCAACGTCACTAGCTGCCACAAAACTTGATACAGCGAGGAAGACATCCAAGACAAGAAAAGAGCACGACATACCTCTGCATCAGCAACATGAAATGCCTGGAAATGCTGCTGAAGGCGATGTTCATACGCGTCCCAATCCTCCGCCGTCTCGTCATACGGGGGAAAGGGAGGAGGGAACTGCGCTGGAGCAGACGGCGTGGAGAGCAACGCCGGAAGCACTTGTTTGATGGCGGCCATGAGCTCCGTCTGCTGCTCAACCAATATCCGCACTAAATCCTCCATGCCGCGGATAAGCTGCGAAACGGGAACAAGGACGCAACACGCGAAAGAACGACCCTACTCGTCAACAAATTGTGTAGTAACACGGTTCACGTTTTCCGTCGCACTTCAGAGTAGACCGGGAACTGTCTCATAGGCATGCCTGATGTGAACTGACTGGGCAAGGCCCATGCTACCTGAGTTGTTGTTGTTGTTGTTGTTGTTGTTGTTCCGCTGGCAGAGGTCGCGGCCGAATTCTCGCGTGCCCTCTGGTGGACAGGACTCTATTTGTGGCAACTACCGTTCGTGACACACCGTGCCAATTTGCGCCTCCCGCGATCTTTATGGCGGCTACTGCAATACAAACAATACTTTTGACAAACCTAGTAATTACTTTGTAATTAATTAAGGGCAGGCTTTGCTAATATGTTTTTGAATAGAGTCAAACAAATACTTAAAGAATCCTAGTAGTTCTTCTTCCAAATATTTAAAATTATTACAGAATTTATATTTGGTTATAAGTTAACAATAGAATCTAAGTAAAAAAATAATTGCTGATTTCACCCTACAATAATCTATAGCAAAATATATTAACCAGAAATGATCAAAATAAATTAGGAAATTAATTACACACACAAAACTAAGCACAAAATTAGACCTGGTGCTATATTCCTTAAGACTGATGGCCGACCTTCCTCTTTTATGGAAATGCAGATTACACTCATGCATATTAATGGTAATTAGGCAAAAATGAATTTAAGGAGGCAGACAGCAAAACAAGAGAAGAAGTAAAGAGATCTCAGAATGCTCATCACATGCTGATTGTGGTTGCAGATCAGTTTGGTGTTTGGAGCTGAGATCCATGTGAGAAAATCAAGATAAACATTCTAACCACATTAATTTCAGTTTTAGACTGGTGATGAAGTTCCATAATTAGAATTCCAAGTAAGAACTTCCAGAAACCACAGACAGAGTAAAATGAAATATGGACCATATGGGTCAAGAAAAGGTTGGATAGAAAGAAGTAAAAGTGAACAAATGATAATAATTGCACAGAACCTCACAAACATTGAATATAAAAATTTAGTAGTGTACTTATTTTTTATATTTTCTATTCCTTGTGCTTGCCAGTAGACAGCTAGGTCACGTGAAAAACTTTTTTTATGTCACATTGTACACAAGCTCTGTTGAATGTGGAAAACCAAAGTGAATTACTGGTAGCTGAACAGGATCCAGCAATAATGATGTAAATCTCAATGACAGTCCTATTGAAGTATCAGTAATAGCAGACAATAATGTAGATCTAAATCAAAGTCATGATAAGGTAAAACATCCGATAATGTCAGTAGTGTTTGCAGCCCATTCTGAGGCTTTTGCAAGAACTTTAGGGACAGAAAATTGAACTTTTTTAACAGCCAAATATATTTCTAGAGTACTGACTTAAGAATCAGAATAACAAAATCAAAGACTCAAGTAAAAATATGAGTGGCAGAACAGAAACATACCAATCAATGCAAGAACCAAAATTGGTAAAATTGAGTTCATTCTCACAGAGACAAAATTGAGTGAACTGAGAAAAATTATAAAATTATACATAACATAACAAGATAGAGTTAGAATAATCTGCATTGTGACATGGATGAAAACAAACAGGGTATCAAACAAAAACTTGGAAAAAAAATCCAAAAATAATAACAAAATTTCTGGAATTAAAGTTGAGGTTGTTGATGTAAAGAGTTTTTTAACAAACAGTGTAGATGTGTACTGTAATGACAAGAGTAATATTAGCAAAAAGGCAACTGAGTTGATTTTATACATCACTTTCAACATACTTTTATCTATGGCATGACTGATTCTCTTAAAAATAAGTTTAAAAAAGGTGTTTCTCTATGGGAAAGCTCCATCATGGGCAAAGCACTAACCCAGATGTGACAAATGATGCTTCTGAGAGGAGTTTTCTGAATAAAGTTTGGGCAGAAAGTGAGTAGACTATGATTAAAAGTGAATTTTTGAATGGACCTAGTTGTCTTAATGGCATGAAAACATGGAGGAGTTTTTTGAGAAATAATTGAAAAGACTGATCCATTTAGAGAAAGTGTTTAATGAACTTAACAAATGGACACATATCACATGTCACTTTTTAAGACTGTTTATGAGTTAATGTAATGTAGTATGTCTAACTTTCTGCAAAGAAACTTAATTTGTAATTATATTGTTGAGTGATATGAAATACTGATTAGTTAGAGTGGAGTGAATACCCCAAATTACAAGCAGTCTGACTGCTGTATTTCGTATTTTATCCTTGCTTCTCCAAAATATTCAGATATCAGGCACTGTTTTGAAACTAAAAACTGTGCCTTTATATGGTATATTGTCCCACAATCAAATGGATTATTTGAAGAGAATATGGAGATAGTATTCCAAGGCATGCCAAAATCACTACCAAATAATGGGCAATGCTGTTATACCTGAATCATTCTATTGCCTATAGTGAATTTACAGCTTCCACTCCATTACAGTGTCAAGGATGCAATTCTAGTCTCTGTTGCATCCACCCAAAGATCCTCTCCCTGGATTGCCAAAGAGGTTTTGACCTCTTGAAGCTTTTGATATTCCCACAAGGAGGTTACCAGGGAAAGTACAGTGGGAACTGGTTTTGGACCAGATGAATATATTATAGAGTTTTGAAACATGTGAACAAACTTGATAGAGCATTAGAAAGTAACAACAGATAGAGTTTTCATCAGAATGAGCACAGTGTATTTCAACAGTGATTGGGAACTAAAGTTATAATAGAGTAATTCATGGGAGAAGAAAACAAACAATTACAGAAATAATTACATGAAGGAGGCAACAGAAGGAAATTTGGATGGGATGATATGAACAGCAATAGAGATAGAGAATTAGATAGCAGGAATAATCATTGGGAAGGGAATAGTAGATCATATGAAAATAGGATACAAGACAACAGGGAAAGGTCAGGTATACTAAGGTTTCCCTCATTGGAAGGCTGTCAGTTTGAGACAAAGAGAAGCCATACAAATAGGCTTAGTATAATGGAAAGATACAACCAGTGGGGAGAGAAGTGAGATCTTGCAGAGAGTACAATAGAGGAACATACCAGGTAAATTGATTATGTTTTAGCAGAGACTTTTGGAAAGCCTTGAAGTCTGATGAATGTGGGACCGATGACCGTAGCAGTCAGGTCCCTTTAATCCCACAAACCAACCATCTGATGAATGTAGAGAGGAAGTAACTAGGAAAACACAGAATGGAGAAACAAAACTGGATGCAGAAGCTCAAACAAATCTGTATAATGGGATAAATGATAGCATTTTGCCAAGAGAAGAATTAATTGATCATAACTTTGATGTGTATGGCATAAACAATTGATGAACAACATAATAATGGAAGCAAAAAGTGAACCTGCTGTTTCTGATGTGAAAGCTGGCAAGTCTGACAAACCTGTGCTAGAAGGGGAGAAGTTGAACAAAGTTCTTGTGAGGAGGCAAGAGAAGAAATTATTTCTAATATATTTGTGGAAGATAGTGAGGAATTTGTGTCAGGTAGTGATAAAAAAGGTGTTGAAGGCCTTGATGATGAAGTAAGAAATGAGAGCATTTTTAGTTGAGTGGGATGTTGTATGCAGAGATTAAAGAGGTAGTATTAGAAGAAAGTAATATAGAGACTGATTGTGATAATATCCAGAGAGGGCAGGAGATTAATAGGGATGTACCTGAAGTCAGGTTTTACCTGTTGATGTTAGTATAACAGTGTACACTTGCAAAGGTAAGAAGAGAGAGGTGAATGATATCAATAATGAAACAGATGGTAACTTGAGATCATTAAAGCAGTGCTGATAATTGTAATAAAGTTACTGATAAACTACAGGAAATTTGTGGCAGTTCATAAGCAGTGTGTTGGGTGGCGGGGGGGGGGGGGGGGGGATACCTCGAATATTGTAGAGGAATCTGGTGTGCCTGCTAGTACTACACAACCACACAACCAAGAACAGATGCATCTATTAGCAGGAATGATATAAAAGATATGGAGTCTAAACTGATCTAGGAAAATTGCTTGTGTGAGACAGAGGGGATCAATGATTATGAGATACAGGAGAGCCATCATATTTTTATTCAGACTGATAGTTGGAAAGGAAATTACCTAGTTGATGGTGGTAGTCTTATCTGTGAAATGAGTGGAAAACTGAAAGAGAGGATTAAGCATAGTCAAAATTTTGTAGAATTACCTTTAACTGGATTTAAAATTAAGGAAGCTACTGGAAAATACAGTTAAGTGGTGAAGACACAAGTCATGCTAAAGTTTAAGATTAATCATGTAAGTTTTGTTTAGGGCTGTCTTGTTATTTCAGGTCTGAATGAGAACCTTCTTCTGGGAATGGATTGGATTGTAAATATAAGGTGGGACTCTACTGAGCCAGGAAAGAGCTATTTTTTACTGAACCAAAAAGAGAGATTTCTTCTCGAACAAAAAAAAAAAAAAAAAAAGTTGAACTCTTCAAACAGTACCATACCAATCCAATCAGGAGAAAGGGTGGACAGGGGGGGGGGGGGGGGGTTGAGGGGGTGTTTAGTTCATGCAGATGAGGGATTGCTTAGAAGCTGATGAAGTTAACACTGAGGCAGATCAAGTAGATGATGGATGCTATAGATTAACAGTAGAATACAAAAGTAAAGTACCATGATGTGTGATAGTTCAGTGACTGAAGAAACCACCTGAAAAATTGTTTAGTTATGAAAACACAGTGATGCACAATGTGTTAATGAGAGAACAAATCATTTTCTTGTTTTGTTACATATACCAACACTGATACACTTAATTCTTGGAAGCCATCTATGTGCACGTACCAAATGAATTTATGCTATGTTGAAAAATCGATGTTCCTGGGGAATGTCAGCAATTTTGTGTGTTATTTCTATGGCATGCACAAGAGTCCCAGGCATGTGATATTTACTTCTGACTTTCTATTTCCAATATGAAATCTTTTCTTCATCTTACCTTAATTTTTTCATATTCATACAGCCTGATTAGTTTCAGTAATACACTGTAAAATCATATTCATGTTTTGAGAATGACATGTTATACTGATTAAACTTAAGTCACAAGGCTTACATTACAATTACATATTTTACTTATGCAGTCTACAAGTTTATTGTTCATGTAACTACATGCTAAGTGAAGGAGTAGAGCTGCCAATATTTACATTTTGAAGTTTACTATATTATGTGAAAAATGCATTTACACTCAAATATCTACTGATATGAAAAACACTCTTTATACACTTCTGTTGTTTACACTGAGTATATGGATACTGCTACACGAGTTAACATTAGAAATGAAATGAAGCCTAGTAAACTAGCTTCTGCAAATGAGCTACAACCCATGCGTATCATGTTGATGAATGTCTAGCAAACTACATGGATCAAGTTGATTTTAAGTGGTTGATCTCTTGATTATCAGTGTTTTTCTTGAAATGCAAGCAACTTTATTTAGTGAATTCAGTCAATGAAACTTTTACATGAAGAAATAAACACATATCACATGTCATTTTTTAAGACTGTTTATGAGTTAATGTAATGTAGTATGTCTAACTTTCTGCAAAGAAACTTAATTTGTAATTATATTGTTGAGTGATATGAAATACTGATTAGTTAGAGTGGACCCCAAATTACAAGCAGTCTGACTGCTGTATTTCGTATTGTATCTTTGCTTCTCCAAAATATTCAGATATCAGACACTGTTTTGAAACTAAAAACTGTGCCATTATATGGTATATTGTCCCACAATCAAAACAATAGATGTATAACAGAAGTTTTGCGGAACATGAAAGTTCTTGTGGTCAGGCATCAATTCAGATAAAACACAATTATAACCATATTACTCTCTTTTTGCCCTGGTGTTCTATGAGTTATTGGGTCAAACATACATTAATTTTGTGAAAGGTTATTGAACCATGCATTTATATTTTTTTCACATTATATACATACCTATTAACTTATCAGTATATTATCACACTGTGCAGATGTATTGAGTTAATATCCGTGGTTAAATTTAGCAAACCTAGCATGACTCTCGAATTTAAATAAGTTTAAGCCTCTACGAATTGTGTATTACTTTTGAAACGTTAGTCACCTGATTATATTTCATCGCAAATATTCGCACAATAAAGGTTCTTGTAGCTGATGATATTTTATTGTATTATGACATGCTCCCTGTACTTCAGTATAAACTGAATTTACAATTATGGATTTAAACAAATGAAGGTGTTTGTAAAGATTGGCTCTAATTGAGCAGATGCACAATAAATTGCATTGTTTTTTCCTATTTATGCATGGATATTTGTCCAAGCATAACACAGTATATATATATATATATATATATATATATATATATATATATATATATATATATATATATATATATATAAACAAAGATGATGTGACTTACCATACGAAAGCTCTGGCAGGTCAATAGATACACAAACAAACACATACATACACACAAAATTCAAGCTTTCACAATGAATTGTTGCTTCGTCAGGAAAGAGGGAAGGAGAGGGAAAGATGAAAGGATGTGGGTTTTAAGGGAGAGGGTAAGGAGTCATTCCAATCCCGGGAGCGGAAAGACTTACCTTAGGGGGAAAAAAGGACAGGTATACACTCGCACACACACACACATATCCATCTGCACATACACAGACACAAGCAGTTATTGGGTCAAACATACATTAATTTTGTGAAAGGTTATTGAACTATGCATTTATGTTTTTTTCACATTATATACATGCCTATTAAAATTAAAATTAAAATTAAAATTATAAAATGTCTACCATTGGTTGCGAAAGCTTGAATTTTGTGTGTATGTATGTGTTTGTTTGTGTATCTATTGACCTGCCAGCACTTTCGTATGGTAAGTCACATCATCTTTGTTTTTAGATATATATTTTTCCCACGTGGAATGTTTCCCTCTGTTATCTTCATAACAGTATATATATTGTTTAAATTAATAGAGGGAAACATTCCACGTGGGAAAAATATATCTAAAAACAAAGATGATGTGACTTACCAAACGAAAGCGCTGGCACGTCGATAGACACACAAACAAACAGAAACATACACACAAAATTCAAGCTTTCGCAACAAACTGTTGCCTCATCAGGAAAGAGGGAAGGAGAGGGAAAGACGAAAGGATGTGGGTTTTAAGGGAGAGGGTAAGGAGTCATTCCAATCCCGGGAGCGGAAAGACTTACCCTAGGGGGAAAAAAGGACGGGTATACACTCGCACACCCACACATATCCATCCACACATATACAGACAAATAGTTCTGTATATGTGTGGATGGATATGTGTGGGTGTGCGAGTGTATACCCGTCCTTTTTTCCCCCTAAGGTAAGTCTTTCCGCTCCCGGGATTGGAATGACTCCTTACTCTCTCCCTTAAAACCCACATCCTTTCGTCTTTCCCTCTCCTTCCCTCTTTCCTGATGAGGCAACAGTTTGTTGCAAAAGCTTGAATTTTGTGTGTATGTTTCTGTTTGTTTGTGTGTCTATCGACGTGCCAGCGCTTTCGTTTGGTAAGTCACATCATCTTTGTTTTATATATATATATATATATATATATATATATATATATATATATATATATATATATATATATATTCACAGTTGTATTCACTTGTTACCAAATACCACTTCTGGATTAGGACCAGGTGTCATTTTGTAACCATATATTATTGACTTACACTGCACTTACATTATTACTTCACATTATACCTACTTAATTATGGAATTTACATGAGATATACTACCCACAGATATAGCTGTTTGGTGGGAAGTCTACACATGTTGTAAACAGTATTGCTGACTGTTTCAATTTGAACATTTCCTCAACATTACTTTCATCTATGAGATATGATATACAAAAATGTGATTTAATCATCATTTTACTAAGAGGTATTTGTAAAACATGGATTTTACAGTCACAAAGAATCATAATTTTTAGTGAATGAGATTTGTAATTTATTGCTTACACATATCAATGCTAATATGAAATTATTCATGTATCATTCTTCAGCAAGTTCTGTGCTGCCTACCTGCATTAATAAGAGAAGCTCCTTCGTATAAGAAGACATTCAGGAGAGACTGGTCTGGTACATATTGCTTATCATCCTGAGTGTTATTTCCATGCCATTTGTGGTTAATTCTGGGTTACTGATGATGTTGTTAGAGAAATATTTCATATCACTACTTGAGGAAAATTATATTTGGTCATGATCTTACTACAAAGCATATATATTTATGAGTCACACATGACAATGGAGTACACATGATTACTAGACAGTATATGGAGTGAGAGATATGTACAGCTATATATCAGAAAAAAATGAAATGAGCATATGGCATCATTGGCTGGGAGGCCCCAGTCGGGGTATTTGGCTGCCAAGTGCAAGTCTTATTTCAGCTGATGCTGCATTGGGCGACCTACACACCGGTGATGAGGATGAAATAATGATGAGGACAGCACAACACCCAGTACCTGAGCAGAGAAGATCTCCAACGCAGCCAAGCCAGGCATTGAACCCGGGCCTGTTTGCATGGGAAGCGAGCACATTACCACCCAGCTAAGCAGGTGACTATACCATAAATATACAGTATATTGAGTACTGTTGGTTTTGAATGAGAACACTTACTGACAGTGAATTGTATTTACAAAGCCACTTATAACATCCTATAAGCATTTCAAAACACTTATATCCAAAAGGAATTCAATTACTCATACATATTACTTCCTCTTCACATTTAAGCTGACAGTGAAGAGGAAGTTATTTTAAGAAAAGAGCAAATGTACATATATATACTGGTAATCTGACACTTTTCTGCGTGCAAACATTGGTCACTGCTTCACAAATTTATCTTTCGACAACTATCTATCTTTTAAATACTTACATTGTTTGACTATTATCTATGATACTATAGTTTAATCATCATAAGTTGATCTCTGACAGCTGCAGTGGGCTGGGTGTGGTAGCTTTGTATGTCTACCTGAAACAATAACATAATCAATCTTGTAAATGTCTCTTTGACAATGCCTCCATGATGTCACAGCTCTGTTGATGACTGCTGTTGTTGCCTGCAGGCATTAGTGTTCCACACTTTACAGCTGGTAGCAGCACTGAAAATTGTCAGGGATCTTCTTATGCCACATTATGCCTGTAGTTAGTCAGCCGCACGATTTAACCAGAACTGACAGAAAAGCTATATACAAATCACAATATCTATATTATACACTACATGAGACCACACCAAGAAAATAGTTGTACATTACTCTATAGAGTGAGAATGTGTTGGTGATGAGTATGTATATACAACAGGCAATATGTAGAGCAAGTGACTCATTTACTCAACTGTGACATAAAGATCACAGTGAATTTTCTAATACTAGAAAGCAGAATGTCTCTTGTATAAGAACAAATCTAGATTTAACTTGTACATTCATAAGTATGTATGTTCCCTCTCAACATTTTGATTAGTTGTAAATGTGTAACAACTAAGAGAAACTTTGACTCCCATGGATTTTGGTGAGTCACATATGCATCTCCATTGCGAGAATAAAGAGAGACTCTATTGATATTATAATATTGTGGCTATTCTACTTATGAACTGAAACTATGTCTAAATGATTTAATGAATAATATATGTTTGCCTTGGTTTGCCTTGATCAGTAACTTGTTTGACATCTTTGGAATACTGAGATATGACGAATGCTTTATATGCTTTGTTAGCCACTTACATGATGAGCCAGACCTCATTAATGACCTGCCACTGTATCCTCGCTAACAACATAAATATGCAACAGGCCAGGCCTGAATTATCGAGCACCTATCATGCCCTCCTGTCAAAGATATTCACTACATTATACATGATGTACAACTCTGGGATAGGACTGCACCTCAATTGTGGCATCATCTTCACACCCAAGTCATGCCTGAAGTGCTACCTGATGTCACTCTATGGACCCTTTGGCTGGTTAAATTGTTGTCTGATCTTCAACAGCATCTCTTGTTTCACAAGTCTGCTGTTTTAGAGGAGAAACTCCATCTTGCTAACTAGGTCTAGAGTATTATTCAGCATCACAAGCTTCTTTCCTTAGGCAGCTCTCACATTGTTAACACTCCTCAAACCCCAGTCCAGGTGCCTCTTAACCCTGGCAGGTAGAAGTCATATGCAAGATGGGCACTTCCAGCAGCTACCTCCTGTGCCACCTGGCAGTCAACCTCCCTCACTACTTGCACCACTAGCTGCACAAGAACACAATGCACCACAATGCAGCCAGGGAAACACACAGCAAATGCCTCAAGTCATGTATCTTTTATGTAGGGACCATTTAAATTTTTGCCAACTCCTCACAGTAATATTGCCCTCCGTGTGCATACCCAAACTCTGGCTGGAAGTTGTAATGGGACATCCTCCTCTAAACCTACCTTTTTTAACAGAAATAACCAATACCATGTATACTGTCAATACTTGTGTAGGAGAACATTCTAGGCTGTTTCACTGAAAGAATTTCATTTGCTTTTTTTTATACAATGTATTACATTTCAGGATAAAATGTATAAAAAGAAATTAATTTGTTACAATCGATATGTACTAATGGTTGAAATTATTCTTGTTTTGGAAATATTTTAAATTAGAAATTCTGGCATACTTAAAATTCATATTATTAATTGCACAATCCAACACTCATTATTAAATTTATTTCTGGGTTCATTTATAAAATAATGTTATATCTTGATGGTGATTCTTCCTTGGTCAAGAAAGTATGTTAATTCTTTTGCTTTGTAAACTCTTTGGAATACTGTAATTAACGCAGAATGTAAGGAGTAGTGGGCATGCCTCTGATTGAGACAGACATATTCATATGATCAAACTTACAATGTAATTTGGAATATTAAGTGGAAATTGTAAAAAACAGTGTGATATTGAAAAATGTGACAAAGAATAAAATTAAAGAATAATACACGCAAATCTTCATCAGTTATTTAGTCATCAGTATCCCACAATGCTATAAATAAAAATTTGAGCCACAAGAATGTATACCCTAGGCATAAGACTTGGAGCCAACAACAACAACAAGCGAAAATGAAGATAAGTAAAATTTCTTTCTTTTGTATGTCTTAGGCCTCTCTGAGCTTTAAAAACTAATGAAGACACTGAGAAAAATTTAATAGTGATGTGTCTGATGTGTGGGAGGGTAAGATTACAAGTGTGGGCCTCAGCTGTGATCTGATGAAGTTTTGTCTGTTGCAGAGGAGGAAAGGACAATTGTTTGTGTGTGAGATTTTTATGTAAATGAACTTCAGTCACTCAATAAAATAAGACCTGAGAGCTGCCCAACAAAGTCGTATCAACAGCGACACGATAATATCAACAATGACAGGCCAGATGAATTGAAAGATGACTTATCAAGTACAATGAAGGATATAAAAAAAAGATAAGTATAGACTATTTGTGAAATTAATATTTTTGGTGGACTAATGTGATTACTAGGAAAATGAATAGAGATGAGGGTAGTGGTGATGAAGTGAAGGCTGTAGCACATACTCTACACATGTTTGAACCAAGTGAAAGTGTAGTTAGCAAAGAACAGTTACAACTGATGTTGGCAAAATTGATTGCAACTACTGATCAGTTAATATTAATACAATCTGAAAACACTGATGAAGTGGACAGGGTACAATACCAAACAGACCAACTTACTAATCAGGTTTTGGAGCTAGAAAATAGATTGTCAGATGGATTAAAAAGTATGAATAAAAAAGTCGATGTCTTACAAAATAAATTTATTAATTTCGAAAATGAGTTAGTAGCACAATCTTCACAACAGGAGAAGAATGTTAATGATGTCAGAGTTCAACAGAAGGTTGTAGAGGAAAAAATGAAACAGAACTTTAGTAGGTTAGAGCAAAAAATTTTAAATGTTGAAAACAGTATGTTAACTAATGTAAATGTTTTAGATCAAAAATTTTAGTAGTTCAGGAAAATTGCATTGACAATGATATGTATTCAAATAATGGTATTGCATGGTCCAACATGCCTATAAAAACTTTTCCATCATACAATGTACACCCAGTGAAATTTCTACACCACTGTAGATATAGTTTTGTGTTGGACATGAATGATGACCAAGAGATTAAATTGTTAAAAGATGTCTTGAAGGTGAAGCTTTGTCTTGGGAAAATCTAAATTTAAGTCAGTGGGAAACATACCAAAGTTTCAAAAAAAGTTTTTTAAATATATTTTGGCCAGAAGCTGAACAAGCGAGAATTAAAAGTGAATTTCTGAATTACAGAATAGGAATGGTACACTGAAAGACTTTTGTAAGAATCAACTTTAGAAATTAACACATCTTGACAAATCATTTAATGAAATGACATTGATTGGTGCACTAAAAAATAGATTACCAGAAAGGTTGCAATGGGATTTAGTACACAGACCTGACGATTGCCTTGAACAATTTTTATGATATGTTGACAGGATGGGTAGGGGAGTAGAAAGAAGCATGTACCACAACAATCGAAATGATAGAGATCACAATGGTAACAACTACTGAAACAGAGATAGTGTTAACTGCAATCAGGGTCAAAATGGTAATAGAGACAGAAATTTTGTTCATCAGCAAAATAGGAACAATGGGGGTAACCATGGGCAATTTGATAGGAGAAACAACCATAGAGGCAACTATTTTGGAAACGGCAGTCTGCCTCAATGAATGTCCACAGTTTTGGGGCAAGGAAAAACAACAAGTACAGCACACCCAATTTACACTAACAATTAGACAATAATAACAATATTAATAATGTGGCATAGATATCTGAAGTTGAACAGAAGGAATATTAGATTTATCATTTATAATTTGATCAAAAGTTTTGGAATGTTATGTTTCATTATAGTAATGTAGATACTAATCACAAACCAGAATGTGAGAGTAATGTGAATTTTGATGTAGTGTGTAGTAATGATTTCTTCTCTTGGTCAGAAAACAGTGTTACTGATACATGTAAAACAGGTGATGACTGTATGGGATCTGAATTAGGTGGTATTTTTTATGTAAATGTGAATGAGAGTTGTGAAATGACTGAGGTTGGTAACTCTGAGACAGGTAGCTTACTGCAAATGAATGTAGGTGAGGTGCGTGACTTTAATAGAGATGAAAATTATGGTGTTAATGATATTATTGTGGAAGTAATTTTGGAAGAATTTCATGATAATAATGATGATGATGATGTTTCTGTTGAGTTTAAGAATAATGAAGTTACAGAGTTATTTGTGAATACTGGTAAGGTAAGTGATGCATGTGATGACGTAAGTGAGAGTCATGGAATACCAGTCCAATTAATGTCATGCAGAGTAATGATCCAAACAGTGAAGGTGAGTTACCTGTAAGCCTAGAGAAAACAGGTGAAAACTTTTTGAAGTTTAGTTGTGACCAGATTGATGATAACATAGATATTTATTTATTTTATTTTGATCCAACATCAACTGATTACAAAAAAGGTTTTTTTTGTTCCAGTCTTCTGGATAAGTCAGAGCCTTACTTACTAGGGTTACATATTATTGGCTGGCACTTTTATCTACACAACTTTTTCTAAATTTAGTTGAGAGAACAGAGTTACATATATGGACTATACAGAAAAAAAATTGTTATTGCCATACTTAGATTAAGGAGTCTACAGTTTGTAACAGTATTCATATCTGAAATTCAAATATTTACAATTTGTGACACAGTCTAAGACCTGAGATTACATATATTTTTAGATAGATGGTCTTCCATCATACGAGTGTACTAAATCTAGAAACTCATCTATTGAATATACAGGATTGTTTAGGAGCCATAATTTTAATTTCATTTTTAGTTTTGTAATGGGCAATTTGGAGATATTAGGATGGAAACAATTCAGTAGTTTTATGCCTGCATAGTGAGGGATTTTCTCATAAAGTGTTGTTCTATGAGAGATGATGTGGGGTCTCTCTCTACCTCTAGTGTTGTGATCGTGTATTTCTTTATTAAGTGTTTTGTTACTGTTTACTGCCATAATGATTATCTTCAGCACATACAGGTTATGAACAGTTAGTATTTTAAATTCTTTAAACAAATTTCTGCAGGACTCCCTGGCACATTTCTTTCCCATAATTCTAAGTGCCTTCTTTTGTAAGGTAAGTACACTTTTCATATTACCTTTACTGCTGGATCCCCATACCTCTATCCAATAACTTAGATGGGATTCAAATAGTGCAAAATATATTTGCCTCAGAGTAGTGATGTTGCAAAAAGGTGTCAGTTTTCTTAGGACATATATGGTAGTACATAGCTTTTCGCAAATATCATTCACGTGATAAGACCAGTTTAACTCTGCATCTAGTGTGAGGCCAAGAAATTTGGTCGAGTATTGTTTTTTAATGTATTCGTCACCCATTAAGATTTGGTTTTCATGAATTTTTTGTCTCCCAAGATCAAATTCAATATAGACAGATTTATTTGTGCATTCTGAAATATGTTAGCTGTGGGTAGTCAAAATTTGTATCCAAATTGGTGGAATGAAGTGAAAGAAATGTAATTTTGACAGTAATATATTTTCTGTTCCTTCTGTAATAAGTGATGTTATTGTGTTATGGAATCCATTCAGAGTGTTCGATCTTTACCAGACAACATGAGTAACCAGAGTAATGCTATGATACCAGTAAAGCTGATAAAACACTGCAAAAACAGTGTAGATGTAGTATTTGATGAAACTGAAAGTGATCGCTTGCATGAAGTATCTAAAAACAGAAATGATGATTCAAATTTTGGATGTCCTTGCACTAAGATAAAGACTGACTGGTGGGAAGTGAACTGTTTGATTGATACAGGCAGCCTGATTCATGGTATAGCTTAACAATTTTGAGACAACATCCAGTATAGTAAGAATTTTATAGAAATACCCATTTTAGGTGTAAAGATAAGAGGAGCCACAGATAATCAAAGCAAACTGGTAAAATCTCAGGTACTTTTAATGTAGTGTAGAAGGTAAAACCTTAGAACATGGATGCTTAGTGACTCGTAGTCTGGAAGAAAATACAATTCTCAGTATGGCTTGGATAGTGAAAGTTGAGGCTTGTTTTGGATGGAATGCTAAGAATTGTTTATTTTGAAACCTAAAAGTAATACTTACATGAAAACTAATTTCTGTATCTTAAACTGTGCAAAAACTTGTAACTATTTGCAAAACAGTGTGAACCAAGGTGAGTAGCAGTATTTCACAATATAGATTTTGCTGAGACTGACTATCGGGATTTTGAAAGTGTAGTAGATTCTAAGGTAAGGGAAGCTATGACTCTTAATGACATAAAAAAGAACAACTTTGGAATTTGTAATTGGAGTTTATAAATGTGTTTCGTGAAAAACTATGGAAAGTGAATGGCTATTAGTGCATACTTTACCTTAGAGATGATCAACCTTTCTTTCTCAAGCCATATAATATAACATTTTCAAAAAGGAAAGATGTAGAGAAAGAAATTCAGAAAATGGAAACATGGGGTGTAATTGAGAAAGTATGAGTGCTTACAATAATCCTTTTGTTGTGGTAAGTAAGAGAAATGGTGGAGTGAGAATTGTTTTGGACTCTAGACATCGTAATAAATTTCTTATCAGAGAGAATGACCATCCTGAGAGCATTCACAAATTACACAAATTTGATTATGTACAACACATGAATAGTTTAGACTTGACCTCTAGATTTCACCAGATGCCGCTTGAAATTAATTCTAGAAAGTATACAGCATTTTTTATGGTGGTAAGTGTTTTCAGTATTGTGTGGTGCCATTTGGGCTACATGTATCTGTAGCTGAATTCATAAGAGCTCTGGATTCTGCCTGGAGACATGAAGTGAGTTCAAAATGAATTGTGTATGTTGATGACATTTTGGTTGCTGAAAAGACTTGGGAAAAACATTTGAATCTGTTAAGAGATGTGTTATCAAAATTAGAATCAGGAGTCATTACTTTGAAAATAGCTAAGTCTGAATTTTGTGTGGAAGAAGTTGCATTTTTAGGATATGGTGTATCTGAAAAAGGAATTGCACTGATAAAAAGAAACTCGATGCTATTGCTAATTTTCCTCCTCCTCGCAACAAGAAACAGCTTAAATCATTTTTTTTTTTAACTGGATTTAATAGAAAATTTTGTGACAGCCAAGCTTTGAACAGGTGTGTAAGCTGTACCATAACAGAATTACTCTATGGGCCTTGATTTTACAACAGTTCAATTATGAAACCAGGTACATTAAGGGCACAGACAATGTAGTTGCTTCCTTTAGTAAGTGAATTATCCAACAACTTTGGAGAAGGAGAAAAACAGTTTAAAATAATGTACTACAAAGATGTGCAAGAGAAAAAAGAGATCTTGAAATTTTGCAAAGATATCCTTAGGTATCAAAATCATGATCATAATTGGAAATTGGTTAAGAGCATGTTGAGTAAGAAAGGAGGGTCAAAGAGAGAACAGTATTATAAGGTACACAAGGGTATAGAATGACTCAGAAGATTGGAAACTATGTTGGCCGGAGCAGTGTATTGATACTTTAATTACTTATACACATGAGAGTTTTGGTCATTGTCGATCAACCAAATGAACACAAAAGATTCAGGGAAGAAACCTAGTCTTATAACATAGGAAGCAGAGTCAAGAAGACAATGGCAGCTGTGACATTTGTCAAAGAGTGAAGGTAAGTATCCACATAAGTAGAGACCAAATGCAAAACATGCTGCCTTATAGTAACCATGATCTCATGTCTGTGGAAGTTTATGGACCTTACCTAAGTTTAAGAATGGATTTGGTTATGTTTTGGTGGTAGTTGATGTATTTTCCAAATTGATAGAGCTGTTTCCTCTTAAGAAAGCTACCAGAAAGCAAATCATCTCTAAGTTGTTAAACACATATTTTCATCAGATGGGTATTACTAAAACAATTTTATCTGATAATGGTTCTCAGTTTATATCAAAAGCTTGGAAAGATTTTGTTGACCACACAAAAATAAGGCTATGGGAAATGGGAATATGGATAACTGTATACGCAACAAACAGTTCCCATAATTGACTATACATACATTTATTTCAGCACAAAGAAAGATACACGTGTACACTGTGCAAGGTACAAAGGCTGACTGGAACATTAATGTGGCGGCTCGTCAGGTGAAGTGTGTGAGCATGCCTGTCCCTAATACAGATTGAGCCATCCGAGGAGGTGAACGCATGAACTCTTGATGGATCGCACTCTCGAGGGAGGGACAGGCTATGCACTATCTCAAAATCTAGTTCCTCATTGAGTGTCGAGTCTGCAGTGTCTGTAAGGAGCATGAGCACACAGTCGTTGAAAGCCACAATTGACATGTCGTAAAAGCAGTTAGGTGGTACTTTGCAGTGCAAGTTGAAAGTCGGGGTGCAAGTCTCTCCAGTAAATGAAACATCATCAAAATCTGCACAAGGGGTTGAGGATGACATGCTTGGGAAACCCACGAACTGCGGCAATGAATCATCAGAAGGAGAAGATCCTACCATGGGATGAGCTAACTCATTATCAGGCTCGCCAGTGGAAAATTCATCCGGATGCTCCACCTAGGATGGCAGAGGGGCGTCAGAGTCCACAAAAGCAGGCTTGAGCCTGTGTAGTGAAATGGTCTGCGGACAATCTTTAACCATAATGTCGAACGTCATTTTGTCCCTCCTAAGTACTTCAAAGGGGCAGAGGTATGGGGGTTGCAGGGCTTGTCTAATGGTATAATCCCTGAGCATAGCGTGGGAGCATGTGTTGAGTTTGTTTTCACGTAAGTGTCCGGTGGGGAATGACTGACAGGCTGGTGTAGCCGAGCATGTCTAAAGTGGGTGCACATTCTATTAATAAAGTCTGAGGAGATGGTGAAATCCTCAGGAGCTTGAGGCAGGATAAGTTCCCCAAGTACAACCAGGTTCTCGCCAAAAACGAATTTGGAGATGGTTCCCTGTTAGTGAGGTTTAAAGGTCAAACAGAGACTGAGTAACACCCAAGGAAGCGCCTCTGACCATAGCCAGTCATGGCACCTGAGTGCTGTTTTAAAGGTGCAGTGCCATCGTTCTACTAAACCGTTGCTTTGCGGGTGGTAGACTGTTGTATGAATTTTTTTAATACCGCAAAACTTACGTAGAATCGTTAAAAGTGCAGACTCAAACTGTTGACCCTGGTCAGTAGTGATGGTGGATGGGCAACTGAATCTAGCAATCCATGATGAGACGAATCCCTTGGCCATGGTTTCTGCTGTGATGTTGGGTAAAGAAACAGGTTCTACCCAATGAGACATGCAGTTGATAGTGGAGAGGATATGACTGTGGCCCTCTAATGGTGGCAGAGGGCCAATAAGGTCGATATGTACATGACGAAAATGTCCTTGTGGAATGTCAAACATGCCAAGGGGGGGAGAGGTGTGGCATCTGATTTTGTTGCATTGGCAGGAAATGAAGCTGCGTGTCTAGGTTTCACAGTCGTGCTTAACATTTTTCCAAACAAAACTCTCAGTGGTGGGTGCAGAGATCACTGAACATAAACTGTCACACACAATGAATGTTTTTGAACTAACCTGATGAGTGTCCATGCTGGTGTCTCCTGATGAAGGTTGATCAGCTGAAGGAACTGTGGACTGCAGGAGCCATGTCCCGAACAACGGCCGGTTGCAATGTCCATGATGAGTCATGGAAGCACAATGCGGCAGGCACGGTTGGTACCATGGGAATGAATAGATGAGCGCTGCATGAGGTAGGCCCATAAACTGGACTGGAGGTTAAAGACACAGTACTTAAATTGTCCACCTTGGAAATAATGCAGAAGGCCAGTGCACCAGGTGCAGACACTACTGCAGAAGGAGTGAGCGGCTGTATGGTCAAGAAGGAGTGAGCGGCTGTATGGTCAGTATCGGGGCCACCTGTGAGTGCGGGGGTTGGGGTGGGGGTGGTGGGGGGGGGTTGGTGTGGTACTTGGTGTGGTAACAGTAAGAGTTTTCTGTGCACATCAGAAATGTACCCCATGTGGTAGGACCATAAATCACTGGTGAAACCTGCTGGTGGTCAGATTGTCGTGGTACAATGTTCCTGAATGGCAAAGCACTGTTGGATATGCTTGAACCAAAGTGATCGAGAAACTGGGCAACAGATCTGATGGTTGAGCCTGGGGAACTTTATGTATAAAAATGTCCATTATTAAATTGTGCGGAGGGCAAATCTGAAATAGCTTGATAGCAGTTGACCGCATGTGCGTTTTGCAGGAATGGCGGTGTTGCACATGGCACTACTGTAACCGATGTTGCAATGCATAGAGGATCAAAGCAAGTGTGTGAATTTGGGTCCCTTTGAACACTTCATGAGTGGTCAATCTTTACACAATTCTGGAAATCGTCCACTTCACCTCTCACATGTTGGCATGCACAGTCCACCAACACAAACCCTGAGTCCATTGTTTGAGGTATTGGTGTAACACTCGGCCATTGTAGAGCTGCAAATTTTGAGGATAGCTTCGTTGGAGATCATGAATCACTGTCCGTTAGCAGCGGAATAACCATTGGCAGGGGATTGGAGTGGTAGTAGCTGAGCCTCCAAATCCTCGTATAAAATGTTGGGTAAGGCAGCCATGGCATCAAACATAAAAACTGTTGATTCCACACAGCCGGCGCGGAAGCTGTGGAAGACGTAGAAACTTCGGGGTCACCAATATGGGAAATGGGAATATGGATAACTGTATAAGCAACAAACTGTTCCCATAATTGTCTATACATACATATATTTCAGCACAAAGAAAGATACACGTGTACACTGTACAAGGTAGAAAGGCTGACTGGAACATTAACATGGTGGCTTGTCAGAGCAGTTAGAGTTCAGAGACCATTCTTTACATCGTCGATGTGACCTATCGACCCCAAAAGGCATATTCTAAACTCAGTGTACCATCCTTCAAGTAACCCTGCAGAAAGATGTATGAGACTGGAAGACTGTTTAGAACATATTGCAGTAAGCATCATATCAGTTAGATAGATTATGTGAGTGATTTTGAGGATGTTATGAACAGCTTACAACATTCTTCAACATGTTTTCCAACATTTTTAAATCATATTTAATCACAGACCAGCTAACCTTATTTCTGAAAATGTTGACTTTCCACCAAGTAAAATTTTGTCACCACAAGAGAGGGAGGAGTGTTTTAGGGAGATGATGAAAAACAAGATGCTAGGAGAAAGCAGAGACATGGTAAAGGTAGATTTTATAAGTTTGATTTAGGAGATCCATGTATATGTCTGCTTGTGTCTGTATATGTGTGGATGGATATGTGTGTGTGTGCGAGTGTATACCCGTCCTTTTTTCCCCCTAAGGTAAGTCTTTCCACTCCCGGGATTGGGATAACTCCTCACCCTCTCCCTTAAAACCCACATCCTTTCGTCTTTCCCTCTCCTTCCCTCTTTCCTGACGAAGCAACCGTTGGTTGCGAAAGCTAGAATTTTGTGTGTATGTTTGTGTTTGTTTGTGTGTCTATCGACCTGCCAGCGCTTTCGTTTGGTAAGTCACATTATATATATATATATATATATATATATATATATATATATATATATATATATATATATATATATGTGTGTGTGTGTGTGTGTGTGTGTGTGTGTGTGTGTGTGTGTGTGTTAGTTTGTATGGACAATTAACAAATAGTGTATACTAGTGTAGATAATATAACAAGATGCATACATGTCTGCTTTCATACTCTGATTGATTTTGGTTCTCAGACTACCGGATTGTGTCATCATTCAAAGCTATTTATGACTATGTTTACTTGAATTGATCCTGAGTATTCCAGTAATTTATCTGATTGGATATTGAGTTGTGGGCTGACTCATGCTTAGCTCTATTTTGGGTATCCCTGGTTATTGCGATTTTGTGTGTGTGTGTGTGTGTGTGTCTGTCTGTCTGTCTGTGAAACAATTTGCTGGTTGAGTATATTCTTCTGGTCTGTACCTGTTGTCAGTTTTTCGAGTTGGCTCACTCGTCGTACACTTAGGCTCTGAAATTTATCTGTTGTCATTTGAAGATTTTATGGTTTCATTGTATGGATTAAACTTAAAATTTGTAATTCTAGTAATTTTGCATGTCTCTGAAATTATTTCCATAGTTTAGTGGTGCAATGTTGTAGTTTTCACCTTGTATTATGTGTCTTGTGATAGTATGTTCCACAAATCTGAAAATCTGAATGTCACGTCCTGATATATATCTATAGAATATGATTTGTATAGCAGATATTATTCTTATGTTTTCTGCAATATGTTATGTATCAGATACTTCTATACATCCATGCGCAATCCTAGGCATTATTTTGTTCACTGTTTGACAAACCTTATGACTGTCACAAAATATTGTAAACACACTGTTTCCAAATATTGTGAGGGGAATATTGTAATGGAACATCCTCCTCTAACATTATCTTTCTTTTATACAAATAACCAATACCATGTATACTGTCAATTCTTGTATAGGTGAACATTCTCAGCTGTTTCACTGAAAGAATTTCATTTGATTCTTCTTTTGTCAAGAAAGTTTGTAAGCTCTTTTGCTTTGTAAACTTTTGGAATATTGTGAGTACCGCAGAATTTAAGGAGTAGTGGGCATGCCTCTGATGGAGACAGAGGTATTTATATGATCGAACTAACAATGTAATTTGGAATATTAAGTGGAAATTGTAAAAAACAATGTGATATTGGAAAATGTGACAAGGAATAAAATTAAAGAATAATACACACAAATCTCCATTAGTTATTTAGTCATCAGGAACCCACAATATTATAAATCAAAATTTCAACCGCAAGAATGTACCCCAAGACCCAAGACTTGGAGCCAACAACAACTAATGAAGACATTAAGAAAACTTTAATAGTGATATGTGTGAGGGTAAGATTACAAAGTCCTTATAGGTCCCATGGCTCACAGCAATGCTGCAGAGTGCCTTTTTCAACTCAGTCCTCCAATGTAGTGGCTCTGTCGACTGGTAGGCTCTACATTTTTGATCCCACCAGAATGCTCAACTTCCTTGTCAGCAACAGGGCTGATGCCAATGTCATCCCACCATCATGTGCTCCTTCAAGACTTCACATAGCCAACAACTCCAAGATACCTGTTCACATCTCAGCTGGCCTTCATCTTCAGCTCAGTCGGAACCCACTCTTCCTTTGGACCTTACAGGTTGTTGATGTCAACAGCTCATTCTTGGGATCAATTTTCTCAAACATTTTGGCCTCTCACCAGCCCTCCAATGGGCCACACTGCTTCACCACACATCATGCTCTTGCATTCTGTGTGCTGTCATCCCCTCAACCCCCTCCTTTCTCACTCAGTGCAACGCACTCATCTGCACTACTCCTGTATGCTCACATCTGTTGGCAGATCTCGTCAACTCACTGGCCGAGTTTATGACTCAAAGTTGCGAGATTGTTGACCTCCACTTCAACAATGACAAACTTTATCAGCCCTTCACTGACATGTCAGCCACCCTGGCTCATGCTCTCTTCATGGTCACTGACCTCACCGTGTTGTGGTCACATGATATCTATGATGCTTACCTTTTCCTGACTCACCTTTGCTTTCACCTTTGCAGCAAACTATTCAGGTCAGTGGTAATGTAACTACCAGTGTTTCGTGTGTTCCAACTTCACTGTCCAGTGTGTGCCTCATTTATAGGTGCTGTTATTAATGGCACCTGCCACAGGCTAATTACAACTGAGAGACCCCCATCTAATATAAGGCTCATTGCCACAATTCCACCAAACTCTGCCATGCTAAAGCTGCTATCCAAAACATCTAAATTCCGGAATTGTGCACTCCTCAGACAGTAATTGGTTGCCCCCAATACACTTTGTATGTAAGAAAGATGGTTCTTCTTGCTTGTGTGGGGACTGTCACAGACTCAGTGCTCAGATGATCCTTGACAATAATCTGATAATCTGATACCACATGTCCAGGATAGGCTTATCCCCATACACAGTGATGATAAACCTAAAACAGCTGCTATCCTGTTGTTCGCCTTATTTGAATGCTGCTACATGCAGTACCCCCCCCCCCCCCCCTCCCGTGAACCGAGGACCTTGCCGTTGGTGGGGAGGCTTGCGTGCCTCAGCGATACAGATAGCCGTACCGTAGGTACAACCACAACGGAGGGGTATCTGTTGAGAGGCCAGACAAACGTGTGGTTCCTGAAGAGGGGCAGCAGCCTTTTCAGTAGTTGCAAAGGCAACAGTCTGGATGATTGACTGATCTGGCCTTGTAACAATAACCAAAACGGCCTTGCTGTACTGGTACTGCGAGCGGCTGAAAGCAAGGGGAAACTACGGCCATAATTTTTCCCGAGGGCATGCAGCTTTACTGTATGATTAAATGATGATGGCGTCCTCTTGGGTAAAAATTCCGGAGGTAAAATAGTCCCCCATTCGGATCTCCGGGTGGGGACTACTCAAGAGGATGTCGTTATCAGGAGAAAGGAAACTGGCGTTCTATGGATCGGAGCGTGGAATGTCAGATCCCTTAATCGGGCAGGTAGGTTAGAAAATTTAAAAAGGGAAATGGATAGGTTAAAGTTAGATATAGTGGGAATTAGTGAAGTTCGGTGGCAGGAGGAACAAGACTTCTGGTCAGGTGACTACAGGGTTATCAACACAAAGTCAAATAGGGGTAATGCAGGAGTAGGTTTAATAATGAATAGGAAATTAGGAATGCGGGTAAGCTACTACAAACAGCATAGTGAATGCATTATTGTGGCCAAGATAGATACGAAGCCCACACCTACTACAGTAGTACAAGTTTATATGCCAACTAGCTCTGCAGATGACAAAAAAATTGAAGTAATGTATGATGAAATAAGAGAAATTATTCAGATAGTGAAGGGAGATGAAAATTTAATAGTCATGGGTGACTGGAATTCGAGTGTAGGAAAAGGGAGAGAAGGAAATGTAGTAGATGAATATGGATTGGGGCTAAGAAATGAAAGAGGAAGCCGCCTGGTAGAATTTTGCACAGAGCACAACTTAATCATAGCTAACACTTGGTTTAAGAATCATGATAGAAGGTTGTATACATGGAAGAACCCTGAAGATACTAAAAGGTATCAGATAGATTATATAATGGTAAGACAGAGATTTAGGAACCAGGTTTTAAATTGTAAGACATTTCCAGGGGCAGATGTTGACTCTGACCATAATCTATTGGTTATGACCTGTAGATTAAAACTGAAGAAACTGCAAAAAGGTGGGAATTTAAGGAGATGGGACCTGGATAAACTGAAAGAACCAGAGGTTGTACAGAGTTTCAGGGAGAGCATAAGGGAACAATTGACAGGAATGGGGGAAAGAAATACAGTAGAAGAGGAATGGGTAGCTTTGAGGGATGAAGTAGTGAAGGCAGCAGAGGATCATATAGGTAAAAAGACGAGGGCTAGTAGAAATCCTTGGGTAACAGAAGAAATATTGAATATAATTGATGAAAGGAGAAAATATAAAAATGCAGTAAATGAAGCAGGCAAAAAGGAATACAAACGTCTCAAAAATGACATCGACAGGAAGTGCAAAATGGCTAAGCAGGGATGGCTAGAGGACAAATGTAAGGATGTAGAGGCTCTTCTCACTAGGGGTAAGATAGATACTGCCTACAGGAAAATTAAAGAGACCTTTGGAGATAAGAGAACCACTTGTATGAACATCAAGAGCTCAGATGGAAACCCAGTTCTAAGCAAAGAAGGGAAAGCAGAAAGGTGGAAGGAGTATATAGAGGGTCTATACAAGGGCGATGTACTTGAGGACAATATTATGGAAATGGAAGAGGATGTAGATGAAGATGAAATGGGAGATACGATACTGCGTGAAGAGTTTGACAGAGCACTGAAAGACCTGAGTCGAAACAAGGCCCCGGAGTAGACAACATTCCATTAGAACTACTGACGGCCTTGGGAGAGCCAGTCCTGACAAAACTCTACCATCTGGTGAGCAAGATGTATGAAACAGGTGAAATACCCTCAGACTTCAAGAAGAATATAATAATTCCAATCCCAAAGAAAGCAGGTGTTGACAGATGTGAAAATTACCGGACAATCAGTTTAATAAGCCACAGCTGCAAAATACTAACACGAATTCTTTACAGACGAATGGAAAAACTAGTAGAAGCCGACCTCGGGGAATATCAGTTTGGATTCCGTAGAAATACTGGAACACGTGAGGCAATACTGACCTTACGACTTACCTTAGAAGAAAGATTAAGGAAAGGCAAACCTACGTTTCTAGCATTTGTAGACTTAGAGAAAGCTTTTGACAATGTTGACTGGAATACTCTCTTCCAAATTCTAAAGGTGGCAGGGGTAAAATACAGGGAGCGAAAGGCTATTTACAATTTGTACAGAAACCAGATGGCAGTTATAAGAGTCGAGGGACATGAAAGGGAAGCAGCGGTTGGGAAGGGAGTAAGACAGGGTTGTAGCCTCTCCCCGATGTTATTCAATCTGTATATTGAGCAAGCAGTAAAGGAAACAAAAGAAAAATTCGGAGTAGGTATTAAAATCCATGGAGAAGAAATAAAAACTTTGAGGTTCGCCGATGACATTGTAATTCTGTCAGAGACAGCAAAGGACTTGGAAGAGCAGTTGAACGGAATGGATGGTGTCTTGAAGGGAGGATATAAGATGAACATCAACAAAAGCAAAACGAGGATAATGGAATGTAGTCGAATTAAGTCGGGTGATGTTGAGGGTATTAGATTAGGAAATGAGACACTTAAAGTAGTAAAGGAGTTTTGCTACACTCCTGGAAATGGAAAAAAAGAACACATTGACACCGGTGTGTCAGACCCACCATACTTGCTCCGGACACTGCGAGAGGGCTGTACAAGCAATGATCACACGCACGACACAGCGGACACACCAGGAACCGCGGTGTTGGCCGTCGAATGGCGCTAGCTGCGCAGCATTTGTGCACCGCCACCGTCAGTGTCAGCCAGTTTGCCGTGGCATACGGAGCTCCATCGCAGTCTTTAACACTGGTAGCATGCCGCGACAGCGTGGACGTGAACCGTATGTGCAGTTGACGGACTTTGAGCGAGGGCGTATAGTGGGCATGCGGGAGGCCGGGTGGACGTACCTCCGAATTGCTCAACACGTGGGGCGTGAGGTCTCCACAGTACATCGATGTTGTCACCAGTGGTCGGCGGAAGGTGCACGTGCCCGTCGACCTGGGACCGGACCGCAGCGACGCACGGATGCACGCCAAGACCGTAGGATCCTACGCAGTGCCGTAGGGGAACGCACCGCCACTTCCCAGCAAATTAGGGACACTGTTGCTCCTGGGGTATCGGCAAGGACCATTCGCAACCATCTCCATGAAGCTGGGCTACGGTCCCGCACACCGTTAGGCCGTCTTCCGCTCACGCCCCAACATCGTGCAGCCCGCCTCCAGTGGTGTCGCGACAGGCGTGAATGGAGGGACGAATGGAGAAGTGTCGTCTTCAGCGATGAGAGTCGCTTCTGCCTTGGTGCCAATGATGGTCGTATGCGTGTTTGGCGCCGTGCAGGTGAGTGCCACAATCAGGACTGCATACGACCGAGGCACACAGGGCCAACACCCGGCATCATGGTGTGGGGAGCGATCTCCTACACTGGCCGTACACCACTGGTGATCGTCGAGGGGACACTGAATAGTGCACGGTACATCCAAACCGTCATCGAACCCATCGTTCTACCATTCCTAGACTGGCAAGGGAACCTCCTGTTCCAACAGGACAATGCACGTCTGCATGTATCCCGTGCAACCCAACGTGCTCTAGAAGGTGTAAGTCAACTACCCTGGCCAGCAAGATCTCCAGATCTGTCCCCCATTGAGCATGTTTGGGACTGGATGAAGCGTCGTCTCACGCGGTCTGCACGTCCAGCACGAACGCTGGTCCAACTGAGACGCCAGGTGGAAATGGCATGGCAAGCCGTTCCACAGGACTACTTCCAGCATCTCTACGATCATCTCCATGGGAGAATAGCAGCCTGCATTGCTGCGAAAGGTGGATATACACTATACTAGTGCCGACATTGTGCATGCTCTGTTGCCTGTGTCTATGTGCCTGTGGTTCTGTCAGTGTGATCATGTGATGTATCTGACCCCAGGAATGTGTCAATAAAGTTTCCCCTTCCTGGGACAATGAATTCACGGTGTTCTTATTTCAATTTCCAGGAGTGTATTTGGGGAGCAAAATAACCGATGATGGTCGAAGTAGAGAGGATATAAAATGTAGACTGGCAATGGCAAGGAAAGCGTTTCTGAAGAAGAGAAATTTGTTAACATCGAGTATAGATTTAAGTGTCAGGAAGCCATTTCTGAAAGTATTTGTATGGAGTGTAGCCATGTATGGAAGTGAAACATGGACGGTAAATAGTTTGGACTAGAAGAGAATAGAAGCTTTCAAAATGTGGTGCTACAGAAGAATGCTGAAGATTAGATGGGTAGATCACATAACTAATGAGGAGGTACTGAATAGGATTGGGGAGAAGAGGAGTTTGTGGCACAACTTGACCAGAAGAAGGGATCGGTTGGTAGGACATGTTCTGAGGCATCAAGGGATCACCAATTTAGTATTGGAGGGCATCGTGGAGGGTAAAAATCGTAGGGGGAGACCAAGAGATGAATACACTAAGCAGATTCAGAAGGATGTAGGTTGCAGTACGTACTGGGAGATGAAGAAGCTTGCACAGGATAGAGTAGCATGGAGAGCTGCATCAAACCAGTCTCAGGACTGAAGACCGCAACAACAACAACAACATGCAGTACAGTCTCAAAAACGCTGCGCAGGTTTAGCTGCATTCTATTGATCGCTTTTCGTTCTCAAACAAACTTGCCAATAACAGCATCGAATAAACTGCGATAAATCTCATTTATGTGTCACCAATGTTCACTTTCCTGTCATACCATCTCCACCAAAGGTATTCATTCTACATCTGACTGTGTTCCGTTAATCTGTGATTTGGCATTATGCAACATATTTTGAAAATTCTGTCATTTCCTTAGTTTGATTAATTTCTTACAGCATCATATTCCTGACATTGCATCCATGCAAGTCCCTCTGATAGATGCCTTCACAGGAGAAACACTTCTGGCACCTTCAAAGTGCTACGGCCTAATGACATGTGAAGTGCTTTCAACACACTAGAAACTGCACTGGCCAGTGCTGTCATGCTCACTACCCCATCACTGATGCATGCATTTCTATCACTACTGCTGTGAATGAGTCTTTGATTGGTGCCATCCTACAGCAGCACTTGAGTGACTTGATGCAACCCCTTTGTTCCTTCTCCAAGGAACTCTCTGCCTCAGTGGTCCACAATTGATAGGAACCATGTGCAATATATGAGGTAGTCCACCACTTTCATGAAGACATAGAATGCCAGTCTGTAACTGTCTACACGGATCACAAATCAGCCATTGATGCCATACATAACCTCCCAACAACTTGCTGCCCTGGCACTTCTGTCACATGGACGTTGCTTGCCAGTACATCATTGATGCCCACTATACCAAAGGAGCCAATAAGATCATTGCCAGCTACATGACACATGTTGTACACACCACCTCTTCACTTTTGGACTTGGATGAACTGGCATATCTATAACAAGACGATGTAGATATCTACCATTTACAACAAGCCAATGGTACCACATTGACTATAAAACCACACTGCTTCCATGGCCCTTTACTATGTCCCACCTCTGCAGGTGCCATAAACTGCCTCATTCCAGCCTCACTGCACTACAAAGTCTCCTCAATGATTCATGCCCTTAATCATCCAGGCATCAGGGCACAACTAGCCTTGTCACTGAATGCTTCATTTGGGTGGGGGCTAAGTTGGTCTGTTGTGTCTGGACATGTACATGCTTACCATGTCAATGTAGTTAAGTCAGGTGCCATACCCTACATCTGCTGGGTCCATGTGACATCCCCGAAGTATGGTTTTGACATGTTCATATCGACTTTTTCAATCCTCTTCCCACCTCACATGGTTGTAAATTCATATTGTCTATTATTGACCATGTCAGAAGATGGTACAAGGCTGTGCCTCTGCCAGACATTACTGCCTATACTGTCAGTCACCTCTCAGATAGCTCTTGTCAGCTGCCCCTCTTCTATTACTATTGATCAGGGGTGATAATTTGAATCCATCCTTTTCAGCAGGCTATGTAACTTGTGTGGTGCCAGTAAATTTCACACAACTGCTTATCATCCCAAAAGTAATGGGTTGGTTGTATGCTGCCACCATACCCTTTTAGCAGTGCTAATGTATCATTCCACTTCCTTATCTAAGACACTCATCTGGGTTCTGCTCAGAATTCACACAGCATTCAATGAGAGCTTCAAGTTTTCACTCCTGTACCCACAATGCTCCATGTGTCTTCATTCATAAGAACTTAGGGCACTGTGACTATGTAGTGCTCCGTTACCACACCATGTGCACTACTCTCCAGCAGTCTTATTCTAGCCCCCACAAAGTGCTCTATCACTCCACCCACACTTTTGATATCCACTTACCTGGTAAGCTGCAAAGTGTCTCCATCAACAGACTCAAGTCAGCTTGGACACTTCATGATGACCTGCCTCCTAAGGATACCTTGGCGTCTCCATCAGCTGATGATTTTTCTCTACCCACTAAGGTGCCCTCACTGTCTGACTTCCTAAGTATTGGTGACTCATGTCATCTGAGTGCTTCATGTGTTCTAAGTGCTCCAGGTACTAAGTGTAAAATCCTTCTCACTGATACTCCCCTCACTGGTCCTCACCTGAAGATTCTCATCACTCTCTCTTCCTCCTGCGTCACACACTTTATCATTGACTTCTCCTCTTTCCCAGTTAAGGATCTCTCATTACAACTATGCAACAGCACTCACTTCATGTGTCCCCCCCCCCCCCCCTGCCATGATTGACAACATTGCACATCACGTAATGCTCCTGGCACCTCCACCTTTCCTCCCGATGTGGAAGAAGATCGCATCACCGCCTCAGTTGATGACCATGGCCACCTTTCCAGCTGCATGCCCATCTGCTTGTCATGTGTGACATCTCCATGATGCAGGATCAGTCAATCCCAGTCTCTTGTGCTGGCCGCCCACTCCATCCTCTGGTGTGGCATCAAGGTTATGTCAATTTGGACTTCCTCTCTGTGAGAAATGGCCTAGCTGCCCTGATACTGACCAACAGCCATATCACCTTGTCAGCCTTGGCATCACTTCTTTGTTTCCCCACAACTGCTCTGCACTGCTGGTGGGGGGGGGGGGGGGGGGGAGTGTAGGAGGGTCACCCTGTGGCAACCATCAGCACCAATCGTGTAAAGACAGATTGTAACAAGTACTACTGTGTTCGACTTTGTGATTACCTTTGACTCAGTCTCGTTTCAGCCACTACTGTATTGTGATAACTTCAGTAAAACTACTTTCTCTGTATGTTCACTTTTATGTTGGTGATGTCCTTCTTTCAACAGTTTGCCATGGGAATGGGAATTGCCAAAAACCAATGAGTAACCACAATCCTGAGAATCAACTGTTGAATGAAGTTGTCTATAAAATTTGTTTTTTGTTCTGTTTGACCATTTGGTAACAAGGATAATGTACAATTTCAGAAAGAGCTCAATGAACTGAGTGCAGGTATACCTAGTCACATTAAATAAAACTGGGACACTTGACAGTGAAGTTTCCCATTTTCAACTGAGGAAATGGACGGGTGACTGTATGGAAGATAGGACTTCTGTGATATGCCATGCAAAACTTAACCATTAATACAACTAACTTTCCATTGCATATGAATGAACGGGGTAATAATTATAACTGTTACTTCAGTGACACTGAATCATTAAGATATTGATATATAAAAACTATTTTATGAACTCTCGTTGAAATGAGTAGCACTTCATTTAATGTACGTATAGTAGCAGTACTGTACGAGTGAGGAGACACATTGGCAGAGCCATACCACAGAAACACTATTATCTCAAATTTTGTGACATGTAACATTGTGCTGACTCTGCTCAGTGTATGTCTAGCAGAGTCTTGAATAGAAGGCTCTAGGGGGAGGCAGGAGGGTGTGTGTGGATATAGCAGAAAGATGCTGGCTAAAACAAATCTATGTCTGCCTCTTCCAATTGGAGATTGTGATACTCATGTTGCATACTGTATTTATTCACAGCAAAATTTTACATTATTGTACATACATACACTTAACAGTAGAACACCTTTTGCTCATAAGAGTGTGTATGAAACTTTCTAGTAATGAAATTTATGACATATTCACAAAAGAATTCAATTACAAAATATTTCACTGTTGTCAGACAATGAAAAAATTCCAGAATCTATACACTGAAGTGACAAAAGTCATAGGATATTGACATGCACATACACATGGCAGCGGTGTTATGTACACATGGTATAAAATGGCGGTGCATTGGTAGAGCTGTTATTTGTAACGAGATGATTCATGTGAAAAGTTTTCTGAGTGATTATGGCCACATGATGGGAATTAACAGAGTTTGAATGCAGAATGGTAGTTGGATCTGGACACATGGGACTTTATATTCCAGAAATTGAAAGGTAATTCAATATTTGGGGGTCCACAGTGCCAAGAGAGTGACTCCCATATCTCTCACCATGGAAACCACAGTGGCCAACGGCCTTCACTTAACGACCAAGAGCAATGACTTTTGTGTAGAGTGGTCATTGCTAAGAGACAAGCAACACTCTGTGAAATAACCACAGAATTTAATGTGGGATGTATGATGAACATATTCGTTAGGACAGTGCAGCGACATTTGACTTTAATGGGCTATGGCAGCAGAGGATGGCATGAGTGCCTTTGCTATTAGCACGAGATCACCTGCATCACCTCTGCTGAGCTGATGACCATATCAGTTGGAGCCTACATGACTGGCAAACCATGGGCTGGTCAGATGAGTCCTGATCTCATTTAGTAAGAGCTGATGGTAGGGCTCGGGTGTGATGCAAATCCTAGAAAGCCATAGATCCAAGTTATCAACAAGGCACTGTGCAAGCTGGTGTTGGCTCTATAATGGTTTGAGCTGTCCTCTGGTCCAACTGAACTGATCATTGACTGGAAATAATTATTTTTGTCTACTTGGAGAACCATTTGCAGCCATTCATATTCCCAAACAACCATGGAATTTGTATGGATGATGGTGTGCCGTAGCACCAGGCCACAATTATTTGCAATTGATTTGAAGAACGTTCTGGCCAACTCAAGCAAATAAGTCACCCAGCATGTAACCCACGAAACACTTATGGATTCAAGGGACATTATTGAGAGGTCAGTTTATGCACAAAATCCTGTACCTGGAACACTTTCACAATTATCGATGGACATAGAGGCAACATTGCTCTTTATTTCTGCATGGGACCTCCAACAACTTTTTGTGTAAATTCCATGACGAGTTGCTGCACTATGCTGGGCAAAATAAGGTCCAACACAACATTAGGAGATTCCCGTAGCCTTTGTCACCTCAGCGTATATCATGACGTTTCTAAATAAAAACTATCAGTAAAATATCAGAGAACATGTTAGCAATATTTAATTCACAGTAATGTCACAGAAATTAATATTTTAACACCTGTCATTGTTACCATCATTAACAATTTCACTTTAAAACACTCATGTATTCATGAAGTTAATATTGTTTAAAGAGCTGTGGAAACTATCAATGTTATTTCCATCTCTAAACTCAGTAATTAACTAAACTGTAGTTGTATATTTATGAAAAGTATGAAATCAACAATGTAAACAAATGTAATACATTATCAAAATATTATTTAAGAGGCATTGTTGGAGCCACAGAAGGTGGCGTTAGTGTTGGTTCAGTTTTCAAAAGTGGAGACACTGTTATTTTGCCGTGTAAATTGTCTCAGCGAGTATAACTGTTTTCAAAATTCTATAACTTTGGTCCAGCCTGATTGTTTAAGTAGATAATATTCCTGTAGCAGGATGTAGAATACCAGGACATCAAAATTTCTGCAGTAAATAAAGTGACTTACACTGACTCCTGCAAAAGATGAGAGTCAGTCACAAAGTTAAGTGTGCTTATTGTGATTGTTTTTGGTAGCAACCTTCACCTCGTGGCAAAAATCTTTGTAATTACTTGCATCTTCTTGATTGTTTATCCTAAGTTTAATTTTATTTCCTTCATAGTTTGTGTCACACCAGGGTCACCATGTGTGAGAGTTTGACCAATATGTATGTTGTGAATAAACAACACATGTGGCTCTGTAGTAATCATTGAACTCCTCAATAGATGACATCATCTTAAATCTTGATTTGACACCAACATCCACTAAATTGGTATTCCAACTTGGAGTTACAATCAGGATTTATCATGTATTGACTATACATGAGACAAGAGATCAGTTATTAGGGTGTGTCTTCATGTTAGGCTGACATCCAGTTGAGACTCTGACATTCAACCAACTGAACAAATGGCTATTTCAAAAAGATTCAGTATATACTGACAGTATTTGACAATATTGCCATATATCACGTCTTAGTCATTGACATGTCTTAGAGCCACATACAGCACAGAAGTCACTTTGCTACACTTGCAAAGACATTGAACACAATGCTACAGAAATCATTGCCACACAAAGCCCATAAGGAAGACCTCAAACAAATAAATATAACAGTTACAACAGAACATGCTCCGTAATAAGCCTTCGTACATAATAAAGAAGTTCTAACTTCAAAATGCTTTTTCTACTCAACTTTACCTAAATGCACAACTATGTACACTTATTCATTTATAAATTGAGCCACTATAAAATTTTCCGTTGCAAATTTTTCCTATTAACCACATTGTTTTACATGATATACTGCAAAATTGTCAATAGCAGAAAATATTGTACACTCTCAATTGGAAGGTTTTTAAATAACATAAAATACAGAGCTATAACATTTTCAAGAGCAACATGAAAGACAGGAACATTAGGTAATATCAGATGAAACATACAGTGTGGTTATAAATAAACTTTTACTACTTAATCCAATGTACATGGAAAACTATCTACTGTATCGATAACCTGCTTTATAGGAATGAGTTGAGTCTGTGTGCTGCAGGATTTTCAAAGTAAGTAATGTTAATATCATGACTTTCTGTTAGGCACCAGTATCAGTAAAGTGATGCATGGTTGAAATATAATTATCAGTGCATTATAATTGTAGTCAGTCAGCATGAATCTGGAAAAGATGAACAGGGCTTTACTCATCAAGCTGTTTTAGGAAAAAAAGCAACAACTACATTGCTGCTGCTTGTAACGGGACATCCTCCTCTAGTATTACTTTTTCTCAACAACTTTTCCTGTCAATACCAGTATTATTTTTTGAATTTCTGACAGGTCAGGATTATCTCTGTTACTTTTCAGAAAACTTCCATATAATTTTATACACAGTATGTTATATTTCAAGCTAAAATTTATGAAAGCAAATTACTTCATAAAATATTTTAGTTTCAATGCTGTAATTGATAAGTACCAGTTCTGAATGTACAGTTAAAATTATTATTATTATTATTATTATTATTTTTTTTATGAAACATTTGAAATTATGAATTATTTGCACAATTAAATTTTCTGTTCTTAATTACACAAACCTGTACTGTTTACTATGTTTATTTCTGGATTCATTTACAAAATAATAATCGAAATTAATAATGTAATGAAAACTAGTAAGAATTCATTGTTAAGAAAAATTGTAAACCCTTTCAAATATTGTTATTTCCAAAGAAGCATGAACATTGTGAGCTTGCCTCTGATGTGATCAGGCATGTTCCTGTATAACAGGTGCAAACAATGTAATGCTAGCCTTGTTAATCTGAAAATCAATATACTGTATGATATACTAAAATATGAGAAAATCAGTGGAAAAAATAAAATATAGTTCCATAAAAAAAATGAACAAAGAAAATATTATTTCAGTAGTTTTGTATTACCACTGTCATAATAAGGCTTCAGGCAAATAAAAGTTCATCAATCAACACACACACACACACACACACACACACACACACACACACACAGACATCAAACAGATGCGTCTCCTCCTTCCACCCCACACAGATCTATTGTCCTCTCACAATGAAACCAGATGTAACTTGGAATGGTTTATCAGAAAGCCATACAATTTATCATCTGAACTACTTCTTTTGGATGAGTATTTATCTACCCTTATTCACACAAATAAATGATAATTGTAACAGATATAAAAGTTAATATTAAATGTTCATGGGAACTTACTTACCTTGAATTTTTTCTGTTTTCAAGGAATTAAACACACATATGAACTACAATAGTGATATGGAACATCTAGTGAAAGAGAGGGACAGTGCAACAAGATATGCATTGTGAGTAACACAAGTATTTCCTTTAACTGTCTCATTATTAAATCATTTCTTCATTTGCATTGTCTTACATATCTCATTTCAGTTTTGTAAAAGACTGTGATATGTGGTCTGTGGACTTGTCAGAAAGTTTGATGTAGGAAAGAAGATGTAGAAGCTACAAAGTAATTCATAAAATACGTATTTGCATGTACTTACTCGAGGTGTATAATCTTTCTAGGGCTTGCAATTTTCAACTTTTTCTGAAATTAAGATCTTATAATGACAGAGTGTTACACAACAAAATGTGTGATAAAATCCAAGATCTCATTTTATAATGCCATTGACATAGATAACAAGCATTAATCTGGATCCTGTTTTCAACAATACACCAACATACAACTCTACTCTGTGACAGATGGACTTTGTCTTGACAACATTCCAGAACACAGTTCCTGAGCATGAATGTATTCATAACATTTCATTACAGTAACTATGTTTCAAAGCAAAAGATTTAATTTTGAATTTTTAAATAATATTTGAAATATGATAAGGTAATCAAATATTGTTTGAATTTAAAAAATCAAGAAACAATAATGTGTGTTATTTTATTGCCCTCCCAACGGGTGTAGAGTAAAATCTTCAACAATTATTTGCTGTTACACCACCTGGTCTCTAGAATCTTAGAGTCCTTTTAGTCATCTAGAAGATTAATTCCACAACTGCAGAAATCATGAGGTTTTGAGGTGAAGTACTCATTGAGCCACATTTGGAGCACACTTCCATACAGAAAAGAAGTTCCTTGGATGTTATTCATAGCGACTGGAGAAGGTGAAAATGTGAGGGGACAAGATCAGATGAGTAAGATTGTGTGTGGAATCGCTTCCCAGCACAACTCCTATATAGTGCTTTTTGTCTGTCTTGCAGGATGTTCACAGGCATTTTTTCATCTACATCTACATCTACATCCACATTTATACTCTGCAAGCCCCCCAACGGTGTGTGGCGGAGAGCACTTTACATGCAACTGTCATTACCTCCCTTTCCTGTTCCAGTCGCGTATGGTTCGCCGGAAGAATGACTGCCGGAAAGCCTCCGTGCACGCTCAAATCTCTATAATTTTACATTTGTGATCTCCTCGGGAGGTATAAGTAGGGGGAAGCAATATATTCGATACCTCATCAAGAAACATACCCTCTCGAAACCTGGACATCAAGCTACACTGTGATACAGAGCGCCTCTCTTGCAGAGTCTGCCACTTGAGTTTGCTAAACATCTCCGTAATGCTATCATGCTTACAAAATAACCCCATGATGAAACATGCCACTCTTCTTTGGATCTTCTCTATGTCCTCTGTCAACCCAACCTGGTATGGATCCCACACTGATGAGCACTCAAGTATAGGTCGAACGAGTGTTTTGTAAGCCACCTCCTTTGTTGATGGACTACATTTGCTAAGAACTCTCCCAATGAATCTCAACCTGGCACCTGCCTCACCAACAATTAATTTTATATAATCATTCCACTTCAAATCATTCTGTATGCATACTCCCAAATATTTTACAGAAGTAACTGCTACCAGTGTTTGTTCCACTATCATATAATCATACAATAAAGGATCCTTCTTTCTATGTATTCGCGATACATTACATTTGTCCATGTCAAGGGTCAGTTGCCACTCCCTGCACCAAGTGCCTATCCGCTTCAGATCTTCCTGCATTTTGCTGCAATTTTCTAATGCTGCAACTTCTCTGTATACTACAGCATCATCCGCGAAAAGCCGCATGGAACTTCCGACACTATCTAATAGGTCATTTATATATATTGTGAAAAGTAATGGTCCCATAACATTCCCCTGTGGTATGCCAGAGGTTACTTTAATGTCTGTAGACATCTCTCCATTGAGAACATCATGCTGTGTTCTGTTTGCTAAAAACTCTTCAATCCAGCCACACAGCTGGTCTGATATTCCGTAGGCTCTTACTTTGTTTATCAGGCGACAGTGCGGAACTGTATCGAATGCCTTCCAGAAGTCAAGGAAAATGGCATCTACCTGGGAGCCTGTATCTAATATTTTCTGGGACTCATGAACAAATAAAGCGAGTTGGGTCTCACACGATCGCTGTTTCTGCAATCCATGTTGATTCCTACAGAGTAAATTCTGGGTTCCCAGAAATGATATGATATGCGAGCAAAAAACATGTTCTAAAATTCTACAACAGATCAGTGTTAGAGATATAGGCCTATAGTTTTGTGCATCTGCTCAATGACCCTTCCTGAAAACTGGGACTACCTGTGCTCTTTTCCAATCATTTGGAACTTTCCGTTCCTCTAGAGACTTGCGGTACATGGCTGTTAGAAGGAGGGCAAGTTCTTTAGCCTACTCTGTGTAGAATCGAAGTGGTATCAAGTCAGGTCCAGTGGACTTTCCTCTGTTGAGTGATTTCAGTTGCTTTTCTATTCTTTGGACACTTTTCTTTCGATATCAGCCATTTTTTCGTTTGTGCAAGGATTTAGAGAAGGAACTGCAGTGAAACAGCTTTGGAAAAAGGTGTTTAGTATTTCAGCTTTATGTGTGTCATCCTCTGTTTCAATGCCATCATCATCCCAGAGTGTCTGGATATGCTGTTTCGATCAACTTACTGATTTAACGTAAGACCAGAACTTCCTAGGATTTTCTGTCAGGTCGGTACATAAAATTTTACTTTCGAATTCACTGAACACTTCATGCATAGCCCTCCTTACGCTAACTTTGACATCGTTTAGCTTCTGTTTGTCTGAGAGGTTTTGGCTGCATTTAAACTTGCAGTGAAGCTCTCTTTGCTTTTGCAGTACTTTCCTAACTTTGTTGTTGAACCACGGTGGGTTTTTCCTGTCCCTCACAGTTTTACTCGGCACGTACCTGTCTAAAACACATTTTACGATTGCCTTGAACTTTTTCCATAAACACTCAACATTGTCAGTGTAGGAACAGAAATTTTCATTTTGATCTGTTAGGTAGTCTGAAATCTGACTCCTATTACTCTTGCTAAACAGATAAACCTTCCTCCCTTTTTTATATTCCTTTTTACTTCCATATTCAGGGATGCTGCAATGGCCTTGTGATCACTGATTCCCTGTTCTGCACTTACAGAGTCAAAAAGTTCAGGTCTGTTTGTTATCAGTAGGTCATGTAGGTCATATAGTAGCATCATTTCATGCAGTCTTCCTAGTCACTATTCTTGGATTGTACATGCAAGCCATCTCAGTTATTGACAATCAATGTCAGAAGTGATGGTTACACTTTGGGGAAGCAATTCATAGTATACCACATCAATGTTGTTCAACTAGATACATAACATTTTCTTTTGTGGTTGTGCACAGGTCTTCATACAGGGAGATGCTGCTTTGTTTAGGCTCAGTCATTCCTTTCTTTTCCTTATGTTAGCATAAAAACATCATTTATCACCACCGGTAATGATACAAGAGAGGAACGGTTTGTGTTGTTCACAAGCCAATTGGTTGCAAGCAAGCAGAGATGCACTTATGACCATCTAATGACTTTTGTGATTTTGGCTTAGAGTATGTGGTACCCTTATACATGATTTTTGAACCTTCCCCATAGCATGAAAGTGTTGCATGATGGTGGAACAATCACAGTTCACCACGTTTCCTGGTTCTAGAGTACACTGATGCGAATTACTTTTTCTTAATGCCTCTAAACAATCTTCATCAAACATCAAAGTCTTCCTGAATGTTGAGAGTCACTGATGTCAAGACAATCCTCCATAAAACAAGAAAACCATTTTCTTGCCATGCTCTGTCCAGTGGCATTATACCTGTGCAGTGCACAAATGTGTCTTTCTGCCTCAACTGCTATTAGCCCTCTATTGAACTCAAACAGAAGAACAGATAAAAATGTTCTGATTTTGCCACTTGGCACTACATTTTCTAGCAATCACAGCTCCACTCACTATCTCTAAATGGCAATATGACAATATGTAAAGTCAAGGAGCAACAGTGAACTTCAAATACAAAATGACAATTGCTAATGAAACCCTCAGCCATTGGAATACCAACATACAAAACAAAAACACTATGAACTTATGCACAAATATAACACTTTCTATTACGTAATAGCATCTTAATAGTTTTTTTGGGCACTAAATCCATATCTGACATCAGATTTTTCTCATGTATGTGTTTTTTTCAGATTGTGACTTAACTATATGTTAGAAAATTTACAAATCATGTTACTGGAATTTCGAGTATGAATGAAATCCATGATGGTGTATAAGTAATTTAAGAAATAAAAGTAACAACTAACCAAATAGTTCACACACTGAGTTATTAATAGGCATATAAACAAGACTGAGGACTTTGGTGCCCTGTGGTTGGATCCTCTTTCAAAGCTATATTTACACACACACACACACACACACACACACACACACACACACACACATGCTAACATGTGCACACACACACACATACACACACACACACACACACACACAGAGAGAGAGAGAGAGAGAGAGAGAGAGAGAGAGATCCATATGGCTATTTAATACTGGCTGACTGCATTGTGCCAGCATTAGTGCACACACAGGAATACAACACCAGTGAGCTCTTTCCAGAGACAGGGAGGGGACATTGTGCAGAGAACATGGTGATGTGCAGAGGTGGTCTGTGAGGAGGAGGCAAAACAAATGTGAAAGAAGACTGTGAAAGAGGATGACAGTGTAGGATGAGTGAAGTTAGGTTCATGGAGCAGATCAGAGGTGGGTGTGAGACAGGGACTAGCAGTTGCCAGAAGGATTACAGGATCAAAGATTGTGTTGTAAGGACAACTCTAATCTACATAATACAGAGAAACTGGTGTTGGAGGGAAAGGTCCAGATGACACACGCTATGAAGCAGTGTTCATTCATGTGTTGTGCCACTGGGTGGCCAACACTGCCCTTGGTGACACATTGGCAGCTGTCATTCATATGGGTGGACAGTTGAATGGCAATCATTTCATATAAAACACTGTAAAGATCTGCAAGAGAGGTAGTACATTGCATGACTGCATTTGTGTGTGGTCTTGCCTTCAATATGTTGTCCTATGGACATGGACCTTGCCGTTGGTGGGGAGGCTTGCGTGCCTCATCGATACAGATAGCCGTACCGTAGGTACAACCACAACGGAGGGGTATCTGTTGAGAGGCCAGACAAACGTGTGGTTCCTGAAGAGGGGCAGCAGCCTTTTCAGTAGTTGCAAGGGCAACAGTCTGGATGATTGACTGATCTGGCCTTGTAACAATAACCAAAACGGCCTTGCTGTGCTGGTACTGCGAACGGCTGAAAGCAAGGGGAAACTACGGCCGTAATTTTTCCCGAGGGCATGCAGCTTTACTGTATGATTAAATGATGATGGCGTCCTCTTGGGTAAAATATTCCGGAGGTAAAATAGTCCCCCATTCGGATCTCCGGGCGGGGACTACTCAAGAGGATGTCGTTATCAGGAGAAAGAAAACTGGCGTTCTACGGATCGGAGCGTGGAATGTCAGGTCCCTTAATCGGGCAGGTAGGTTAGAAAATTTGAAAAGGGAAATGGATAGGTTAAAGTTAGATATAGTGGGAATTAGTGAAGTTCGGTGGCAGGAGGAACAAGACTTCTGGTCAGGTGACTACAGGGTTATAAACACAAAGTCAAATAGGGGTAATGCAGGAGTAGGTTTAATAATGAATAGGAAAATAGGAACGCGGGTAAGCTACTACAAACAGCTTAGTGAACGCATTATTGTGGCCAAGATAGATACGAAGCCCACACCTACTACAGTAGTACAAGTTTATATGCCAACTAGCTCTGCAGATGACGAAGAAATTGAAGAAATGTATGATGAAATAAAAGAAATTATTCAGATTGTGAAGGGAGACGAAAATTTAATAGTTATGGGTGACTGGAATTCGAGTGTAGGAAAAGGGAGAGAAGGAAACGTAGTAGGTGAATATGGATTGGGGCTAAGAAATGAAAGAGGAAGCCGCCTGGTAGAATTTTGCACAGAGCACAATTTAATCATAGCTAACACTTGGTTTAAGAATCATGATAGAAGGTTGTATACATGGACGAACCCTGGAGATACTAAAAGGTATCAGATTGATTATATAATGGTAAGACAGAGATTTAGGAACCAGGTTTTAAATTGTAAGACATTTCCAGGGGCAGATGTGGACTCTGACCACAATCTATTGGTTATGACCTGTAGATTAAAACTGAAGAAACTGCAAAAAGGTGGGAATTTAAGGAGATGGGACCTGGATAAACTGAAAGAACCAGAGGTTGTACAGAGTTTCAGGGAGAGCATAAGGGAACAATTGACAGGAATGGGGGAAAGAAATACAGTAGAAGAAGAATGGGTAGCTTTGAGGGATGAAGTAGTGAAGGCAGCAGAGGATCAAGTAGGTAAAAAGACGAGGGCTAGTAGAAATCCTTGGGTAACAGAAGAAATATTGAATTTAATTGATGAAAGGAGAAAATATAAAAATGCAGTAAATGAAGCAGGCAAAAAGGAATACAAACGTCTCAAAAATGAGATCGACAGGAAGTGCAAAATGGCTAAGCAGGGATGGCTAGAGGACAAATGTAAGGATGTAGAGGCTTATCTTACTAGGGGTAAGATAGATACTGCCTACAGGAAAATTAAAGAGACCTTTGGAGATAAGAGAACCACTTGTATGAACATCAAGAGCTCAGATGGAAACCCAGTTCTAAGCAAAGAAGAGAAAGCAGAAAGGTGGAAGGAGTATATAGAGGGTCTATACAAGGGCGATGTACTTGAGGACAATATTATGGAAATGGAAGAGGATGTAGATGAAGATGAAATGGGAGATACGATACTGCGTGAAGAGTTTGACAGAGCACTGAAAGACCTGAGTCGAAACAAGGCCCCGGGAGTAGACAACATTCCAGTAGAACTACTGACGGCCTTGGGAGAGCCAGTCCTGACAAAACTCTACCATCTGGTGAGCAAGATGTATGAAACAGGCGAAATACCCTCAGACTTCAAGAAGAATATAATAATTCCAATCCCAAAGAAAGCAGGTGTTGACAGATGTGAGAATTACCGAACAATCAGTTTAATAAGCCACAGCTGCAAAATACTAACACGAATTCTTTACAGACGAATGGAAAAACTAGTAGAAGCCGACCTCGGGGAAGATCAGTTTGGATTCCGTAGAAATACTGGGACACGTGAGGCAATACTGACCTTACGACTTATCTTAGAAGAAAGATTAAGGAAAGGCAAACCTACGTTTCTAGCATTTGTAGACTTAGAGAAAGCTTTTGACAATGTTGACTGGAATACTCTCTTTCAAATTCTAAAGGTGGCGGGGGTAAAATACAGGGAGCGAAAGGCTATTTACAATTTGTACAGAAACCAGATGGCAGTCATAAGAGTCGAGGGACATGAAAGGGAAGCAGTGGTTGGGAAGGGAGTAAGACAGGGTTGTAGCCTCTCCCCGATGTTATTCAATCTGTATATTGAGCAAGCAGTAAAGGAAACAAAAGAAAAATTCGGAGTAGGTATTAAAATCCATGGAGAAGAAATAAAAACTTTGAGGTTCGCCGATGACATTGTAATTCTGTCAGAGACAGCAAAGGACTTGGAAGAGCAGTTGAATGGAATGGATGGTGTCTTGAAGGGAGGATATAAGATGAACGTCAACAAAAGCAAAACGAGGATAATGGAATGTAGTCGAATTAAGTCGGGTGATGTTGAGGGTATTAGATTAGGAAATGAGACACTTAAAGTAGTAAAGGAGTTTTGCTATTTGGGGAGCAAAATAACTGATGATGGTCGAAGTAGAGAGGATATAAAATGTAGACTGGCAATGGCAAGGAAAGCGTTTCTGAAGAAGAGAAATTTGTTAACATCGAGTATAGATTTAAGTGTCAGGAAGTCTTTTCTGAAAGTATTTGTATGGAGTGTAGCCATGTATGGAAGTGAAACATGGACGATAAATAGTTTGGACAAGAAGAGAATAGAAGCTTTCGAAATGTGGTGCTACAGAAGAATGCTGAAGATTAGATGGGTAGATCACATAACTAATGAGGAGGTACTGAACAGGATTGGGGAGAAGAGGAGTTTGTGGCACAACTTGACCAGAAGAAGGGATCGGTTGGTAGGACATGTTCTGAGGCATCAAGGGATCACCAATTTAGTATTGGAGGGCAGTGTGGAGGGTAAAAATCGTAGGGGGAGACCAAGAGATGCATACACTAAGCAGATTCAGAAGGATGTAGGTTGCAGTAGGTACTGGGAGGTGAAGAAGCTTGCACAGGATAGAGTAGCATGGAGAGCTGCATCAAACCAGTCTCAGGACTGAAGACCACAACAACAACAACATGATGGAACTGGGGTAGGGTGTGCTGTATGGATGTATTGGACGGGTCCTGTATTTGATCTTCCACAGTAGTATCACATATGTGGCATGGGAATGTGAGTATGAGTGGCTTAAGGATGGACTGGGGTGTTATGTAGATTCAATAGGTGGCAGTATGCCACTTTGGGAGAAATGGCAATAATGGTCAGTAGGATGTTCATCATTTCTGGACATGATGATAAGCAGTCAAAACCTGGCAGGGAATATGGCTCAGTTGCTCCAGTGCAGGGTGATACTGGATGAGAGGAGGGTGTGCCTTCCCACCTGGTTTGTGGGAGCAGATACAACATGAAAAATTACTCAGTGGACTAGGATTAAGGCATGATGCCCATCTGTGAAGGTTTTAGTAAGACCTTCACTAAAATGAGCAAGGAATTGCTCACAATTGTAGATACATACCCATGGGTGGTCACAATATATGGGAAAGACCTTTAGGTGTAAAAAGGATGGCAGCTATCCTTATAGAAGAACTGTTAATGGTAAATGATCTTGGTATGGATGAAGCTTTAGATTGAGTCATCAGGGAGCTGGGGGACAATGTTCAGGAAGGTGCAATGCTTGGCTAAGGAGATCCAGGTGAAGTGAAGATATTGAAGCTGTGGAAGAATGAGGGTAGGATGACACTGGACCCAGATCCTGAAAATATCATCTATGGACCTGACCTAGACAAGGGGTTTGGGAGTCTTGCATCGACTACTCTAGATGGCCCACAAACAAATTGATCACGCAGATGCCCTTGACAGTGCCATGGATTTGTTTTTGTATCTTCCCCTGAAAGGAGAAGAAGTTACGTGTGGGGATGAAGTTGGTTAGGTGTATAAAATATCAGTTAGTGTGTTTAGTACTGGCAGGATGCTGATAGATTTAGTGTTGCTAGTTGAAAGGCCATGGTCACGGTAGATATTCATATACAGGTAGGGAGCATCAGCACTGATGAATAGGATTCCAGGTGATAATGAGGTGGTGATGGTTGAGAGATGATGCCTTTGATATGGGAAACTATATGTAGACAGCAGATAGCAGGCATTACTCATCAAAAGCTGAGAGCAGTGCACAATTACGTCTAGTTAAAGAAGGAAGGTGCCAAAGATAGGGCACTATGGGCCAGAGATGCCACACCTCTGACAGAAATGAAAATAATCACTGTCCTATAAATAGGCCCCTGGGCACTTACAGTGTCCTATAAAGAAAACAATCTTCCTTCAACTTTCTTTCCTGTTTTACAATTTTTGTTCCACTTTATTTTTAAGGAGATAAGTTAGAAACAAAACACTAAATTTCATAGTGGGAAAGATTTATCTAATTTCTCAAATTACAAAATAAATTCAATACTCTTGAAAGAATATGAGAAATAATTTATGATAGTCTTTAGCTATCCTTTAAATGGAGTCATGTCAGCCATAGACTTCTTAAACAAGGACAATTGTGATTATCTACTATAGTTACTGATTAGAACCTACAGGCCCATTGAGTTACACTTACAGTAGTAAAAATGTTGAGTCTAGTTATTACTTATCTAAGTGTTTGGAAACAAATATTCATAGCAATTAATAGTTTGTTACATGGTACTCTAACAGTTTGGCGACAAGAGAAGCGGTGCAAAACTGGATTGCACATTTTTTTTTCTTTTATTACAATTGACTTACTTGATACATTCAGCTGATCCTCTTCTCTGGATACACGGATGCGTCGATCTCCACAACTTCATCTCTGAAGAAATAATGCTGGTTAGAGGGATTTAAAAAATCTTTCTCTCTCTCTCTCTGCTCTTGAAATAACTAGGTACTCTCATACTTTCAATTCAGTTCTGGTATATTTCCATTTCCACAAGTCTCACATAAGTATACAAATTCTTGCAAGTCAATTGCATCTTTAACCGTCAGATGCAATTGAGTATATTTACAATGTGGTGCATTTAATAACCAGCAGAAATTCAAAGACAGTTCATGCTTCTGGCAAGTCTAACACGCAAATTAAAAGTCTCTAGTCAAATCATATTTCATTTGTTCATAACAATTACAATCATTACACTGTCAAAAAATAACAGGTGCTTACTCTCTGTACATTACATACACCTTCTACGGCATGAGCAGCAAACACTTGTCTGCGCTGATTGACCGCCATGATTGCAGTATTCTCCTGATACATGTCCATCCTGCACACACAAAAACTGGTGGCGCGGTAGACACATCTCCTCTCTCCCACACTCATACTTAAAATATTGAGTGTTCAAAATGGTGGAATACCGAGTGTCTCTAGAATTTACACTGAAATTCTCAAGACACTGCAGTACAATTACAATCAAACTACTTAGTTGAGAAGCCTGGTTACCATATTTACTCGAATCTTAGCCGCATTTGAATCTAAGCCGCACCTGAAAAATGAGACTCAAAATCAAGGAAAAAAAAAAAATCCCAAATCTAAGCCGCACCTGAAATTTGAGACTCGAAATTCAAGGGGAGAGAAAAGTTTTAGGACGCACCTCCAAATCGAAACAAAGTTGGTCCATTGTAATATGAGACACAATTTAGGTCGAATGAATGACGATACAGCTACAGTAGTTTGGTTCGAGTCATAAGCTTAGCAGCTAAGCTTTACCAGGTACCCATTGCTATGCGTCATGCGCACTGTCTGTATTAATTCAGGTACCCTTCCTTTTTCACGTGTTTCATCTAGTTTGTATCGATTGCTTATTTTTCTTTGATCTAGTAAGTGTCGTTCTCTTTGTTGTAGGTGTTTACGTCACTCTAAGCTGAAAATACATTACTGTACTGTGTCATGCATTGTTTGTCGCATTCTGTGCCGCTCGCGGCATGGCTTGCTTTTGTGCACGCTACCGCCGCTTACAATAAAAAGAAAAAAAAGTGTTAACGACATGTCACCGCTCGCGGCATGGCTTGCTTTTGTGTGCGCTACCATTGCTTTCAATTAAAAAGAAAGAGAAGAGAGAGAGAGAGAGAGAGGAACATCTCATTAGCGAAACAATGGCAAGAGACTGCTATTTATTGTTACTTGCACTGCTGCTTTCTTTGATAATGATCAACAAGAACCAAATAATAGACTGAGTATGATAGAAGCTGTTCTGAACGAGAGTTTAGCGAAAATTTTTCTCCGTTTGAAAATCTTTGCAGACGCCTCTTTAGTACATTACATTCTGCACAGAAATTAGAGTCATCTTAGATTTAAAAATCTAGTCAACTGCCGTGCTTCATTTCTGACTGTATCACAATTAGGCATAAGAATAATACGAATATAAACATGACATGATACAGCATTTGCTGTTGTCTCACTGTAGTTTCGTAGTTTATTAGGTAGACAGGATTTAAATGAGATAGCAGCAAACATGAAAGAATACATGGCAAAATGTTTATATTCATATTATTCTTATAGTGAAGAGAATACTGCAAGTGATTCACAATTCATAAGAGATCCTATTAGCAACATCTCTTCTCACAGATAGGAAAAAATTCAGAACGTAGAGTTGGCCATATTGACAAACATCCCAAACAGTCCTGCCAGTCCGATTTTTGTAGTACATTGAAATGCTCCTACATTCGAGGATGAACAATATGGAATTTGTATTTACTTCGTTGGATAATGTATGAAAATGCAGTGGTCGAAACTCGGGGCGGAGAAAAAACCTCGTCTTCCACCTTTTTTATAATTTATTTACTGACGCAGAGGTTTTTGCGCCAGTATTTATCTTTGTGCCTGCAAAGCATGTCTGTGTAGTGCTACATATATTCGACAGCAGAAGTTAGTTGTGGCGGCACCTACCAACATTTTTCAGAACTTCCGCTTACTTTGCACTCCATTCTAAGCCGCGGGCGGTTTTTTGGATTACAAAAACTGGAAAAAAAGTGCGGCTTAGATTCGAGTAAATACGGTAGTTATGAAATTTTGGAAAACAAAAAATACATAAACTTATATCACATTTTGTACAAAATGTTAGAGGCTTCCCCAAACAATTTTGGAATAAACCATTTTCTCTGCTTTTCTCTTTTTCCAATAATGTGATTTCTCTCATCCTCCCATGCAGTGTCCAGAACTTGCTTTCTAGAGGGTCTGCAATGGTGCTGATCTGCCAATGCTTCTTCTTGCATTCTGTCCAATTTTCAGATATGAGGTGGTTTTGTATCTTTGATTATTCTTGGTGATTTTGGGCTCCTGAGATAAACTGTTATAGAGTCTTCTTCTTCTTTATTGTCGCTTTGTCCCACATCACATAGGGTCGGCGTTGCTCTTCTGGATCCTTCTCCTCCATAGTACTCTATCCATTGCCTCTTCTTTCTTCCATCTTTTCTCCCTTAGGTCCCCGGATATCTTATCCTTCCACCTCATCTTCAGTCTTCCTCTCCTTCTTGCTCCTTCAGTCTTTATATCTTCAACTCTGTTTCTGATATACTCTTCCCATTTTCTCTGTAAGTGTCCGTACCACCTTAGTCTGCTCTCTTGTATCTTTTTCCCCATGGGTCCCACTTTCACAGCTCCTCTAACAAATTCATTCCTAATCCTGTCCTTCCTTGTTACCCCACACATCCACCTCAGCATCCTCATTTCTGCCACTTCCATCTTCCTTTCCTGGGTACCATGTCTCTGCCCTGTATATCATAGCAGGCCTTACCACCGACTTGTACACTTTCCCTTTCAACCCAATGCTCACATTCTTGTCACACAACACTCCACTCATTTTCCTCCAGTTGTTCCAACCTCAATTTATTCGGTGTTGTATCTTGCTTTCCAGTCCTCCGTCCCTCTGTATGTATGACCCCAGGTATTTAAATTTGCAGACCGATTTCAGCTCATCATCCTGGATCTTGCAAGACATCATCTGCACATCCTCCAGTGCTAAGTATTCTGACTTTGTCCTGCTAATTTTCATCCCTCTTTCTTCTGGTACCTTCCTCCAATCCTCCAGCTTTTCCTCAAGTCTGTTGATGCTCTGCTCACAAAGAACCACATCACCTGCAAACATCATATTCCACAGCACTTCCTTCTTCACATCTTTCACCAGCACATCCATAATTAGGTCAAAGATGTAGGGACAAAGTGCAGACCCTTGATGTAGCCCTACTTTTACTGGAAACTTCTTTGTCATGCCCACACTACTTCTCACCTGTGTCATTGTTCCTCTGTACATTTCCTTCACTAACCTCACATACTTCTCTGGCATGCACTGCTCTCTCATGCTTCTCCATATTTCATCCCTTGGGACTCTGTCATATGCTTTCTCCAAATCAATGAAAGCCACATGTAGATCAGCTGGTAGCTCCCCGTGTCTCTCCACTATCTGGTTTAAAGCATGTATTGGATCAGTCGTTCCTCTTCCACGCATGAACCCAAACTGTTCTTCACACACCACTGTCTCCTTGCGTAATCTTGCTTCTATAACTCTTTCCCAAATTTTCATTGTGTGTGCCATCCATTTAATACCTCTATAGTTACTGCAGTCCTGCACATCACCTTTCCCCTCAAATATTGGGATCAGTACACTAGTTCTCCACTTGTCTGGCATCTCCTCCTGTCGCCAAATCTTCTTCATTAAATCCCAAAGGAGCTCAATTCCCTTTTTACCGAGACACTTCCATACCTCAACGAGAATCTGGTCTGTGCCAACTGCCATCCCATTTTTCATCTTTTCAACTGCCCGTTCGACTTCATCTCTACTTATATCCATCGTTAATCCTTCATTTGGCCCTCCTTCCTCAGTTTTCACTCTTACATTTTCTTCATTCAGCAATTTCTCAAAATAATTCAACCACCTTTGAATTATTTTTCCATAGTCACGCAGAATTATTCCTGTTTCATCTTTCATTTGCTTTATTGCTGTTAGATCCTTAGAAGCTTTATCTCTTGATTTGCTTATCCATATCAGTTGTCTGATATACTGATTTTTCCATAGTTGTTCGTATGCCTTCCTTACTGATTCAGCTTTAGCTTTAGCCACGGCTCATTTTGCCTCCTTCTTTGCACTTTTGTATGCTTGCCCATCCTCAGCACTTCCGGACATATCCCACTTCCTCTTAGCATCTTTCTTTTCCTTCACAACCTTCTGAACTTCTTCATTCCACCACCATGCTTCCTTATATTTTGGCACCCCTCTCCCAGATGTTAACCCTAACACTTCCTCCCCAGTCTTCCTTATAACATCACTATTTATTTTCCACTACTCCTGCACACTCTCTGCCGATTTTACCTTTCCCAGTACTTTTTCCCTAAAGAACCTCTCTCAAATTTTTATCCTTTAATCTCCACCACTTAATTTTCCTTTCACATTGATTTATGTGCCTCTGTCTTTTACATACTTTCATCTCACAATCTGCTACAATCAACTTATGTTGTGTTGTTATTCCTTCACCATATATGACCTTAGTATTTCACACCTCTCAACTATTTTTCCTTTTACATAATATGTAATCAATTTGGCTTTTATTTTTGCCACTCCTGTATGTTATTACTTTTTCTCTTTTTCTTTGGAAGTAGGTATTCATAATCACTAGATCAAAAGCCACAGCAAACTCCACTATCTTTTTTCCTTCCTCATTTCTCTCACTATACCCCCATCCTCCATGCCACCTCTCTTCCCCACATTTCCTTCTACCAACATGACTATTTAGATCCCCTCCGACTATCACTCTTTCATTCTCTGGTACTCCAACCATTACTGTTGTAGAGTACTTATGTGTTTAACACAGCCATGTCAACAATTCTAATGAAAATTGACCAACGCCATTTTTTCCCATGAACTGTGATTGTATGTTTCTCCAGAAGTGCCATGGTGGTTTACACTGCCCACATATTTTTTGTACTGACTCACAGGATATGGCTGTCTGATGTGGTTCTTTTCATTTTTGTCTCTTTGGTCATCTAGAAACTGAAACCAGAGGCTCCATTAGATCAAAATTTGTTGCCAATGAAACACAGATGTTGTCATTCCACTTTGCCATTGCATCACAATGTGTGTGTTGAAATGGGAGTCATAACTTCCTTGATCTTTCTTTGATAAGATTTTATCTGTATTGAAAGGGCAATGAGCAATCCTGTTTTGCTTGTTGTACCTGTGGCATGGAATCCCATCTGTTTTGTTCTACAAACAGATAATATGAACTAAAAAAGTTATCAAAATATATGACATGGCTCTTTTGGCCAGTGACACACTCTAGCATTTTTCATAACTCAATTTCCCAAACACTGAGAATCTCAGAGACATCCTTCTCACAGTATAGATCAAGGTTTTTTTTTTTTTTGTTATTGTGTTAGAATTCAACATATTAAAACAACAAGAAAAAGCCAAGTACATTGAAATAGAAATGAAGTCCCACGCATTTTTGCAGAGCATAGGCGAATGATGCAGGAGACCCACACCGCCATACTAGGCAAGGTCCTAATGGAGGTGGATTGCCATTGCCTTCCTCCAGCCGTGATGGGGATGAATGATGATGATGAAGATGACACAACAACACCCAGTCATTTTGAGGCAAGTGAAAATCCCCGACCCCGCTCGGGAAGTGAGAACGCTACCATGAGACCATGAGCTGCAGACCCAAGTACATTAAAAGAGTTTTTTCACTGTTGGCCAGTCTTACTACAGTTTCAGTCTCTCTTTTGGGTTTTGAATATATGGAGTGATGCTGGAGGTTTGCTTGAGAATATTATTTCATGATTTGGGTGCGACTGAATGTAAGGATAGTAAGCATTTAGATCTGTATCAACTGTTGGACAGTGTTACTAGAAATAACAAGTTTATCAGGATTTTGGCTTTAGTATGAATGAAAATCCATACTCAAACTCTTTCTGTTCTTTATAAGTAACTGGTTATGACTTTCTCAACTACTGATTTGCTTTGTAACAGCATTTTTGAGATTTCTCAGCTTCATCATAGATGTTACCAACTACCAGAAGTTTTGTGTCATTAGCAAATAGGCAGCTCGAAGTGCTTTCACATTTATATATCATTGTTTATACATGTAAGAAAGAGAAGGAGTCTCAAAACCAAGCCTTAGGACATATTGCCTTTTGAATGCACCCCAATTACATAATATTTCAGTTGCTGCATTGTGCTTATGGTTTTTCATTACTAGGGATTAAATTGAACAACTTGTTAGAGGCTCCCCATATACCATAGGCTACTGTTCTTGCTTGCTAAAGAGGTATTCATGATTAACCACACTAAATGTATCCATGTTGGTAATTGTTTCTGATCCATCAGATTTCATGTCCTGCTGAATCATCCATATATTTTTGTAAGAGATGATTTTGCCTTCAAAATTTATATTGTGGTTTGGACAGTACATCATTCTTCTTGGTAAATCATGTCAGTTTCACATACAAAGTTTTCTCTAAAGCTTATATAGAGTTGAGAAAACGCTGAGCAGCCATTAGTTATTTTTGTTATGTTTCTCACTAATTTTGTATGTGGTCTTTAGTTTCAATATTGTCAATGACTGTGAAAAAATGCTCATTTTTAGAAAAATAAAATAAGTAATGTTAAGTAAGTTATTACATTCTCTGAATTGCTCTTTACAATTTATAGCAGGAGTGACATCAGTACCAGCTGTATATGCATTTTGCTATTCTGTTGCTCCTTACACAACTTCATCTTTACTGATAGATAAATAGTATCTTGAAACATAATTCAGCTATGAATTTGCTTTGGAAATGACATATAACACGCAACACCAAAACAAACATGTGATGCAGACTTATTACCACAAGTTTCCACTCCCCTTCATATTCTCAACTCACTACCAAAGGTAAAGGATGTATCTGAATGGCAGAATATGTAGTTGTAGTCGAGAACAAGGAACTACAGATCACAAAGCTAGTGATGTAGCAGTTAAGATATTGGCAATAGTCACAGTTATTTTCAGCTTCTTACAAGCAGCAACTCTTCATTTCATCTCTTATAGCAGCATGCACAGAGAGGCTCCTATGTGCCTGGTGCAATATTTTACGGAGCAGTAAACAGCTAAAATAACTTTAAACTAAGTTTACTAATTCCCTTTTAATTTATGTGCCTGGTAGCCTTTTAAAACTAAAATGAATAAAATCCAAAATGATGTATTTATTATGACAACGGAAAAAGATGCACAACATTTTCAGTTTATGGCCACTAATAGGCCACAGCTTATAAAATTAATGTCAAATTTTAAGATATATCAAATGTTTATAGGTATGCATCACAGAAGTTGCAGTTTCTGAAAAAAATACTTCACAAGTACTTGAAGAGAGAGACAAAAATATTACACTTCCTAAAATATCAAATCATAAAGAAGCATCAGCTGCTGATGCAAAGGAAACTTCAGGTTTTTCTTCAGCACTATTTTAAATTAAATTAACTTAGGAAGTATAGTTTATTTTCTCATTAAATATAAGACAATGTATCATATACATAATCCTTAGCTAGCGTTATGCAAATACATTGATGAGATAAAACATTATGCCCACTGCCCACCATGATACATTGTCTGGTGGCATTGCAAGGAAATTACATGATAAGGAAAGGATATAAATAAAGCAGACACAAGTGAGGTGTAATTCAAGCAACAACATAGATAGTGAAATGGGAAATACAGACTTTGACATAGAGAAAATTGCTGTGGCCTGGCACCTGGGAACAAGCATCTCAGTTACGATGAAGCTAGTTGGCTATTCACATGCTAGTTTTCATCTATTAAAGTCTTGAGCATCTGTGGAAAGTGGTTGAAGGACGGTGAAATGATTAGGTGACAAAGTGTTGGACAACGATATGTCCACCACAGAGAAATGATGGTCCATGTAGAACATTGTTTTTGGCACGATCAACATTCATATTATAAAACAACTCAATATCTACAACCATTTTGTAGATGGTAGGATGCCAGTGATAAACACGATGTATGTGACGGTGTGGCATGTTGCCAACTGACTGATGTCTTACAAGGATGATCACTTATATAGTAATGCACAAACTGGATGATGTCAGTGTCTGATAATGGACTTAGGTATTTCTTAAACAGAAGCGAGGCATTATTCCGTATATGTACTGTAGTCATTCTAGCAGTATACAAGCAGCCGAGGCAGTGTGGAGATAATGGAGTTAGCGGCCAAGGTTGTTGCCTGCTCAGTACTGGTGTCCTACAATCTACAAAACAGTTTTAGACATTGAGACGGGTTATAATATGAATCTTGATCCTGTCAAAGCAATCAGTGTTCTATATGGACCATCAGTTTTCAATGATGGATGCGTCGATTTTGCAGTGACTGATGTCACTGTGGAAGTTTGACCAAATGTCAAATATGGAGGTTGGATACTTTCCCTCTCTGTAAAGCAGGATAGTTGGCAATCTGTGGCAGATATGATGACGGAGTATACTGTGGTGCAGGCACAAGCGTTTCTATGTACATTATTGAACAAAGAGCTTTGCAGCAGACAACATGTTCCCATATTGACCCAACAAAATTAATTATGATTACAGCAGGCAAGGGATCATTGAGATTGGGTGGTGGATTAATGGAAAACTGATGTCTACTTGGATGAATCAGGTCATTGGTTCTGACCACATACACCTTCATTCTAACAAATTCACTCTTAGTTCTAACACAGTCACTTCATTACAACATTACAAAATTTTGATACTTTCATGAAAATTAGTTCATCCGGTGATTAGCTTAGCTAAATAATCTAACACATCACCAAATGTAGAGGATGAAGTGGAAACAGTTAGTTACTTAATAAAAGTTTTCATTTTCATAATTTATGTTTATATCTGATGGAGGATTAATAGGACCTGGATCCCCATTTTGTCATAACCGGACACACTTTGCTTCCAACTTTCCTTTTATTTTCCTTAGGGACAAAACAAAGTTGGAGATAATGTCACTGCTATAATTACACTAGCAATGAACACACAGAGTCTAACTGAGTCAGACAGTGTGTTTTGGTTGGTAGTATAACTGTAGCAGTTACTGATTACAACCAACATTACCACAACTATTCAGTGAGCTCTGCTGCCTACTGATTTATGAAACCTGACGATCACCTTAGTATGATATATTATTTTTTAGATCAAATACAATTGTTTTCACTATTTTACACCAGTTTTACTTTATTTACCTTATTGTAGGCCATTTAATTTCTTGCTTTTTGTCTTTACAGTTACTGTTCCTTATGAAAAAAATTAATACTATCCAATTTTAAATTTATTACACTACACTTCAACTATTCAGATATTAAAAGCTGTGAGTACCAGGCGTGAGTCGTGCTTTGGTAGCTCAGTTGGTAGAGCACTTGCCCGCAAAAGGCAAAGGTCCTGAGTTCGAGTCTCGGTCGGGCACAGTTTTAATCTGCCAGGAAGTTTCATGTCAGCGCACACTACGCTGCAGAGTGAAAATCTCATTCTGGGTATTCAGATATTATAAATTATTTCATTAATGTCAGTCTTTAACAGTTATCCACATGATTTCAGTCATTTGTCATTGATTGGAATATGAGATTAGTTTTGCATTTCAAATTAACAGTATAATTTTTCATAATTTTGTAACTTACTTAATATAAATAGTGGACTACCCCATATATCTCCATTTTTACCATATATTATAGCTGCAGTCAGGAAAGTTCTTCAAAAAATGATGAAAACTTAGGATTATCCATGCAATACTAAAAGACAATGCTAAGACTTATGACACAAATTACAAATGTCAAATATTGATATGTATCAGGTGGTACATTAGTTTTGTGTAGTATGTTCTACAATACAAGTTGACTGTGGGTATGGTATTACACCGTCCAGATAATAGGTGTGTGAAACTTGCACTGTACCATGATACAAACTGGTGGGAACAATGTTATGCTATGGGGGACATTCGCTTGGTCTCCCATGATTTACAGTAGTAATCAAAGGCACAATGAAAGCTCTGAACTTTGTGAACATTACTGAGGACCACTTGCATCCCTTCATGCTTGACGTCTTTTCTGATGGTGAGAGATCTTGCAGCAGGATAACAGTATATGTCAAAATATCAGAATCTTGCTATAGTGGTTGGAAGAGCATGAAAGTTAATGCGTGTTGACATCTTGGGCACTAAATGTGCCTGGTCTTAACTTCAAGGTTGATGCTTGGGTGAGATACACCGAACAACACCTTATAATCAGGAGTTCATGTATTCACATCTTCACACAAGAAGGGCTTAAACAGAACTGGATGCCGGAACTACACAAAGATAATGTTTTGCTTGGTTTAAAGATGATGCTCGGATCGATACTGGTGTCGACCTCATCGGTGACACAAAGCCCCCCCCACCACCCGCAGTACGGAGTACCCTGAGAGGCTAGGGGGGCGGGGGGGGGGGGGGGACAACTATGGCGTTGGCAGGGGTGGTCCCCGGGAGTCGGTCAGCTCTATAGCATCGTCGGGGAGTTGTGTGGGTAGATGTCGTGAAGGAAGGTCTGGCTACTGACCCTGGAAGTCATTGAAGCACGCCACACGTCGTACTGGGCGTGCTGGTCGTGCAGTGACAGGTAGGCCTGTAGTTTGTGGGAGGAACGGAGAGACGACGCCGATGTCTCCAGTGGGCGTGGCGAACACACAAAGCATGTCCAGGTCAATGTTGGGCAAGAGGGGAACACATTTCACCAGGTGGCAGGGAATGGCAGAGGTTGTGTCATGAGCACCGGATGAAGGGAAACACATGACGAACAGTGTGTCATCGCGTAGTATTATAGAGATGTTGTGGACTATGTCCGGGGGGACAGGCACAAACACCTCAAGCGAGGGCACTTTCAAGATGGGGGGGGGGGGGGGGGCGTGAGTAACCTCAACAGGGTGAGGCAAGCGATGCGGGAGAGGTCAGAGGGAGCAGAGAAGGGCCCGGAGGCGAGGGCGTGATCGTAGGTAAGCTCAACGTGGGGAGCATGTGATCACTCGACGGAGTGTGTGAGACCGGAGTAGAGGGCAAGGTCGGAGAAGAGCTCGACGATTGGAGCTGGAAGTCACTCAACTGAGTGAGTAAGTTCGACGTGGAGGGAGTAGTTGGAATGTCGTGAGCCACGGCAGTGAGTGATGTGGTCATGTCCTGAAGGAGGGCAGAAGCGGGCTCGACATTAGCATGCTTAAGTCTGTTGAGAGAGACTGTAACAGCTGAATCTTTATCTGGATGTCATAGTTGTTGGCTGAGTGCTGGAGAACTCAGTATGGACTGGTATAAGGGGGCTGGAGGGGAGCACGAACAACGTCATCTCGGAGCATGACGTACAAGCAATTGTTCAGACTTCGGGACATGAACCTTAGGGCAGGAATGGCTGGCGGGCAGAGGGATGTGGAGGTTGATGAAGTGGCATCTGATGTGGTCCATGAAGGAAGGTAAGCCAGACTGAGGGAGAGAAGCGGAAGGGCTCACGAGTTCGCCAGGGAGAAAAATGTTCTGGCCGTATATGAACTCGGCTATTGTGCCTTTGAAGTCTTCCTTATAGATTGCGTGAATGACGAGTAGCACTAGGGGAAGGGCCTCTGTCCAAAGAGAGTCATGGCATTGAGGAGCCGCCTTGAAAGTGCAGTGCCATCGCTCAACTAGCCTGTTACTTTGCAGGTGGTATGCTGTGGTATGGATGCGCCGGATGCTGCAAATGTTACAAATCTCGTTGAACAGGGCTGACTCAAATTGTCTGCCCTGGTCAGTTGTGATGATAGCTGGACATCCAAAATGCGATACCCATGACTCGACGAAAGCTTGAGCAACAGTTTCTGCCATGATATTGGGGAGGGGGACAGCCTTGACCCAGTGAGTTGTTCGGTCGATAGACGAGAGAATATAACGAAAGCCGTTAGAGGGGGGAGGGGGGGGGGAGAGGGCCAACAATGTCAATGTGAATATGCTGGAAACGCCCAGGAGAGATCGAAAACGCACCGAGGGGGGGTGAAGTGTGCTTGTGTACTTTGCAGCATTGGCACGCAACACAGGATCGTGCCCATTGCTGGCAGTACTTGTTGACATTTCTCCACACAAAGTGGTCCGCTACGAGGCAGGCAGACGCACAAACACTGGGGTGGGCTAAATTATGCAGTGCGTTGAAGACAGCTCGACGGAGCATGGTTGAAATGAAGGGGCATAACGTGCCCATACTGTTGTCACACCAGATCTCACCAGAAGCGCCAGGGAATGTGGTGTGGACGAAGTGTAGTGAAGAGGTAGAGTCTGAAATCTGGATTTGTGTGTCCTCGTCAGCGGGTTGGAAGTTAGGCAGTTCAGAGAAGTCTAACAGCGAATGAACACCATCGACTCATGAAAGGAAATCAGCAACTATATTGTCAGCACCCTTTATGTGTCTGACATCGGTGGTGAACTGAGATATGAAGTCCATGTATCTGAAACGGTGAGGAGGCGGGTCAGCCGGGAGGTTTGAAATGGCCACAGCCAGGGGTTTGTGGTTTGTTAAAACATAGAAAGGGTGTCCCTCAATGTCAGTCATAAAATGTTTGATCGCTTGGTAGACTGCGAGCAACTCCCTGTCAAATGCAGAATATTTCCGTTGTGCATTGGTGAGCTTGCATGAGAAGAACTGCAGAGGCACAGTTTGGCCATCGACTGTCTTGCTAAGGACAGTGGCAAAGGCAGTATTGCTCGCGTCTGTGGTGATGAAAAGCTGTGCATTGGGATGAAGATGCATGATGGTGCAGGCCTCGGCAAGAAGATTTTTGAAGGCAGTTAAAGAGGCAGTCATAGCAGGGGTCCATGGAACGGGCCGAGATCCAGAAGTCTTGGTGCCTGCCGAGGCGTCTGTTAGTGGAGCCTGAATCTCCGCAGTCCGAGGTAGATGATGGTGATAATAATTAACCATCCCCAGAAAGTGCCGGAGCTCTTTGAATGATGAAGGTCTGGGTAGGTTTAGTATTGTTTGTACTTTGTCAGGGGGCGGTGAAATGCTGTCGGTAGAGACCCGAAAACCAAAAAAAGTGACAGGGGGTTGATGTAGCTGTAATTTGTCCTGGTTGGTCTCGATGCCTGCTGCCACGAGAGTGTCGATAACAGTTTGCACATGTGGAATGTTGTCCTCAACGGAGGAGCTGAACACAAGGATGTCATCAAGATATGCAAAGCAGAATTTTAGTCCGAATAGCACTTCATTGATGAAGCATTGCCAGGTCTGGGTTGCGTTTTTCAGACCGAAGGGCATGAATCAAAACTGAAATAACCTGATTGGGGTGGTGATTGCTGTCTTCTCGATGTCTTCAGGAACCATGGGGATCTGGTGGTAGGCTAGTTTGCAATCATGGTCACACCTGCGAGGGAACTGGTAAAGTCGGCAATGTTGGGTATGGTGTAGGTATCCATAATTGTTCATGCATTTAGTCAATGGTAGTCTCCGCACATGCGCCAGGGCCTGTCTTTCTTGGGTGTCATGTGAATGGGTGTAGATCAGCTGCTGGCAGAGGGTTCGATGACGTCGGAGCTTAGAAGTTCAGAAATCTGCTTTTTAAGGTTGGAGAGGCACTTAGGACAAAGTTGATGTGGTTTACTGGAGATTGGGGGGCCTGGCGTGAGGCGAAGCTTGTGAACCGTGCTGTTGGTGATGACGGAAATGTTGCCGGTGGCATGGGAGGTGGTTTGTTTGCAATATGAGGCGGGCAGGGCAGGCGAGGCGAGGTCGTGGTAATTGGAGCCACTCAGCAGATCCGACGGGAGCCGAGGCAGCGAAGCATCCCAAGAGTCAACATGACAAGATGGCCGCTGGCCTGAAGCAGTGGCAGCGTGGTTGGGTGAGCTCAGTAGAGCTCGTGAAGCGTTAGTAAGTCCACTGTCCGAGAGCGTGGCCTGTGGCAGCACGGTCACAGGCAAAGCGATAGGCACGAGTGCACTGTTTGTGTTGTCAGTGGCAGTCGCATGGCGGTGTGCAGGAGCTGAAGTTGCATAGTTTGAGGTGCTGCCCACGAGGGGAAGTGTAGGAGCTGTCAGTATGGGAACACGTGATGCTCATCGCGCATGTGCACTCGTGTCCTGCCGAGTGTCAAATGCTGCCATGTTAGGGGGGGTGTGGTCCTGTGGAACTGTCAGTACACGTTATGGTAGACTTGATAGCACAGTTGCGAGGGGTAGCGGAAGGTAAGCGTACGGAGGCTCGATTGCTGGGACTACAAGTAGATTCGGCACACTTACTGACCTTGCTTTGTCCTTGCTGCAGTGTCTGTAATTCCTCTGCTGCGTTGAATAGCTGGAGCTGAGTTTTGTGGAGCCAGAGGGAGAGCTCTAAGTTTTCCTTGCATAGGCAAGCGACGTTTGCAAGCTCAACAAGGCACTTGTGCATTGTTTCTTGTAACGTCGTCGATAGAGCTGAGCATGTACAGATGAGATGAGCCCGGACCGACGTGTCACGGGGGGATTTGCTCGACAGAGCACAGGGGAAGCGAGTTTTGGACAGGTGATGAAACACAGTGTTTCGCACAAGGTTCGGTGAAAGTTTATGGTGTTGCAAGAAGTCAATACCTAGTATAGGTTCCTCAATATTGCACACTTAAAAAGTCCACTTGAGTTTGCAGTTTGCGGAGAGTGAGACGACGTGGGAAGCTGAACCCGAGCATTGTAGTTTAGTAGAATTCACAGCTTGCAGTGAAGTATGATGAGGGCGGATGGTCGACAACACTAAGGACGTAGGCAGCAGTGAAACATCGGCACCTGTGTCCTCTAGCAAAAAGTATTCCGACAAAATGTCTTTAATGTAAAGTCCTCCACAACGATCCGGTCGTTCCCGGACAGAATGGAGCACTGGGGGTTGCCTGTCATGTTGTGCGCAGGAGGCATTTGGGAAGTAGCAGGGTGGTCTGCGGTTCCGTGCCGCCTCACCAAACTATTGTGGAAGTAATAGTACGGGTGGTGCAGTTGCATTTCCTGCGGAACGTTTGTTGCCAGTGGCGAAGGCCGAGGTTCGGTGGTCACAGCAGGCTCAGTTGCAGGAGGGGGTGTGACCGTGGGTGGAGCTGGTGATGTCCCAGTTGCTTGTTTACTGCTTTCCAGAATGAGCAGAATGGTCAGCACAGTGCGGCCCCAGCTGCGTCCGGCCACAGGATGATGAGCCTGAACCTGAGACTTGTCAGGTAGGCAGTGGCTGGCAAAATAGAGCAGTGATGCATCGTGTAGCTTGTCAGCAATTGTCACTGTTTGCTTGACAGGTTCGGGAGGCCTCTGAACCAGAGCAAAGCGGATGTGAGGAGATAGTTTATCTGACCAGACGGTGAGGAGAGCTGTGTCAGAGAGTAGATCGGTGCTGACCAGGGCATGTAGCCATCTCCGGAGTTGGGAAGGTTTGTTGTCACCTAGTTGCTCGACGTGGAGCACTTGCTGTATTGCTGCCTCAGTTGAGCGTTCCAGCCGACGTAGAACTGTCTCTTTGGCTAAAGTATACCGGGTAGATGAGACCGGGGTGTCGACCAGGTCAGCAATCAAGTCCTCCTCATCGTGCAGGTGGGTGATGAGGCACAGAAACCTGGCTGACTCATCGAGTTTGTAATGGTTGAACACTTCGTCCACAATTTTGAACCAGGTTGTTGCTCTGTCAGAATTAAACAGCGGTAGCATCGGTAAGTGTTGTAGAATGTTCGGAACAACAGGAAGAGTTGAATTTGTTGGGGCACTGCCTGAAACAAGCTGTTGTCACTGTGGTATTTCAGGAGAGTGTGCCTCCAGGGGATGTGGCAATGATGGCTGATTGGGTGGCAACATGAAGGTGACGCATTGTGACTGAGCGTGATCCATCGCGACGCGGAAGGCCAATGTGGGTGAGACACCGTAATGTGTCAATTGCGGTTGCGGAAGCTCAACACGTTGCGGTTGTGTTCGGATTGACGTGTCATGGAAGACCAGCCTGGATGAGGCACCGGGATGTGCTGAGAATGGTAGCAGAAGCTCGACTGGTGCCGGCTGTCCAGAAGCACAGTGTGGAAAATTATGTCGAACGTCGGACGGAATGTGTGAATGTTCACTGTTCATAGTCACTCCACTCAAAATGGTGTGCGGATAAGGTGAATTTCATGGCACAAAACATTGAGGCATAGCAGTGGGACGGAGATGGAGGTCAGGTGCAGATAACAAGTTATTGTTCCCATTGCAGGCCGAGGTATCGAAGCAGGAAGGCACATGCTGATGCTTAACCAAGGCAGGCGCAGACGTGGTTGGATGCTGAGGAGGTTGACCTGTGAACAAAGCAGTTCTGGCCATGTGGCAGGAATCCGCATGGTACTGCACAGATTGTGGTGTGGCAAATCGTTGTCCTAGCGGTGGTAGGTTGTTTAACGAAGCATTTGCAGAAATCGGCATTGGTACCGCACTGCATGGAGATCCGTAAGAGGTAACTGCACTGTCGATGAGGGAGGGCACATGTGGTGGGAACAAAGGCATCAGATAACCAGAGTCATGCACACTCCTATCCTCACTTATTGTTGCAGGCTCAAAAATGTCCGGCGAAATCGGCGTAATCATCGAGTGAGAGGCATTGTGTTGCAGTCCTGGTGGGTGTACATCGCCCACAACACGATGCATGTCGATCACAAAATCTGGCATTAGGCGTTGGGCCGAAGTCATTGTTCGAATGCTGTGCCGATGTAATACACGTGAACATAACCAATGCGGAGGCCGTGGACACAGTAAAACGGCAAAAACGGAAGACGTTACAACTCGGGGTCACCAGTGAGGTTGATGCTCGGATGAAATACACCAAACAACACCTTATAATCAGGAGTTCATTTATTCACATCTTCACACAAGAAAGGCTCACACAGACCTGGATGCAGTAACTACACAAAGATAATGTTTTGCTTTGTTCAAAGACGATGCTTGGATCGATACTGGTGTCGACCTCATGAGCGCCACAACTTAATACAACCCATCTGGGACACTATTGGCTGCAAATCTGTATCCACAAACTACCATTTTGTAGTTTATGGTAATTATATCACTTATGCATAGACATTTGGTGTCACATGTCTCCAGAAACCTTATAAGGACCTTTGAATTCTTGTCATGCAAAACTGCTACTGCATTGTTTTTGGAAGGTGACCCAACATGCTATTAAGGAGGTGCTCATAATGTTTTGGCTCATCAGTGTAAGTGTGGAAGCAGTAGTTAGAATCAATTCTTTGTAAGCTTTTTGCATTAATGGCAGATATAATGTGCATATTTTGTAGGTGATTACTCCAGTAGGTTGGCTGGTGATACTGGAAAACTAGCAGCTTAATTTTTTTTTTATTTTTGTGGAAATAAGAACTTTATAAAATACTTACATGCATGTCAAAAAGAGCAGACACTCTTCACAATCCATATCTGGACACAATATTTTCAAAATTTACCCACCGACTGTGAACTTCTCGAAATCAGCAGTACTAGGTGTAGATCTTCTACCAAATAGGGACATATGAAAAATTTGGCCACACTGGGATTTGAACCCAGATTTCCTACTTATTGTCAGTGGTCACTTTAATCCCTCTGGCTATCTGTGCACACTCCCCAGTCTGGTGGACTATGATGTAAGGATGCAGACAGTGTTACATACAGAAGTTTGGGTTGGCTTAAGAAACATGCATGGACAACTGAAGCAGTTAAGATGATTGCTAACAAAAAGCAGGAAATCTGGGTTCAAGTCCTGGGCCAGAGGATAAGGCAATTGCTAGCAAAAAAAAAAAAAAAAAAAAAAAAAAATGGGCCAGCACCAGTTTTAATATTTCACTAATGGGCTGTAGATCTATACCTAATACAGCCGATGTCAAGTAATTCACAGTCAATGAAACTTTACAAACTATGTAACAAATAATTCAAGAGCAGGAAAGTGGTGTTGCATCACTAGGAGATATTATTATCTAAGTTTGTAATTGTGTAAGCAAAGTATAGAGTAGATTAAGCATCTTTATTTCTCTGACTGATTTCAACCAAATTAGGTAATCTTAACATCCAAATTATGCAGTAAGTAATAGCTGCTACTCTTGTCATCTGGTGCATTTTGAATATTTGTGTGTGTTTCAACATAATTCAGGCGTTATAACTGGCAAACAGACATGAAGAACTGAATAATATTGATTTTCAAAGTTCTGGTATACTACCATTAATAATTACAGTTTATCAATACTGCAAAGACCATTTATAGTAAGTACTGTAATTCAGTATTTGCATGCACCATGAATCACAATTGTAATATCTCACTATGATGTGGAACAAGTCAGTTAGTTTATAATTTTTGTGTACAGATCATTTACATTACTGCATTTTACATTAATCTTTATTTTCTTATCAAATGATGCAATGCCTTTCTCTCTCTCTCTCTCTCTCTCTCTCTATCTCTATCTCTCTCTCTTGCAACCTCCCTCCTCCTCTTCCTCATCACACACACACGCACACACACACACACACACACACACACACACACACACACACACACACACACACACACACACACTTCATAGTATTATACATCCAGATATTCTTCTACAGAGTAGTAGATGACAAGCTGATATGATTTCAGTTTGTGTTTGAAGTTAATTGTACAGTCTGTAAGTTTCTTAACATCACTCCGTTAGTAGCCGCTGAATTTTTATGGCTGAGTAGCTCACTGCTTTCTGTGCCACACTAACAATGAGTGTATGATAGAGGAAACTATTGTACTCATCAATATTACTGTTGCCTTTAAACTGTGATTGATTGTTGACAACAAAATACACAGGAAAATAACTCCACCGTGAAACTGTCGTCAGTTTGCTCAGCTGTTTGTATTGCTTTAAATATTATCCATGCATGCAAACTTTATCTCAAAAAATTCAGAAATGTGTTTAATAGCAAGCTTACAAATGTTCAGCTAAATGTTGTTTCCTTTTTTGCATAATCTTTTGCCAACCGACAGAGCTCTATTCTTTGGGTGCTGGAAGTTTTGATATTATGTGTACTCACTGCCTGGACTCTAACCAGTTTGTTTGCCTCAAACTATTTGATTTCAGACATTGACTGTGTCCATTTGATCCTCTTTTCTTTTTACAGAGCATGCACTGATACTCTGTGAGATGCAAATTCCCTCAATGTTTTCCACCTCTGATGGATGTGATGGTGAGAAAGATTTTAGTAAATAGAGTGCAGGATCCCAAACATTATTTAAATTAAAATCCCCATCCCTTTTTGTTAGGTTATCCAAAATCTTTATTTTGATAGACTCCTTAATTATACTGTCCAACAAGTAACTTGGCATTTGCACCACAATACTGGTTTTATCATATTTCATTTCATGATATATTTGAGGCAGTGCTCAACAACAGCCGATTTTCTAGGTCAGTTTAGTAAGGTGTTTTGTTGATGTTTCACATGGAATGTGATACACACCCCACTTTTGGAGACCTAGAACACCTACACACACACACACACACACACACACACAAATGGAGCTTGCTGGTTGTGAGAAATGATACATTAAAATGTTGAGTTACACATACATATAAGACACAGTCATAGAAATAATGGAATAGGTTTACAACTGGTTTAAAGCCAACGGTTTGACACTTGATCTTACAAAAACTCATATTATGTGATTCCAAACAAATAAAATAAAGAATTTTGTGTAAAACTGAAAACAAACACCTTGCAGAGGCCTCTTCTTGTTCCTGGTGATTCTTACACTTACATACCTCTGTATATACTCCATAAAGGTACTCGTGGTTAATAAGAAGAGCAAATTTACGATGAGCTTTGTAAATAACAACCAAAATACTAGAAATAGGAATAATTTCCATACAGACTATTAAACACACTCCAGGGTTCAGAGTAAAGTTTTGTGTTCTGGTGCTAAAGTCTATAGCAAGTTTCCAATGGACACTGAGTAGCATATTAAAAATCCCCATTAGCCCTAGTCTAATTTACAGAAGTCTCCATCAGTGGTTGCTTCTATCTGTTAATTTATAACTTGACTCATTCCACATCCTTTAAGGCACTCGTTCATGAGGATTTATGGAAGATATGTGAATAAATGAATTACTGTTTCATTTAGCCTTCATATTATAGTATTATACAGGGTGAACATTAATAAAACCAATAAACTGCAGGGACTGTTAATGTAGAAAAAGAGGTCCTATAAACATATGTCCAGAAATGCATCATTGCCACTGTACATGGTGCTGATGAATGAAAGTTCCTCTGACCACATGCTGTGTGTTTCTTGTGCATTGAAGGCTGTGTGATTGATGAAGCATGTGCAGCAGGATGCTCTGGTATTCATGTTGGGAACAAACCAAGATAGTCCATGTGTATGGCTAAGCAAATGGAAACTGTGGAGAGGCAGCACAGTTATGCCAAATCAAGTAGCCTATCCTCACAGACACCAGCCACATAACACGACATTTCAAACCCTTTCTGGCCATTTGTCATAGGTCCTTCCAGACAGATGAATATTTTATGATGTGGTTAACGTCTGTAAAGGTACTTTTTTAGTGCTGCCTCTTTACCATTTCCATCTGATTGGCCATACATAAACACCATCTCAGCTTGTTTCTAAAATGAATACTGGCTTTCTTACAGTACATTGCACCAATCACACAGCCTGCAACACATAAGAAACACATCACACATGGTCAGATGAACTTTCATTTGTCAGTGCCATCTACTGTGGCACCGATGCATTTCTGGACACATATTCACAGAACCTTTTTCCATATATTTCCAGTCAGTAATCTGTCCCTGAAGTTTCTCAGTTTTATGAATGTTCACCTTGTATAAAATTAAATTCCAGACAAATATTTTCAGAAAAGAAATTCTAACACTTAAAAATTTTACAATATTAACAAACTTCTGGTTTAGGGGTATTAAGTCTATGGTTCAATGCATAATTCACCACCTCCTCTTCCAATGCTGGAGATGTCTTTAGAGGCTGTAATGACTCAGAAAGAAATGGCAATGTCAAACAAACTCAGCTTGTTTGAGACTGTAATTGCTTTTTGAATCACTCCAGCCTTGTCTTCAGTATTAGATGATGAAACATTGGGCAGAGGAATATGACTTGGACCAAGACCCAATGCCCATAAAAACAAAAATTATCTGAAACACAAATACCAGTAATAAAAACCTTCATTGAATTACTAGTAACATATTTCTCTTTTTCAAAAAAGCTTTACAGCTTTTGCCATCGTAACTTACTTTGCTGTTCACATTGCAAAATGAAACTTTTCTGTTTCTCTGCATTTAGTATTTCGCTTCCTAATCTAATTTCTCTGGTGGCAGTTGACTTCATTCAACAACATTCCATCTTACTTTTATTGGCATTCATCTTATAGCCTATTGTCAAGACACTACCCATTTCATTTACCAGAGACTCCAAACCTTTTTGCCACTTCTGGCAGAATTAAAATACCATGAGCAAATCTTAAAGTTTTTATATCTTCTCCCTGAAATTTAATCCCTTTTCCTTATTTCTGTTTAATTTCATTTATTACTAGACCTTCTAACAACCCTACCACAACAAAGGTCAAAATTTAATGATTGTGGTGTTGCTCACACTGCTAAATACTGCATTTTTGGGCAACAACATAGTTATTATGTGACAGGTGTCATTAGAGCACAGTTAATAAAGTCATTTCATGTAATAATAAAAAAAAACTAGGCATTCATCTTTTCGTGTTTCCCACGCTGGTCTCGTCGTAAAATCATTGCTCAATCGTTGAAAATCTGGGTGGTTATAATTCCAAGCTCAGATGCAAAGAGGCCTAGGTTTTATTCTGCTATATTCAAAAGTATTGTAGATGGGCTTCACAAACCATTCTTGAGGCTTACACTTTTACTGGACAATGGTGATGTAAAAAAAGTAATTACACTTCCTTTTAATTGCTTTTATTGCAATATCACATGACACACAAACATCACTTCACAATACAAAACATACTTGAAAACATCTTCCTCACAGTCACTGTTAAAGTTCACATTTTATAAGCTGACTACGTTAAGCGTCTTTCCAACATGACGTCCAACACTTGACTTATTAAAGGTCCGACTCTCTAACAACTTAACAACTAACTAATAATCGCTTACGCGCCCAAAAATCGAGAGTTACAAGTACGTCAAAGATCATAGTGACAAAAGAAAGAATACACATAAGAATAATATCATTGCAATATAAACATATTGATGTATCACAAATGAAATCAAATCTGAATGTTGTCTCAGAAATATATCAACTACTTTGCAGAAACACAGTAGAATATTATTGGTATCGAGAGGTTCAGGTGAGCTGCTGTAATGGTTACGTAATTCAAGTACCATTACAACCTAGGTACAGATTGAGGCACATGGTGGATATGCTGCTGTCGTGTCTCACTCCCTTCACAACTACTGCCTCCATTTCATATCATTTTAAGCTTATAACTTAAGTCTGATTCCTCTGTAAGCACCCTGGATTTTATGGTTGAGAACTTTACATTTTCAAAGTGCATATTCCAGTTAACAGTCTGAAATATTTTCCTAAACGAAAGGTCTACATATGACAAGGTTTTTCTTTCTACAGCATATGAAGACATGCATGGGGAAATGGGCTAACCCTCAAGTGTTAAAGCTTAGAGATAAATGTTGCCATCAGTTGCTGCATACAGAAATATCAAAACTGACATTGGTCTCACCCCTAAGTGATGTTTAGGGGTTAGACCATTGCAGTGGTGAATACAGAAAAACCTCAAGGAGGGAGCACTAAAGATATCTTGAGTTACCTTTACTTTTAGCTAATAAGAAATAATCAAGTCACATGTAAAGTTTAAGAAATTTTTATTTAAACTGATTTTACACATGCACAAGACAATGCCATCTTATGATATAAAAAAGTTACAATTGTGGTTCTCTTTCTTAAATGATGAATTCTATGCACCTATTCTTCCTGGCAAATTGGTTAATTACATTGTCAATAGGACAATCAATGTCAGGGTGAGTGATCAACAGAGCTAAGCCATTAAGTTGATTCTCCTTCATTGTCAACCTCAGCCATGTCTTTGAATGCTGCAATGCTTTCTACTGTAGCAATAGATACAGGTAGACAAGCAAATATTTTGTACAGCATGTGCAAAGTAGGATAGTTTGATCAGATTTCTTCCAAAAATTCTGGACAGAATAACATATCGAGATCACTAGAATGGTCACAACTTTTCTCATAGGTATGTGTTAGCTATCTATGTGCCAGATAGAAATGTATAAAATACAATGACATGGACTCGTGTGCTACATAGGAAAGTACAACTACATGATAACTTCATTCAGTCAAGTCGACTGACAAAAGAAATGAGAGACTAGTGTGCGGGCAGACTGGCAGGGGCGGCATGGGTGGCAATGCGGGTGGCCCCGCAATGGGGGGTGGCGTGCTGCCTCCCCCCGCCCCCCTCCATGTGTATCCGCCATGTAGGGTTGCTATTGTTTCATGTGTTCCTACATTTCTTTTGTATTCAAACCAATATTACACCAGGTTAGCTTCTATGAACTACTCAACTTTTCTTTTGATGATTTAAATTAGAATTTTTCCCTATAGTCATGTGAGCTTCTGGAGCTTTGTGTTTACCCTCCAAGCATTTCTGTTTTGCAACTTTGCCCTCTCCATCAGTCACATTATGTAAGTTTCTACAGGGTGAAACTGAATGACACTAACAAACTTTGAAAGATGGTCTTAGCATTTTAGATTAAGAGACCCATAGTCTCTCATCACTCATTGTGCAGCCCTAATGTAATTATTATTTTTTGTTTTGTTAGCAAAATGACTTTTAGATAATGTAATATTCCATCCCAATTGATTTTTTAATGTTCAAACTTTACAAGTTTACCTATTTTGGATATTAATTCATTTGCAGAATCCGTAAGATAAGACAGCAATGAGACTTGGTTATCTTACAGAGTACAAAATGTTACATATATACTGTATATATACATAAAATGCCCAAATGATATCCCATGATCTGTAGAAATTTAGTGGATGGATAAATAATTTGAATTTGAAAAATGAGAATACCTTATTAAATAAGAAAGAAAATGAGAAAGAAAATATTTACAAATGCCTCATCAAAAACTCAAGTGTAAGAAAGTACAATGGACTCTTGCTACTACTTTGTCAAATGAGCTGCCTTAAGTGGACATTAGATGATGTTACTGCAGACATGCTACCAAATATAGCATCTACAAGTTTTAGTTTTATGCCAAATCATTTTATATGAAAATAACTGTTATATTAAACACAATAAAAGGTACTATTGACTACCGTGACAGTGAATCTACATTAACATATAACATAGAATTATAAAACAAGCATAAACAATATTATGGGAAAGCTAGATTGCTAATCACTGTAAACATAACACGTTGAGCTACAGACAGGCATGATGAAAGGCGGTGACACATTGGGTTTCAGCCAAAGATTTCTCTAGAAAAGAAAACATACACATTCACACAAGCAGGCACACATCACACACACAGACACACACACACACACACACACACACACACACACACACACACACACACACACACACATACATGATCACTATGACATCCACTGTGTCCAGGATTGCAACAGTCACATTGAACAAAAGCAGCAATCTGGAATGGGATGGGGGAGGAATAGCATGGCATGGAGGGTTAGGGGCCGGGGAGGAGGAGATGAGTGCTGCATAACAACAGAGTGTGCAGGGCTAGGGGCTAGGCAGCAGCAGGACAAAGCTGCCAGGTGCAGTGTCTGGAGTCTGGGAAGGAGTGGGGGGATGGGGCACACGGAGTGGGGGGGGGGGGGATACAGGGAGCAGCAAAGGAGAGGTGCAGAGAAGGGGAAATATGATGACTGGGTTCATTGGCAGGGAGCAACTTACTTGAAGGGGATGTAATAGGGGAGTTGAAAGGACAGAGGGGATGGAAACTGTTGGGTGGAGGAAGTGTGACAGTGTTGGGTACAGGCCAGAATGATTATGGGAGCAGAGAATGTGTTGTAAGGATACCTGTGACTAGGGGCTGGGATTTTAAGATGCATGGTGATGCTATAGAATGCTGTGGAGGTTGACTGGGCAAAGGAATACCACTTTGTGAGGGGTAGGAGGGATCTTGGGTAGGGTATCCCTCATTTCAGGGCATGGTCATAGATAAAGCCATGTATAGGGATGTGGTTCAGATGTTCCAGTCTGGGGCAGTAGTGGGTGACAAAGGGGGCACTTCCTTGGATGGTGGGAGGATTTGGTGTATGTGGGGATGTGAAATAGGAAATCTGTTTGTGCACTTGGTCTGTGAAGGCCTGTGTGAGACCTTCAGCATACTAGGCAAGGGAGTTCTTATCACTGCAGATGTGCTGCCTCTGGATGGCCTGGCTGTACGGGCGAGATTTTTTAGTGTGGAAGGGATGGCAGATGCCAAAATGCCAGTACTGCTGGTGGTTGATGAGTTTAATGTGGACAAAGGCATGGATGGAGACACAGAGAAGAAGAGGTTAACACTCAGGAAGATGGTCCACTTGGTTGAGGAGTACCAGGTGAAGCAGATGGAAGAGGAGTTGAGGTTGTAAGGGAATGAGGATAGAGTGTCTTGGTCCTGAGTCCAGACCATGAATAAATCATTAATGAATTGAAATCAGATCATGGGTTGGGACTTTGGGAGGCTAAGAAGATTTCCTGTAGATGGCCAATAAACAATTCGGGTGCCCATGGCCATGCCAAAGGTTTATTTGTGTACCTCTCCTTCAAAGCAGAGTAATTGTGAGTAGTAGTTGTGAGTTGTGATAAAGTTAGTACCATCTCTAAGGAATGAAGTAGTAGATGTGGAGTCTGAAGGACACTAAGAGAGGTAATGTTTAATAGTGGCAAGACCATGGGCATGAGGGATGTTGGTGTGAAGGGAAGTGGGGTCAACAGTGATGAGCAGCAATCCACGAGGTTACAGAGTAGGGATGGTGTAGAGTCGGTGAAGGGAGTGTTTGATATCTTTGACTTGGGAAGCTAGATTTTAGGAAATTGGTTGCTGTTGTCAATGAGGGCTGAAAGGAACAGTGTAGGCAGGATAGAGGCTGGATAGTGGTGCCCCAAGTGGCAGTAGGATGTCAGCAGACTGGACAACTTACGAAGATGGTGACTAGAATGCCCTTCCCAGTTCTGGAGTCCAAGGAAATCAAACCATGATAGGTGGTGCAGTGGTTAGCATACTGGACTTGCATTCAGGAGGACAATGGTTGAAACCTATGTCTGGCCATCCTACTTTAGGTTTTCCATGATTTTCCTAAATCACTTCAGGCAAATGCCAGGTTGGTGCCTCTGACATGAAGTAGCTGATTTCCTTCCTCATGCTTCCCTACTCAGATGGGGCCAGTGACCTTGCTGTTTGGTCCCATCCCCCAAACCAAACAACCAACCAACCAAGGGAATCATTATTTTGATATTCAGACCTGGCCTTTCCTTTGCATCATTGTGCTTACATTTATCACTAATCAAACACTCTTTTTTCTGTGAACTTCCTGCTACATCCAGTTTATATACTATTTTCCCAAACTCATCTATTGTCTGTTGCATGCATGCCCTTCAGTTACTTCAGAACAGAAGGGAGACAAGTCACTGACTTATCCCATTCCTGAAATGACCAGATTGTCTGCAGCAGTTAAACAACTTTTAAGTGTAAATACTTTTGGATTAAAGGAGGCTACTGACTAAAAAGCAGAAGAATTGAGGCACCAATATGCACACACAAGGGAAAAAAAACTCACTAGGTTTTGGAGTAATTCTTTTTCAAGCAACAGTAAAATACACACTGAAAACACACACACACAGACTCAGAGAGAGAGAGAGAGGGGGGGGGGGGGGGGGGGGAGACAGACAGACAGACAGAGAGAAACACACACACACATACACATTTCTATGCCCTACAATGTTCCGGCTGTATGAACAGTGCCAGGCTGAATTTTGTTGATTGGACTAGGTTTGGTGGGGGTTGTTGGGTGGGGTGTGTAGAGAGACGAAAGCTTTTAGCTGATGTATTCAACAGCATATCTGTACTAACACCATCTAATGGCCACAATTTGTTTTACTTAAGGCAGGTTACAACACAAAACAATAGTTTTGTTCCATGATATTCTTGTGCACAGGAACAATTTACACAATACTGTGTACTGATGTCTTAATACGGTATGTCTCACTTTTATATGTATATATACATAATTTTTTGTGCTCTGGAAGTTAGCTGCTCCTCATTATCATCTTTTTTATCTGACAGCTGCTGAAGATGGCTTAGTAGCTGAAATGTATGAATTTGTAAAGTCCACACAATAAAAAAGTGATCAAGATGGAGTATTAGATTGCCTAATAAAATTATGATCACAGATTCTTTTGACACTGTTATGTCATTTATGAATCATGAACCATGGGCCCTGACATTGGTGGGGAGGTTTGCATGTCTCAGCAATACAGATAGCTGCACTCTAGGTGCAACCATAACAGAGGGGTATCTGTTGACAGGCCAGACAAAAGTATGGTTTCTGAAGAGGGGCAGCAGCCTTCTCAGTAGCTGCAGGGCAACAGTCTGGATGATTGACTGATCTGGCCTTGTAACATTAACCAAAATGGCCTTGCTCTGCTGATACTGTGAACAGCTGAAACCAAGGGGAAACTACAGCCATAATTTTTTCCGAGGGCATGCAGCTTTACTGTATGGTTAAATGATGATGGCATCCTCTTGGGTAAAATATTCTGGAAGTAAAATAGTCCTCCATTTGGATCTGCAGGCAGGGACTACTCAGGAGGATGTCGTTTCCAGGAGAAAGAAAACTGGTGTTCTACAGATTGGAGTGTGGAATGTCAGATCCCCTACCTTCCAAACTTTACAGAAGCTCTCCTGCAAACCTTGCATAAATAGCACTCCTGAAAGAAAGGATACTGCGGAGACGTGGCTTAGCCACAGCCTGGGGGATGTTTCCGGAATGAGGTTTTCACTCTGCAGCGGAGTGTGCACTGATATGAAACTTCCTGGCAGATTAAAACTGTGTGCCCGACCGAGACTCGAACTCGGGACCTTTGCCTTTTGCGGGCAAGTGCTCTACCATCTAAGCTACCGAAGCACGACTCACGTCCGGTCATCACAGTTTTTTCTTCTGCCAGTATCTCGTCTCCTACCTTCCAAACTTTACAGAAGCTCTCCTGCCAGGGAGTTTCATATCAGTGCACTCTCCGCTGCAGAGTGAAAATCTAATTCTGGAAACATCCCCCAGGCTTTGGCTAAGCCACGTCTCCGCATTATCCTTTCTTTCAGGAGTGCTAGGTAGGAGACGAGGTACTGGCAGAAGTAAAGCTGTGATGACCAGGCGTGAGTCATGCTTCGGTAGCTCAGATGGCAGAGCACTTGCCCGCAAAAGGCAAAGGTCCCGAGTTTGAGTCTCGGTCGGGCACACAGTTTTAATCTGCCAGGAAGTATCATATCAGCGCACACTCTGCTGCAGAGTGAAAATCTCATTCTGAAGACACACAGTACCTGCTGTCAACATTTGCACTGTTGTGCAGATATTTTTAGTGCTTTATAGATGTAAAAATACCTGGGGATGAGAAAGCAATTGATATATAAATACTCTGTAATCATCCACCAGAGACCCCTAATCAGTGTCTGTATTTTTGTTGGTGAAGTTCAGGTTCAACCTGTATTTTATATTTGCCTTCTTCATTTGTTACAGTTTCATATTTTCTCCTTCAGTCAATTAATTTTAATGTATCATGTTATCTAAGGATTTCTGCTGGGCATTTTCTTTGCACCCAGTTTTTCCTTTGTTGCCTTTGCTATTTCATCTCTCAGAGCTACCCATTCATCTTCTATTGTATTCCATTTCTTGATTCCAGTTAGCTGTTGTCAAATGCTCCCTTTGAAATTTTGAACATTCTATCATTGTTTGAACTTATTGATGTCAACTTATTAATGCCCCATTTCATAAATCACAAATTATGGTCACATTGTGCATCTGCTACTGGAAATATTTCCTGTATAAAACCTGGTTTTGAAATCTCTATTTTATAAGTACCAAATTCATCTGAAAACTTCTGGTTTCTTCAGGCCCTTTCTAAATATACAATCTTCTTTTGTGATGCTTAAAGCATGTGTTTGCAGTGTTAAATAGTGCTGTATGTGAAATTCTCCAAGATAGCTTCCATTGTGACTCATTTCCTATAGTCCAAATTCTCATAATTTTTTTCTTCTCTCCCTTTCCCACATCACAGTTAAATCTGTAAATTCCTTTTTTGTATCATCATATAATCTTTTTACATGTCTTCATCAGTGCTGTAGAGATAGAAAAAAATATATACTTCTACTGCTGTTGTGAGTTATGATTATGATAATGTGTTCACTATGCATTCTACTTTTCTTGTTCATTATTAGATGTACTCCTACATTACCAATTACTTGGATTGTTGTTGACAACTCTATATTCACCTGACCAGAAATCTAGTTCTTGTTGCTCCAGTATACCATAAGTGCCACTATATCTAACCTCATATTTTACATTCCTCCTTTAAAATTCTGTAGTCTACTAACATAATTAAAGGATCTAACAATTTGTGGTCTGACTTTTAAAATGCTAGATTTGTGTTTTCCTTAAATAATATCTCCTGAAGTACCTCTTACCTCAATGTCTTATCTGGGGAATATTTTACCTCTGGAACATTTCACCAAGAGTAGTCCACTATTGTTAAACTATGCTGTAGAGCTGTATATCCCCAAGGAATACCACAGTTGTAGTTTTCTTGCTTTAATCCATGTCACATTATCAATATTGCAAAGTTTTGTTTGCTAATGTTACACAGCCAGATCAGAAATCATCTTCCGGGATTACTGAAGGGGCCACTGCTCTTCTTCAAGGGTAATATGTTAATATGGCCCTTCACATGATAACCTTTAACATCACTGGACAAATAGTTTTTCTATTTACATCACTGAGGCTAACATGCATCTGCACCTATGTCCAGTCCATAGCTCATACCAATTTATAGCTTTGGAAATTATTTATTAATCTGAGTAATTATTTCTTTTACTGTCAACCTCGATAGTTGACTGGTCTGTATATTTATTTAATATATGTGCTCATTTTTTGCTACTTGCTTTGCAACTAGTGCAGTTGTGACAGCTTTGGATAACAACATAATAGGCTGCATCTGTTATCTCCACAATCCCCATCAGTAGATTACAATACTATGAGGGAGATTTTATATTGCCAGAAAACCCTCTTGTGAGTCTTCCTTCTTTGATCTTCATTAGTTTGCTTGCGAAAATTTAAACTAGCCCTACGGTTCAGTTGCCATCAGAATTGTCTTCAGCCAACGTGGCAAACCTGATCGTTATGGATTGAAGACTAATATTTGTCATTTTGGATTACATTTATGTCAGTATCATTCCAACATCACCACATTTCTTTGTATGAAATGTCATAAAACTGTCATGAATCAGCTTAGTATCCTGAAAATTGTGGATTTGATCCCAGTGTGAACTTTTTATTTTTACCTGTTCTCACTTTTTCAGCCCCAGCCCCTAAAATATGAGGGTTGTCCAGAAAGTAAGTTCCAATCGGTTGCTAAATGGAAACCACAATGAAAATCAGAAACATTTTATTTGCAAGAGTTAGCTACACTTTCCAGATACTTCTCTACATAGTCATTGCTCTGACTTAGACATTTGTCAGAGCGTTATACCAAATTTCCAACACTATCATCATAGAAGGTGGCCCCCTGTGCTTTCCAATAATTCTCTATGCTGGTCTATAGTGTGTAGTCTGTGCCCAAGTGTTGTCTTCATATCCAGCATTTCGTGTGAACAGAGATGATACTTACGACAATCCTATTAGGGCTGTGTTGTGGGTGATCAAATACTTCCCATCGAAAAGGCAGCAGGAGCATCTTCACTGCCCCTGCAGAGTGTGACAGAATTGCCATGATGAAGGAAGTGTATGGCAGTTGTGTTAGGTGGGCTGCATTCATTAAGGTGAAACCTCTCAGTGGGCCCTCCTACTTGGCAGGAGACATCGTTGTTCTAGGCACATTTACTCATTCACAGTGCACTTACAACTGAAAAGATCATCTAGATGCAATCAATGGTCATACTAGAGAAACTATCCAACACATCTGTGCAAAGCTTCATTGTGTTTTCACTGAGGTGTCCATTTCATGACCGATCAGAACTTACTTTCTGGACAAACCTCATAGATGTCTTATGTTTGTCTTTCCCACAGAATAGAATAGCATAGAATAATTTTACTGTCATTAGGCCTTTAAGGCAATAGACAAACTCATACCTAAAATACAACAGAATTCATGTTGCAATAGAACAATAGGTTTGTTATTACAGTGTAATATTACAATTGATGAAATCCTACAAAGTCATACTTATAACACAATATAATTCCTGTTGCAAAAGATGGTAACTGAACTAAGTTTGGCTGAAATTACTTCATCTAAACATTCCAGAGCTGTGGAAAATACACACACACACACACACACACACACACACACACACACACAGAGAGAGAGAGAGAGAGAGAGAGAGAGAGAGAGAGAGAGAGACAGACAGACAGACAGACAGAGAGACAAGAGAACAGTTTTTTTTTTTTTTAATCATATAGTTTTCCTCGTCTGACAAGAAATACAACTATGTAAGCAGTAACTAATTATGCAGGAAAGGCTTGGCATGTATCTGTAATAGAATCCTATTTATTTTGCAGCAAATAAATCACTCTGATGCCGAAATGCATTATGATCTGAAGAGAATTATGTCAGCTCTACTAAATAAAAGAAGACTTATTCAATAAATTATTGTGTACTCATAAAATGTGCAATTATGTATTTTTCAAATCTCTTTTTATGTAAAATAAACTAGAGTTATTTGTCCTTGCAAATTATTTTTGCTTCATATAAAAAAATAATATGACAATGAATAAAATTTAATAATTTTAGTAAAAGCAGGATGATCATCATTGGCTACAACGCAGTTCTCAGCATGCATAACTTCTTCCTGCACACAATGAGCATTTCAGCTCTAGTCATGGATGTGTTTCTGAAGACTGAACACACCAATACTGGCGCAAAACATACATTCATACAAATTGCACTGAATGGTTGGAGGAGAGTTGGATTGCAATTGACAGGGCTTTCTTGATTTTGCTTGGGCTTCTCATGTCTGCAGCATTCTCCTTCAAACAAGCTGGCAGGAATGGATGTAGTGTCCCTCCACAGTAAATGGAAGCGGAAGGGAGTCGTCTGGAAAAAGAAAAATGTTGAAAAACCGCCTTCTACAGCTTTTCAGACTCAACGGTATCTAAAAAAGGGTTCGCCAGACACCAGTAAAACAAGAAGCAGACCGCCACACACATGACACCAGAAACAAAACACAGTTACAAATTACAGCACACAACACAAAATTATATGCGAATGGGGTTAAATGTATGGGCATTAAAATATACAACCACCTCCCAACAGACATAAAAACAAGCAAAAACCCAAAAATAATGAGAACTAAATTAAAGGAATTGCTACTAAGTCACTGATTCTATTCTGTACATGAATTTCTTGAAACAAAATTTTAATTACTTGCAATAAGCTGTTTATTCAGTTGTAGATGTTTCTACTTAGTAAGATAATTTAATTATTGTATCTTATCTACATTCTGTCTGTATCTCATATAGGCCTATGTATACTGCTATGTGAACTATGTACCACAATATTTTAATTACTTGTAATAAGTGTCTATTCACTTGTAGATATTTCTACTTAGTAAGATAATTTAACTATTGTTTGTTACTCATGTTCTGTCTGTATCTCATATATGTATTCTGCTATGTGAACTATGTACCACAATATTTTAATTACTTGTAATAAGCTGTTATTCACTGGTAGATATTTCGACTTAGTAAGATAATTTAATTATTGTTTGTTACTCCTATTCTGTCTGTATCTCTTATATGTATTCTGCTATGTGCAGTATGCACCACTGTCATCTCTCATCACACACCACCTTTTTTATATGTTGTCTATATATCCTGTATGTATTCTGCTATGTGAGTTATGTACCACTACTGTCATCTCTCATCATATACCATCTTCACATAATTTTTCAAATTGACTTGTCCTGTATCATGATGTGCATTGCTGTACAAATTGTATGATCTACAGGACCAATAATAAATCAAATCAAATCAAACCATTCAACTTTTTTTTTCTTTGGAAAAATGGCGGCCAAGTTGAAAGTGCATAATGTGCCTCCACGAAAAAACGTTAATTTCGGTAGTAAAAGGAAAACGTGTGCAAGTGGTAAGAATGAAATACAGAAGATGAACGAATGGATATAAAAGTCTACAGTTTACAATCGACGTTCAAAAGGTGAAAATAAGTAAACTACAATCTGAAAAACATGAGACGCTAATGATGAAAGAAGACTCGGTCTCGGGAAAATGGAAGAGAATGACTGAAGGAAGTTGTACTCCGAAGGTAAAAGATGTGAAAGACAGCGAAAATTTAGTGCAAAAAAACTCTTTTGAAATGCTTACTGCCGTGGATTCACTGAACACGTCGGAAAGGGTTGAAAAGTTGGAAAACAAAGTAGGCAAACCGTTGCTCGTTGTAAGTAGGTCAAACAGTGAAAATACTGCGTCAGGAGATATTCTAAAAACTCCGATAATAAGTGTGCACACATACACTACCACAGATTTCAATGCAACGAAGGAAACTACCGGTACGTTAGAAAACTATCTCCAGCGAAACTGCAAACTGAGAACATTTAGAATACGTGCGGCAAAAGAACAACACTCGTCAGGTGAGAAGAAGAACCTTAAATCCTCCGGTTACAAAAAGTGTGAAACACAAAACAATCTGTGTGTTAGGTGATAGTCACGGCTGTGAAATTTCTGCAATGTTGATGAGAACATGTAGTTTCAAGGAATCTGGTTTCATAAAGCCAGGGGCTCCATTGAGTGAAATAACGGACCTAACAACATCAACTGACGTAGCTAGTTTGAATAGAGACGATTTCGCCGTGTCAATAGGGGGATCAAACGACGTATATAGAAAAGACACACAAGGTGATTACAGAAATGAGGAAATGTTTAAATAATTTAACCCACACAAATGTACTCACTGTGAACATCCCGCATCGTCATGATTTACCACCCTGGTCGTGTGTGAACCGCGAAATTAATGTTGCAAACGAGTGTATCACTGAAATATGCACTAACTTTAAGACTGTCGATATTGTAGATATAAATAGATTGGATCGAAGGTTCCATACAGTCCATGGACTTCATTTAAATACGCCAGGAAAGAAATTACTAGCCAAAAACATATGTACTCGCATTTCGAAGAAGAGTGAAGAAAAAAAGTATAAGTGACAAACAAACGGAAATTAAGAAGTGCTTTAGACAAGTTACAAGCTGTGCCATCGGCCAAACGCAAATTACCAAGTGATTTAAACCGATTAGGCAAGAAACAATCAATCAAGTCGTCAGCCAAACTAAAATTACGAAATGGTTTAAATGGAAGAGGACAGAAGTGGATGAAGCGAAACTTATACAAGCTCCAGAAGTTAACTCACCTGCTGATTACCACAAGCGAACAGAAGCCACACACAAGAAAGATACAGAATTTTTTTTAGGGTAAAGGCTGTAATAGAAATGCCATTAGATAAAGAATCAGAAACCGTTTCAACTTAAGTTACTAAATACCCGGATTTTGCTATACTACACCACAATGTTCACTCACTCACAAATAAAATTTCCATGTTGGAAGCACTACTCCAGTATGCATTAAACATAGACATAACTTGCATTACTGAACATTTGCTACGAAATGACGAAGTAAAATTAACCTCAATCTCAGGATATAGATTAGCAAATCATTTTAGCCGAGAGTTTTCCAAACGTGGTGGCTCTGCTATCTTTGTGAAAGAACAAATAAAGTTCTGTGATGTCAGTAAAAGTTATATTGACTCAACTGAAAAAGACTTTGAACTTTCCATTACAAAACTGCCAGAGCTTAATTTCATGGTTATTAACATATATAGAGCACCAAGTGGAAACCTGTCAGTCTTCATGAATAAACTAGAGGTTCTGCTGAACAGGATCAGTACACTAAATATGAAGATAGTGCTTTGTGGGGATTTCAATATTGATTTTCAAAAGTCAGCAGCACCAGAGATGCTTTGATAAATATGACCAACACATTCAATATGGTCCCCACAATACACTCTCCAACAAGATTAACATAATGCATAAATTCCATTATTGACCAAATATTCATCTCAGAAACAACTTACAGACGAGATACTGGCAGAAGTAAAGCTGTGAGGACCGGGTGTGAGTCGTGCTTCGGTAGCTCAGATGGTAGAGCACTTGCCCGCGAAAGGCAAAGGTCCCGATTTCGAGTCTCGGTCGGGCACACAGTTTTAATCTGCCAGGAAGTTTCAACTTACAGATTCACAAGCAGAGTACTGAGCATGGATTATAGTGATCATGAGGCACAGCTGCTGTGTATAGAAATGCCAACAAGTAGTAGCAGTTCCGGAAAAGTAGTTAAAAAAAGAACCTTTTCTGAAGATAACATTAGAATTTTTAATCTCTTACTGGCGAAGGAAAACTGGGAAACCATCGCCACTCAGAACAATGTTGACAGCATGTACATGAGTTTTCAGAGCATCTTTCTTCACTATTTTAATGTAGCATTTCCAAAAGTAGTAAAAACAGTAAAACCTAACAATAATAAGCAATGGGTAACTAAAAGCATAAAAATTTCAGTGAGAGAAACAGATTTCTGCAGTACTCTTGTAAGAAATATAGAGTAACCCAAGAATTTACAGATTATTCAAAAGCCTACGAAAGAATCTATGGTAGAGTAGTTAAAGAGGTAAAAATTATGTGGAATCACAATTTGATAAGAAACTCATCTAACAAAATGAGATCCACATGGAGAGTTATAAAGAAAGAAACTTGTAGTTCAGTGCCAAAGAATGTATCATTAACACTAGAAGGCTCAAAAGTCACAGACCCAAATTCAGTTGTGGAAAAATTCAATGAATACTTCACCTCACTAGCTGAAGACATCGTTCAAGTACACTGTCAAGGACCAGTCCCAAGTTTCTGCAGCAAGCCAGTGGTCTCGACTGCTTCTATGTATGTGTATGAAACAAACCCCAATGAAATTATAAGTAAAATTAAATCATTAAGCAATAAAATGTCAAGTGGTCTTGATGAAGTACCTGATTTCATATTAAAAGTATGTGCTCACCACATAGAAAACCTGTTGACAAAGATTTTCAACCTCTCTTTACAAACTGGTGTATTTCCAGATATTCTGAAAATAGCAAAAGTTTCACCACTGCTAAATGGCTCTGAGCGCTATGGGACTTACCATCTATGGTCGTCAGTCCCCTAGAACTTAGAACTACTTAAACCTAACTAACCTAAGGACATCACACAACACCCAGTCATCATGAGGCAGAGAAAATCCCTGCCCCGCCGGGAATCGAACCCGGGCGCGGAAAGCAAGAACGCTACCGCACGACCATGAACTGCGGACTCACCACTGCTAAAAAAAGGTTCTTCTGAAAAAATATCAAACTACTGACCCGTGTCACAGTTAAGTTCCTTCTCAAAAATTTTAGAAAAACTCTTCTATGACGGGCTTTTAATTTTCATAAATAAATATGCACCTCTTACAGTACAACAACATGGTTTTAGAAAGTCTAAATCTACACAGACAGCAATTTTCGAATTCTTAGACTGCATTTTAAAATCCCTTGATCAACATAAATTAGATGCAGGTATTTTTCTATATCTATCAAAAGCCTTCGACATCCCGGACCATAACATTCTGCTTGAAAAATTAGAAAGATGAAGAGTAAGAGGTGTAGCACATAGCTGGTTGTGTTCATACCTAAAAAACCGCAGGCAGAAAGTATCACTTCAGGATGAATTAAACAAAATGAATAAAACAAGAAACAACTCCTTTCTTTCTATGGAATTACCAATAAAATATGGTGGACCACAGGGCTCAATCTTAGGTCCACTACTCTTCTTGATTTATGTGGACAACTTAGTTAAATATATGACTCCCACAAAAACTATCCTGTTTGCCAATGACACCAGCATATTGCTCACTGGATCCAGTCCAGAAACTTTGCGGTCTACAGCAGAAAGTTCTATGAAAAGACTTTCTGAGTGGTTCACAAAAAACTAACTCATTATAAATACTGAAAAAACTGAGTTTGTCAATTTTCATTTTTTCCTCCAACTAATGAAAGTCTATTCAAGCCCAATTAAAAAATTATCCCCTAGAAAATGTAAGTGTCACAAAATTCTTGTGCCTTTGGGTTCAGCAAGACTTAAAGTGGGACACACATATAAATAACTTGTGTAGAAAACTATCATCTGTGTGCTATGGCCTAAGAATTTTAAAGGTTACAACAAGCAAAACAACAGTACTGCAGGCATACTATGCACAGTTCCACTCACTAATTCGATATGGTATCATTTTCTGGGGATACTCAACTCACAGTGTAAAGGTTTTTAGAACCCAAAAAAGAGCTTTAAGAATAACTTGTGGCCTAAAAAAGATGGAGTCCTGTAAATCCCATTTTACTGAGCTTGGTGTTCTAAATGTTCTAAGTTTATTCATTTATGAAACTATCTTGTTCACTAGGGACTATCTCCTGAAAATAGGCAAACTGGTACAGAACAAAAATGTACACAACTATAGTACAAGAAGGGAATCAAATATACATCAAAAATATCACAGAACAACCACCTATTAGAGGAGCATAATTATTACTGGTGTAATACTACACAATAAGATACCAGAGGAAATAAAAAATACTACTCATCCAATATTTAAAGCTAAACTATAGGCATTTCTGATAAAGCACTGTTCTTATTCTGTCAGAGAATTTCTGAATAAGTAACAAAATTAACTGTAATAGGTACCTAATTTTAATTTGCCTACTATTTTGCTAATACTATGTATTACTGTAACTTATCTTTTACCTGTCCAATATCAATTGTACAATTTGTGCTTATCATAAAATTGGACCAATAAAAAATCAATCAATCAATCAAATGGTCCACAGCACATTCTTTCTGTGTCTGTATTTTTGTATCAGCAGTATTCATGATTTGTTTTAGCTGGTCCTTAAAGCACTTCAGAGTGCTGCATGAGGTCTACTGCTGTGGCAGAATTCACTGTAAATTATTTGGTAGGGAAGCTTGCTATCACTCACATGATGGACATGGCCTAACCATATCAGCCGATGAGTGGCAGTGGTTGCCTCAGTGTTGTTTAGATGAACTTTCTCAAGAACTGCAGTGTTAGTCACATGGTCCTCCCACTTAATGTTCAAGATGTATCTCATTTTTTGTTCATGGAAGTGATCAAGGTTTTTGATACAACAGCAACAGAGTGTACAAGTTTCACAGCCATACAGGAGTGTGGAAATGGCAACAGCTCCATACACCATGGGTTTGGTGTGCAGCTTTAGGTCTTTGTTCATGAACACTCTGTGCGTTAACTGTCCAACGGCTGTAGGGGCAACCCCAATTTTTTAATGAACATCCTATTTGCAGGTACACTGTTTTGGCAAGATGCTTCCAAGATATGAAAAGTGATCAACTTACTCCAGTGTTGTACCTAAGCTGGATATATTGAACTTAGGAAGAGTTAATCCTGGGGCTGGCTGTGCAAGTACCTTTGTTTTTTCTGTATTGATGGTACGACCAATGTGACCATATGCAGGTTTAATGCAATTGGCTGACTGTTGCAGCTCTGCCAGTGTTAGAGTGGGAGATGCATCATCATGAAAAGCGGAATAAAACACAAGATTATATCTTTTGATCAGTCAGATTTGTGTTATACTTCCATGGCATCATGATATGAGTGCATTGCTGTCATGTAGAAAATTACAATAAAGATCACTAAAACTAAACTCCTCCCAAACAGGCCATGAAAGCCCAATGGTACTGACTGGCTGCCATGTCATCCTCAGCCCATAGGCGTCACTATATAAGGATAAGTGGCATGTGGTCAGCATGCCGCTCTCTCAGCCGTATGTCAGTTCCGAGACCAGAGCCACTACATCTCAATCACGTAGCTCCTCAGTTTGCGTCACAAAGGCTGAGTGCACCCCACTTGACAACAGCTCTCGGCAGACCGAATGGTCACCTATCCAAGTGCTAGTCCACCCCGACAGTGCATAACTTCGGTGATCTGACAGGAATCGGTGTTACAACTGTGGCAAGGCAGTTGGCAATAAAGATCACACCAAATTAATTACATAGTTTATAGTCTAACATATATATTAACACTTCAATTAATATTGTAATCAAGTTTTCAAATACTATATTTATATGGCAATGCTTTATATTTATTAAAATTCAAATGTACTGCAAACTATTGAAAATGTACAAAGAATTTTCCAGAAGATTGAATTTTCTCTGTTTACTTAAAATTTATTAATGTTGTAAAAACTAATGTGAAATGAAATGATACTACTTAAATAAATTTCTGTTTGAATAACATACTTCTTTTTACGCCATCTTCATTTTTTTTTTACTTCTATGTGACAATAATGTATGCTACTTGCATCATCGTAATGGTATGGAATGTTCACTTTCTAAGTCGACTGATTCTTATTAATGAACCAGAAAGTGAATAAATGTATTGGTATTGCACGGTAATATTACTCAGTTGCTTGGAAAAGTTCCTGAAAGAGCATTTTATGACACACATTCTTGTGATTTTCTTTTGTATGATGAAAGTTTTCATTCGATTGTTATCGGTTTTCATATAATATACTGCAATAAACCACATGGAAATAGTCTATACACGGGGTTTTGACTGTGTTTGTGTCACAAATTAATGCAATAATTTGTGTATGTAACACAGCCATACCCATTTTATTTTTATTTTTTTCACATAGATCAAGCACATCAATAGCCTAGTTTAGATTACTATCAACATGTAGTTCCAGGAATATGTCAAACTCCACTCTCAATATTTATTTATTTCCACATTTTATAGCATTAAGTTTCATAGGTGTCACAAAAATTCCCAACTCCTGTCAATTCATTTTTTTATAGGTTGTGTGCACTGATTAACAAATGAAAATGTATCTGCTTCATTGAAATTTCCTTTTTAAAATTCAACCAATCACTTAAAAGTTATTACGTGTTTGGTCCACAGTCCTCTTGTTCATAAGCACATGAAAGTAGTGAAACAGGATAGCACTTGCAAACACTGATTTAACACTTTTTTGAAGAATTAAAAATTGCATATTTCAATTTGCTGGGACTGGTACCTTGAATCAGAGAATAAAAGCAACTGCCTTTCATCTTAACAGATTTCTTCCAATTTCTTTCAATAATTCACGACATTATTTTCTGTGTCTCTGGTAACTGGAAGTCAGCTCTCCTTCAACTGCTTCTCCTGGTGCTTCCAATTTATGTAAATTAAATATATTTGTGATGAGTAATGATATTATGGCAAAATAATAACATTTAACACCACTTTATCATAATGATGTACCTTATTCACTTCATGATCACAACCCGGGACTGCAGAGCACTGTGTAAGAACAAAAGGAGAAGGGAATTGTATCGGGGAGGCAATCGGGGAAGACACAACATAACTTTTCATCCACACCAGTTGGTGGAGGGGAAGACTGGCATGGGAGGGTGGAATCTGAATAGGAGTTGAAGGGAGGGACTGTGGATGGCCGCATAGAATGACAATTGACAGTATGCCATCCTCATTGATAAAAGCTCACAGGGAGCTGTTGACAAAATCTTCAGGTAAGTGAATAGCTTGGATGAGTGTGAGGTTAACATCCTTAGATTTACATACATGAGAAGGTGCACAAAAAACAAACAAATAGTCATTATCATGTTTCACAGAAATGTTGTATGCTGGGAATGTCGAGACGTTGACAGTAAATGTGGTCATAGTTGAGCGCGGTGTTGGCAGTGAGAGGAAGAGTACAGGATGTTCATTACATGCATCACTGTCACCAGGGGAGACATAATCATTGACACCAGCTTCACAAGATGTAAAGGAGGGTGGGAGGGAAGTGTCTGCTGAATACTCACTGGAAACCAGTTCAATTGTAGTGTTGGAAGTTGAAGGAAACTCTGAGGCCGTGTCATTCAAGATGTGTTCAGTGAGGACCCATGCCAGTTTAACTATATATAGAGAGACTGTTTGTGGTACACCATTTAGCAGGATGGTCATAATGTCTGCAGCATGGTCAAGAAACCTGTGAGATCCTGAATAGGATGGAGTAACAGCTGGACGAACAGTGTCATATTGCAACATAATAAAGTCACAGTCTGTACGTTCTTTGTGTAAAAAGACTGGTGGGTGAGTATGTGATCACGGTTGTGGTATGCACATACACGAGATATGACAGCAAACTTGCTTGATTAAGGAGGGTAGCCTCTTTTCATGTAGAGAAGTAGGGTTCTCGATAAATTCTGCTGGGAGTACCAGGGGTTTGCCATAAAGGATCTCTGCAGGAGAGGCCTTTAAATTGTCTTTATATGCTGTTCAAATACCTAGCAGTACCCACGGAAATGCATTTGACCAGGAGTTGGAGTGGCACATTAATGCTGCCTTTAGTGTGTGGTGCCAACACTCCACAAACTCGTTGCTTTAGAGTTGGTAGGCTGTTGTATGGAAACACTTGGCGCCAGATATTACACACAATCATTTGAAAGGCAGAGATTTGAATTCCCTGCCCTGATTTATGCTGATGGATGTAGCACAGCTGAAATGGGAGAGCCAGCAGGTAATGAATACTCAAGCCAAGTTACCTGCTGAGATATTGTTCAAAGGAACCACCTCTACCCACCAAGTCACGCACTCAATGACTGACAAAATGTAACAGTGGCTGTTAAAAGGGGGTAGGAAGCCAACAAGGGCCACATGAACATATTTGAAGCATCCTTTCAGTATTTTAAAGTGTCGCAGAGGGGGATGCGCATGTCAACCAACTTTGGCATGTTGGCAGGATACACAGGCACGTCCCCACTCACAACAGTTTTTCTTGACATGTGGCCAAATGAAAAGTTCAGTTATGTCTCTCAGTGCAGTGAAGAGAAAATGGCCTGTCGAATAGGTTCATAACAATAGTAATGTGTGACATGTAGTTTGCTATGATGTTAACTGTACCTCTGATAGAATGTATATCTGTTGTATATTTGCTGATAAAATCCATATGCCTGAAGCAATATGGAGGGAAATCAATAGCAGGATTATGCACCGTGTCAACCACGAAATGGTGATGCATATAAATGGTGACATCACATGCCTCAATATCCCTCGGAAATAGCATATGGATTTATAATTGGCCAGTAGCTCCCTGTCAAATGGTGACCATTTATGTTGAGAGGTGGATAGTTCTTTTGAAAAAAAAAGAAACGTAGCGGTTGAGGGTCTTTGAGAATGCATTACTGCAGAACAGCACCAATCAAGGTGGTACTAGCATCTGTAGTGATTGAGAAAGGTACATCGGCACTGGGATGGGCTAGTGTGACTGCATTAGCTAGGGCCATTTGTAGGTCACTGAAGGCACAAGTCATGTCCTGCATCCACTTAACCTTGCGATTGCCTGAGCTACGTTTGCCTTTCAAGGTGTCAGTTAGAGGAGACTTCAGGGAGGTGGTATGAGGGATGTGGCATCTGAAAAAATTGATCATGCCCAAGCAGTGAGGAAGGTCATAAAAAGTGACAGGTGGTGGTAAGCTCATAGTGTGAGTGACATGTTCATATGTGGCACGTATGCCTTCAGAGTTTGCTGTGTGGTCCAGGAACATACCGTAACTTCTGGCTGGTGCAGCTGGGATTTGTCTTCATTTATCTCCACACCATTATCTGAGAGTAAGCTAAGTATTTGAGAAAGATGTTGCCCATGTTCATTTGCAGAGGCAGAGAAAATTAAAATGTCATCAATGTAAGCCCAACAAAATGGGAACTGGTGAAATAATGAGTACACAAAATGCTGCCATGTCTGAGCTGCATTTTTAAGTCCATAAGGCATATAGTAATATTCAAACAAGCCAGAGGGGATTATAATGGCTGTCTTAGGGATGTTGTCTTTGTGCTTTGGAATCTGATGGTATGCCTTATGACAGTCAATGATGCTAAAATACTGAGCATAATGTAATTGCAATGCAAAATCTTGAATGTCTAAAATGGTGCAGCATTGAGTCTATGGTAGTCTCCACAAGGTCTGAAGACTGAGTCCTTTTTGGGCATGAAATGTACGTAATGAACAATTACTGTCAGAAGGATGTATGATTCCTAGTTGTAAAAGTTCCTGAATGCGTTATTTTGCAGCACAAAGTTTCTTGGGCAATAAACAGCATGCTTTTGCAAAACAGCAGTTCCTCCTGTAGTATGTAGCCCATGACATGTACCATTCATAATAACTTTAATGAAGAACCTCACTGGAAGGCACTCCAAAGGAAGGAGTGACATCACACGCAGTGCTGTGAAACTGAGAACTGAACTGTAGAATAGGTGGCAAAGATTATCTGCCATCAGGTACTGTGTTGGCAGCTGCAGCTACAGAGTCTGGACCAGCTGTTGTGTGCTGTGTCAGTGCGGCAAGAGGGGTGTGGTCAGCATCAGGGTGGATAACATGGTGTGAGAGTGTGTGGGCTCGATGTTAGCAGGTGGGACAGCATCAATCATAGCAGCTGTGTAGCTTGTTGGTATGACAGAACGTAGTCTACTGATGTGGAGGAGGTAAATTTTTTGCCAAGGGAACAAGAAGGCAGTTCCTATAGCACATTGCCTGTAGAGAGCAAGACTGGAGCATTGGCCAGTGTTGTGGTGGAGGTAGACACTGAATGTGCTGTGATGGTCATTCACACACATGCCAGGTCCACAGAAGTGTTGTTGATCGGTGCTTGCAGCACTGGCCACACATAGGGCTACAATTTCATTTCGCTGGTTGAGTAGCTTGCAGAGCGAATCCACCACATCTGAAGTGAGGTCACCCATCTGGTGCAAAGGGGCAGCCATTGTTGGTTACGAATGTGTGGGTGTAGTGATGAAGGAGCCCTTGATGCATCTGTTAGAAGAGTGATGGAGCAGCATTCCCGATGATAAATCTGGAGAGAGGCAATAGTGTCATAGAAAATCAATGCCCAACACTGGCTCATCAATGTTGGCCATGCTGAATGGCTATTCAAAACAAAATTGCAGTTTAAGTTTGGGGCAAATGTGCGTGGAGCTGTAGATTGTGACCAAGAACTGTTTGCTGCTTGCAATGTCAAGGCAGAAGGCGTTGGTGGCAAAGCTGACAATGCTGGAGGTATGACGCTTGTATCTGCGCCAGTTTCAACCAGAAAGAAGGCGTCGCTGATGAGGTCATGTCTGTACAGTCTGGCTGGAGGTAGTTGATTGCTGTGTGAAGATTGGTGTTGCTCCAGGCACCCTGTAGAAAACCTGTGAGGTGATGCACCTGACTCATCCCGCAACAGAAGTTTGGATATGGGGCGCACAGCAGGCAACACGTCTGAGCCACATCTCTGTTATGGGCGTGGTACCAACACAGTGAATATACAGGGTTCAGCTGTGGACTGTGTGTGACATCTGTAGTTGCAGGTCCAGAATCAGATCAGGTGGAGAGGGTACCTGGGTGAGGAGGCATGGATGGGGTGGCCGGTTTACTGCCGCAGCAATGAGGCACACCTCAACTGAGGTTGTTCACTAGAGTAACTTCGTATAGCTTTGCCTGAAAGTACATGCTGGGATGTGTGCAGTATTGCCAACTGTCAGTGAAGAACTCTGCATTGCAGTGAGTTGTTGATGTCTGGTGATTTTATAGGCGTCATCTGCCGTAGCTGTAGGTGCATCTCTAATGGGTTGATGGCATGTGATAAAAGTTGCAGCTCGAGTGCTTCCAGTATTTTCATTATCCATAACAACCACAAAGCGGCATCAAACAGGAACAGATCGGGGTCAATGCTCTGATCTTTCACTACAACTATCATGGTGTGAGGTCACCAAGCAATACAACATGCACTATGTAGGAGCAGTGCAGTGAACACAGATGATGTTGCGGTGACCCGTGGAATATATGGATACTTGACTTTTCACTGTTCTTGATGCTCATACATATAACTCGATGTGGCAGACGCAGTTGAAGGGATGACTGGCACAGTAGAAATGGCCATAGCTGCAAAGAGATTCGGTAAGAATAACACAGTAGATTGTGGAGGTTTGTTTACCAGTTCTGATGCACTGGGGATGCTTGATCTAGGAGTACTGGACGGGGCTGTGGCAGAAGTTACATTGTTCATTAATAAAAGGTCACTGTTCAAGCACTGTTGCACTGAACTGAACACTTGTAGTTTATCATCGAATTTGACAAGGTTATGTGAATCTGCTGGCAATATGGCACCATGGTGCAGAACTGACAGTGTGATTTGTAGGTTAGAATTAGAAAGGGTAACAAATGGATTTTGTGACACAGCAGCATTATCGTGCACACAAAAATTTACTCATTGATAGTAAGATATTTCCACAAGCCTTACTGAAATAGCTGAACCATAATTGTACAATTTGGAGAGTGTTTCAGGGGTCTAATAACAGGGTTGTTGCATGGCAATGGGTTGGATTCCACGCCCCTTTCTGCCTAATTCATTTTTTACCCAAACTGTTGCATATGTATTTTATTAATTAAACCAAATTATGAAAAGGTAGAGTATTTGATAATTTATGTATGTTAACCTTTTTTACAAGTTACAATGAGCTTTAATTATGTGCAGAAGAGTACAACTGGAGTTAAACCTGTTACTGCAGTTTAGAGTTAATACGTTTAGCTATTTGAGTAAAGAACAAGGCTCCACAAACACAAGACAAGGAACAGATTCCACTAACAATGACAACAAGACAAAAAGTACATATTGGTGTAAAAGATCATGTGACAATTGGAAGCAGCAAAGGTACAAAAAATCAGACACAACAACATACTGTCCACCTGCCCACATACATCACAAGACAATCAGTACAACAAGTTGTACTACATAACACTCCCACCATTGCTAGCTGATTTTAAAGACACAACTTATAATGATCTACAATTACTCTGGAACTTTTCTTCAGTAGTGCCTTTGTAAACATGTCTGACAACAGATCTTCTGACTTGACATAGGATATAAGATATCTGTGTGCTGCAAAAAGTAGCAACTGTCTCTAAATAATAAAAATTGTGAAATCATTGACATGAGTACTAAAAGGAAAAATCTGAATTTTGGATACATGAAAAATCAAACAAATCTTAAGGCTGTGGTTTAAACTATGTACTTAGAAATTACAATTAAAAATAACTTAAATTTGAATGATCACATAGATAATGTTCTTTGGAAAGCAAACGAAAGACTGATTTACTGGCAGAACATTTAGAAAGTGCAACAGGTCTACTAAAGAGACTGCCTACACAATGCTTGTCTGTCTTCTTTTGGAGTATTTCTGCATGACATGAGATCTGCATCAGATAGGATTGATGGAGGAAACCAAAAAAGTTCAAAAAGGGGCAGCTCGTTTTGTATGATCACAACATACGGGAAAGAGTGCCATGGATATAACATTTAAACTGGGGTGGCAAACAGTAAAACAAAGGTGTTTTTTTATTACAGCAGGATCTTCTTATGAAATTTCAACCACCAACTTTCTGCTCAAAATGTGAAAATATTTAATTGATGCTTACCTAAATACACAGATGTGATCATAATAATAAAATAAGAGAAATCAGAACCCACACCGAAAAATTTAAGTGTTTGTTTTTCTTGCATGTTGTTCAAGAATGGAACAGTAGAGAAATAGCTTGAAGGTTGTTTGATGAACCCTCTGCCAGGAACTTGAATGTGAAATGCAGAGTAATCATGTAGCTGTAGATGTCAAACAGAACTACCATTTATCTTTCATGAAACATTGTGTCTATGTATTTAGGCCTTTTATGATGATAATTATTTTTCAACAACTGGAGTGCACTGTGGTTGACCACAAAGAGTTCAGTTGGTTCTTCCTTGTTGACATAGTGTTCCTGCAAGAACATGTGAAACCATATCATTTCAGTAGCTGTGTCATATGCTGAAACATACTCTGCTTCCATTGTGGATCTGATAACATATCTTTGCCTGTGAGATGTCCATATGACAAGTCCACTGATTAATACCCTGACATTTATTTATACTGATTTGTTTATGTGTTGTATTTTTTCCATGGAGACACAAGCTAATGACTTTTGTAAATATGAAAACAATTTCTTACAAGTTTTACACAAACATAACCTGCTGTTGAATAATGAGTATCTATATCTCAACCAAAATCAGAATATGATGTAACAATCAATTATTGATAATATAATAAAAATGGATAGATAAAAAATCTACTCAGCAAGTGGTGGCAGGGAAACACACACACACAAAAGGATTTCAGTTTTTGCAAGCTCTTGTAGCCAGTGGCTCTGTCTTCTGGAGAAGAGTTGAAGGGGAAGGAATAGGGGTGAAGGAATAGGACTGGAGAGGTTTAGGGAAGGGGATTCAGTTCAGAAAATTCACCCAGAACACCAGATCAGGGGAGACTTACCGGACATGATAATACGGAAAGACTGATTGTTGGGAATGTACCAGACAAGATTTGAGAACCTGAGAGCTTAAAGGTAGAAGACAGGGTAATATGCTAGCCAGAGATTACTACTAAAACGTCATGAATGAGTTAATAAGAGTGAAATGCTAAGTGCATTGTATGTAACAGAGGTGGGAGGGTGGATGGTGAAAAATAAACAAGTCAGAAAATGAAAGATGTAGGAAACTAAAATGGAGTGAAGAAAGTAGTTACGGTGAACAAATGCTGAGACAGATGGAATTAAAGTAAATTAAGACCAAGTGAGTGGAAAGAACCAAGGACGTGTTGTAGTGCTAGTTCCCACCTCGGAGTTCTGAGAAACTGATGTCTGGGGAAGAATCCAGATGGCATGTGTGGTAAAACAGGCACTGAGGTCATGACTGTCAAGTTGCACAACATGCTCTGTAACAGGATATTGTGTTTTGCCTGTATACACTCTCTGCCTATGCCCATTCATCCTGATTGATAACTGGGTAGTAGTCATGTCAATGTAAAAGGCCGAACAGTGTTTACATAACAGCTGCTGTATGATGTGCGTTTCACATGTGGCTCTCCCTTTGATAGTATATGTTTTGCCAGTTACAGGGCTGGAACAGGTGGTGGTAGGAGGGTGCATAGGGCAAGTCTTGCATTGGGGATGGTCACAGGGGTAGGAGTCATAGGATAGGGAGATGGGTGCAGAAAGGGCATATAATGTCAACTCAAAATATCACTTTGCAACCCAATCCCAAAACCTTTCCAATAACAAACCTGACTTTGAACCCTGCCTTGAACAGTTCTGACCTCAATTCCAACTTGATCCACCACCACTACCTCAGAATCATCCCTTACAAGCCTTCCAAGAATTCCTCACATCCAGCATTGCTTCACACCCTTTCCTCGGTCCCTACAGCATGTCCCTGACCTGCCCTTGGCAGAACTCCAGGCTCTACATCCCCTAAAAGCTGATGACTCCATCAAAATCCTCCCAGCAGTCAAAGGATCTACCACTGTGCTACTTGACCAACAGGAGTATGGTAGTGAAGGTCTATACCAGCTGCCTGACACCTCTGCTTACAGCATCTGCCCTCAAGATCCCATCCGTCTGATTCAAACTGACCTGCAGTCTCTCCTAAAAACCTCAGGCCCCTCACAAGGAATTACATCAATCCACAGAACTTCTTACCCCACCCAAAATGTGCAACCCCCCACCCATTTTTTACTTTCTTCCTAAGGTCCACAAACCCAATCAGCCTTGCCGTCCTATAGTTGTTGGCTTCAAAGCATCCACCTAACGTATATCTGCCTTAGTTGGTCAACACCTGTAACCCATAGTACAAAGAATTCCCTCTTATATTAAAGATACCAACCATTTGCTAGATTGTCTGAAATCTGTGCCTGTCCTATGCCCTCCACACACCTTGCTTGTTACCATTTATGCCATCTCCCTCTATACCAACATCCCCCATGTACATGGTCTGTCTGCTGCTGAACATTTCCTCAGTCAATGCCCACCTGGTCCCAGGCCTATGACATCTTTCTTGCTCACCTTAATCAGCTTTATACTTACCAACAATTACTTCACCTCTGAGTGGCAGACATTCAAACAGATCAGGGGTATGGGCATGGGAACCAGGATGGCTCCTTCCTATGCCAACCCTTTCAAGGGTCACTTGGAGGGGGCTTTCCTGGGATCTATAAGTCTTTGGCCCTTGGTCTGGTTTAGATACATTGATGATACCTTTGCCATATGGACTCATGGTGCGGCTGATCTGTTAAAATTCCTGGAATCTCTAAATGCCTTCTCCAATTAAATGTCACATGGTCATATTCAGAATCCCATGCCGCTTTCATTGGTGTTGATCTCATCCCCACTGAAGGCCAGCTACACTTCAGTCCACATTGACCTACTACAACAACAGTACTTACATTTTGACAGTGGCCATCCTTTCCATGTCAAACGTTCCCTACCATACAGCCTTGGAATTCAAGACAAACATATTTGTTCAGATGCATACTCTTTTCAGCCATACACCACCACTCTCACTTCAGCCTTCATGGGATGTAATTATCCCAAAAGCCTAATTCAAAAGCAGATTTCCTGGGCCATCACATCCAATCCTGGTACTGCTGATTTATCCAAAAACCAACTTCAGAGCACACCTCTTACCACCCAGTATTAACCTGGTCTTGAATGTATCAGTCACCTACTTCAACAAGGCCATGATTTTCTAAAATAATGCCCTGAAATGAGATCCATTCCATCTGAGATTTTGCCCACCACACCTAGAGTAGCTTTTCGTCGCTCTCCCAATCTCTGCAATATCCTCGTCAGACTCTATGCTTCTTCTGCACCCATCTCCCTATCCTATGGCTCCTACCCCTGTGATCATCCCCAATGCAAGACTTGCCCTATGCACCCTCCTACCACCACCTATTCCAGCCCTGTAACTGGCAAAACATATACTATCAAAGGGAGAGCCATCTGTGAAATGACACATCATATACCATCTGATATGTAAACACTGTTCGGCCTTTTACATCTGCATAACTATCATCCAGTTATCAGTCAGTATGAATGGGCATAGGCAGAGGGTGTATACAGGCAACACACAATATCCTGTTGCAGATCATGCTGCACAACTTGACAGTCAGACCTAAGTGCCTGTCTCATCACATATGCCATTTGGATTCTTCCCCAGACACCAGTCGCTCAGAACTCTGGAGGTGGGAACTAGCACTACAATATGCTCTTGGTTATTTCCACTCACTTGGTCTTAATTTACCTTAATTTCATCCATCTAAGCATTTGTTCACTGTAATTACTTTCTTCACTCCATTTTAGTTTCCAACATTTTTCATTTTCTGACTTGTTTATTTTTCACCATCCCCCCTCCCACCTCTGTTACATACAATGCACTTAGCGTTTCACTCTTATTAACTCATGCATGACGTTTTAGTAGTAATCTCTGCCTTGCTTATTACCCTGTCTTCCACCTTTAAGCTCTCAGGTTTTCAAATCTTGTCTGGTACATTCCCAACATTCAGTCTTTCCTTCTTATCGTGTCCGGTAAGTCTCCCCTGATCTGGTGTTCTGGGTGAGTTTTCTGAACTGAATCCCCTTCCCTAAACCTCTCCAGTCCTTTTCCTTCACCCCTATTCCTTCCCCTTCAACTCTTCTGTCAGAAGAATGAGCCACTGGCTCCGAAAGCTTGTAAAAATTGAAATCCTTTTGTATGTGTGTGTTTCCCCGCCACCACTTGGTCAGTAGATTTTTTATCTATCCATTTTTATTATAAAATCAGAAACTGACACAATTATGGAAAAGATAGTTGCTGCTCACCATGTAGCAGAGATGTTGAGTCGCAGACAGGCACGACAAGAAGACTGTCAGACAATATCTGGCGTTGGTAGCCAGAAACTGTGGCCATGTGTGTGTGAGTTGCATTTGTATGTGCCTGTATTGTCAAATTCAGGTGAAGGCCTGTTTGGCCAAAAGCTTTGTTTGACAGTCTTTTTGTTGTGCCTAGTGGTGACTCAACACCTCTTCTATATGACTAGCAGCAGCTATCCTTTTCATAATATTGTAATTATTCCATCCTGGATTTTGCATTGTTTAAAAGCAGAATCTGAGCATATACAAGGTTTAAGTTTCCTTCCACTGCATTTAATACCTTTGTCTCTTGCACCCTGAAGATATTTTAGGACATTGTTGACAGTAGTCATTTGCTCATGTCCAGGGATGTTGAGAAACTGATTTTCTTGACTGACAGGTCACTACAGCAGCAGCATGAATCCACATACACCTTCACAGTACAAAACATTTTCTACAGATTTCTTGTCTTCTTTAGATGGCACTGTCCCAGGTACAACTGTAAACTGTATCACTTGACGTTGCATGAAGCCTTCAGTTGTTCATGTTGAATGCTTCTAAGAGCACAGTTGGTAGGTGAACAGTTGTTTATGTTCATGGTCTCACCTGATATCCAATCCTACAAGATAACTGGGATCATCAACCTCATTTTCAAAATGAATACTGAATTCTTCAACTATTTTGTTTATAGCTGTGGTTGATTTACTCATAATTAGTCCCTCATCAACAGAAACAGATACAAACCCTTCCTGTACATCAACTTGAGCACAAAACATACAATTGTCTGAATAAAGATGTTTGAAATCAAAAAGCTTTATAAACTGAACAAGTTTTTCATCTCAAAATTGAGAAGACCATTTGTAGACTAAGGTTGCATTATCATTAATGAAACCTTCAGGCTGTTCCATGAAAATATCTTCTTTCAAATCACCATTAATAAGGACAGTTTTCACATGAAATTGCTTTATGTTCATATCATATACTCCAGACAAAGCGAAAACAGTACAAATAGATTCATATTTAACAGGTGTAAAAGTTTCTCCATAATAAACTCTGGGTTTCTGGGAATATCCTTTTGCACATAATCTAGCTTTATATGTCATTATACTATCATCTGATACACATTTAATTTTGTACAAAGGTTTACAACTCATAGCCTGATGACTTGGTAGTATATCCACTAAGTACTAGGTATTATTTATTGGACATTTCATTTTTTATTCCTTCATACTACTTCTATGAATCTGTTGATGCCATCACCTTCTCGAATGTTAGTGGTGTATCAATTACTGCTGCACATGGTACTGGATCTCGCATGACTACATTTCATTTTCCTCAGGTTGTTGAATCTCATCTCCTTCTGCTTCTTCTGGAAAGTTATGTTCCAAACACAATGTAGTTCTTTAGGATATCCTGTTGTATTTTAATTGAAAACCACATCTCATGAACCAGTTTTTTCTTCATCATAGGATCATATGGCCTATACTTGTTTCTGTAACCACTGTAACCAACCATTACCATCATCCTTGATTTGTTTTGAAATTTGGATCAAAAACATTTGGGAATATGCACAAAATATGCAGCTCCAAAGCTCCTCACATATTTTGATAATATTTTCTTGCCAAACTATTTCTCATAAGTTATCTATTCACAAGTAGACTTACACACACGATGATTTAATCTATAGACTGCTGTGTTGACAGCTTCTGTCCAAAGCATCTCTTAAAGACCAGTATCCAGAAGCATTGTGCAAGTACTTTACTGATGTGATATAACAGTCAACATTACCATTCTGTTCCGATGAACCATACTTACATGATCTGAGAACCACTTGAATATAAGATGCATGCAAAAAATGAGACTCAAAATTCAGGAAAAAAAATACCCAAATGTAAGCTGCACCTGAAAAATGAGACTCAGAATTCAAGGGGGGAAAAGTTGTAGGTCACACATCAACTTTGAAGCAAATTTGGTTAATTTTAACACAAGATACAAATTAGATAGACTAGATGAAGATACAGCTACAGTAGTTTGGTTTGAGTTGTAAGCTTAGCTGTCGAGTTTAAGCAAGGTTATTTTGTACTAATTTACCATATCAAATGTTTAAAACTACATAACTTGTCTGTACAAAATTTAGAGTAATAGAAGATTTAAAAATCAAAACTAGAAGCCAGTTGCCATGTTTCATTTCTCACTGTCTCACTATTCAGCGTCAGAATAATATGAATGCATACATTAAATTACATGTATATTCTTCCAGCTTTGTCATTGTCTCACTTGTTAGGTGGACAAAATTTAAATGAGGTAACAGCTAACATGGAAGAATACATGGTGTAATGTTTTTCATTTGTATTATTCTTATGGCAAAGAGAGAACATAATTAATGATTCATAGGAAAACATACAGTACATAGTGTCAGCGATATTAACATAAATTGTAAACACAGGCTTACCAATCAGCTTCACATATCAGATTTTTAGTGAAGATTTCAAATGTATGAAATACATTACAAAATAAGAATGAAAGTAACTTAGAAATTAAAAACAGAAATATAAAACAAAGTTTTATTAGATTAAAACACTTCTCAACAGAAGTTGGAATACTGTCAAAATGTAGTCTACAATAACAGAGGTCTCATTTCCCTACGCACTTCATGAATTATACAGTTAGAACCCATATACTGTGCAGTGTTTATTGCTGGCCTCCTTTGTGGCCATTTTCCAGCCACATAAATGTGAAGCTGCCACAGCAGCACACAGCAATCAGTCCAGTATCAACAACAGCATTATTCAATATGTGTTCAACACTGCAGTAACATGCCACGTAGGAGTGAAAAACGCTTTGACAAAGTCACAATAGTAGCTTTACTTTCAGTAGGTCATACAAAACAAGATATTGCTGATTGGTTATATGTCACTCAAAGTAGTATGTCTAAGGTGTGAAGAAAGTACAGAGAGATGGGAAATGTGAATGATAGACCTTGCAGTGGATGTCCTTGTACGACAATACCAATGCACTATCATTTCTTCCAACAGTTGGCTTGCTGGTGCCCAATGTGAACTGCCAGAAATATTGTAAATGACTTCTCCCAGACAACAGGGATTCATATCTCAGTCCAAACAGTAAGTATAAGATTGCATCAGAGTGGTCTTTGTTTCAGAAGATCAACGAGAAATTTTTCACTGAACTAACAGAATCAGTACAGTCAAACAACATTGGACCATTGCAGACTGGAGTAATGTCATGTTTGCCAACAAGACCAGGACTAGTTTGTGACTGCACACTAGATGTGTTAGGGTTTGGAGAAGCATAGATGACACCAGGAATGCCGATACATTCAAGAAGTCCATCTTTTTTCAGGCAGAAGTGTACTGTTCTGGGTGGCAATAACAATAGGATGGCAGGTCACTCTAATTCCCATCTATGGCAATTGCACTGGTGCCCAATACCTCCAAGAGGCCATACAAACAATTGTAAGGTCCTACATATGTGAAGTTGGTGATAACTTCATACTAGTCAATGACAATGCAACAATGCACCATACTCTAGCACAGTCTTGGTATCTTCAAAGATGCAGCATCAACTGAATGCATTGGCCAGCACAGCCCCCAGACATGAGTGCAACTGAACATGGACATGGGACCTGTTGGAGGTAGCTATTGCACAGAATCCAAATCCTCCTGATAAACTTCAGGATCTCACTGAGGCTGCCGCTCATGAGTGGGACTTCATACCCCAAGTTATCTTGATGGTCTCTTCCAGGCCATGCCTTGCAGAGTGGAAGAACTCATCTGTTTGTGGAGGGGACATACTCACTAGGAAAGACATAATCATCATCATGAGAGAAAGACTTTCACTGTTTCCATTCCAAGATGTTCACTTAGGAGAGAACCTGCTTTGTTTGTAATGATTTTTTGTAACTAACCAAAATCTTTCTTGTTTTCACAAGGAATTATGTTTATTTTGTTAATAAGATATTGCACAAACCTCAATTGGTATACTATAAGAAGTCATTGTCTTACACTCTAGATATTCCAAACTTTTGTTGAGGTGTGTACAAATTTTATGACATGTTTAAAAATTTCAATTAGATAATTCTGAATCACTATCACTCAATTCCTTGTTGCTCAGTTCTTTACACAGAGTATCATCCTCTGTACCATCTACTGCATTTGCTATTGAACATTTTTTAAATGCCTATTGCACAGTCCAATTTGGAACACACTTCCAAGCATCACCAATCCATTGGCACACTGGTGACAAACTTGAGCATTTTACAGAATTGGTTGCATAATTGGCATCATTCAACCTAGATTTACTGCCAAGACAATATTGATTCTAATAATTTTCATTTTACTGCAGGTGTTGTAGGGCCTGTGTATATATCTAACACCAGCAGACTGCATAAACCAAGCATTGCACGAGGATGAAAATTCCATATAAGCCTAAGCCATTCCATCACCATGTCCTCCAAAAACCACCTATTTTCATTTGCTCATATAATTACAGGTTTTGGGAACACTTCCAATTTCTGTAAAGTCTCCCACTTGGAAACTATGAATGGGGTAATTCTTGTCCCTCTGCTGTGCAAACAAGCATGACAGACATCTGCTAATCTAGTCTCTATAGCTTCATTGAAGACAGATTCCCAGAAGGAAGAGGTGGATGTTAAAATCTTCACATCACTGTAATTCATGGAATACCCTGAATCAATGCAATGTTCGGCCACAGCTGACTTGTCTGGCTGTAATAAGCATGTGTATCTTTGATGCTCCACACATCTCTCATGAACGGTACTTGTTGTTTGACCTATGTACGACTTCTCACAGTCCACTGCTGCGCTGGAGCATATAAGGCCATGCTTGGCATCTTGTCGTCCATCTTGTGACTCACTCTGAGGATGGCCGGATGATACACAGCCGAAATATCAGTGGAGGAAATTTTATTTGCATGACTGCATGCCTGAAATTTAATGGACTATTCATTATGCCACGAGAAGTTGGAAATGCATATAAAGTACCTCTTCGGGGAGGAGATGGTTTCATGGGTCCATAGTTTGGACAAATTACGACACCAGAGCATGACTATTGAGCTCCTTCAGTTTCTTACTGAAGTGCTGGGACCATGAAGTTGTCCCAAAATTTGCAAGGTTGGTTCACTTTGTTAAGAACACTGCAGTAAATAGAATTTTACATACGGCTGGTTCTGCTATTGTCAGAGAAAGAATTCATTTTACTCGTTGGAAGTTGACATTGTTTCTGAACACCTGTATCATCTGCATTTGAAGGAAGAAGCTGTTTTATCTCCTGAATAATGGGACTGGATTGATGGCACAACACGGGCTAAGTCTGACTGGGTTTGCAAAGTGGCCACAAAATGACAGATTACCAAGTACAGCTGACTTGCCCAGCCCTCTCAGGTGGATGCTGTTATTCAACATCCTGTCATAAATTTGATGGGTAAGGATCTGGATGAAGCTATGTTGTCTGTGTTAAGTAAAGGGCTAAATTTTGCCCCTACTCCTAAGACTTTGCTGATACCATATTTCATCAGTGCCATTGAAGAAGCTGTAAGACCACTATCAGAGGATTCTGCTGAAGAAATCAGATGAGAAACCCGTCGAGCAATTATGAAGCATCGTGCACAAAGAAGCAATGTTTCCAAGGAAGAAAGTTGTGCGATACAAAAGCTGCATGAGGATACTGACACCGTCATCCTGCTTGCTGATAAAGGCAATGCTACCGTCCTTTTGCCTCAGGAAGTCTACAAGGAAAAGATATGTGGTCTACTTAGTTCTGGTGCCTACTGGAAGATTAACAAAGATCCTACTAACAAGGTGACAATAAGGACTGATGCCTTGCTGAACGCTTCATCAGTACTGAAGGAAGTCATAAGAAGTTTATAAGTGCAAGATGTAGCACCACCAACATTTTATGGTCTTCCTGGAGTTCACAAGATGGGTAAGGACGAGCTTCTAGAGGCCTTGTCTATGAGACCTATAACGAGCACTATTGGTTCAGCAATGTATTTTTCTACCAAATATTTAGCTTCCTTATTAAAACCATTGGTAGGAAAATGTAGTCACCACATTCATAATTCTATGGATTTTATTCAGAGACTTAGCAATGTCAGGCTAAATAGTACGGATATGCTTGTTAGTTTTGATTTTCTATCACCATCTACCAAGATACCTGTAAAGGACTCTTTATCTCTTATTGGCCAACATTTTGATAAGAAAATTATGGCCTTATTTGAACATGTGCCTTTATCATCTTATTTTCAGTTTAATGGTGAATTTTATGAGCAGATTGATGGTGTTGCTATGGGAAGCCCCCTCTCCCCCTTCTGGTAGCTAATTTATTCATGGAAGACTTTGAGAACAAGGCACTTGACTCAGCAAGTTTTAAATCAATGGTCTTCTGGAGGTACGTGGATGACACATTTGTGGTATGGCCACATGGGATGGATGAATTACATTGATTTCTTGAGCATTTGAATTCCACCCATACTAGCATCAAATTTACTATGGAAATAGAAAAAGATGGCTGACTCCCCTTTTGAATGTTGTCGTTCACCGTAAAGTTGATGGCACATTAGGACATGCTGTATATCGGAAACCAACACACACAAATCTGTATCTTCATGCCAGTAGCTGCCATCACCCTTCACAGACCATAGGTGTCCTTGAGACCTTAGTGCATAGGGCGCACTGTATATCCAATAAAGACAATTTGCAAGAAGAGCTCACATACCTCAAGACCATTTTTAAATCAAATGGATTTTCTCCACAGCAAATTTGTAGAGCATTCAGTGCAAAACCTAGAATGCAGGTATATGATGGGGAAGAAGATAGTAATTCTGTCAGATCTAGTGCGTTTTTGCCTTATGTGGGTCTCTTTCCTCACAGATAGGCCATTTTCTTGAGAAACACTGTGTTAAGGTGATCTTCCGGACCCCCACGAAGATTGCAGCCTTACTCAGCACTGTGAAGGACAATTTACAGCTTCATAAAGAAGGTGTGTATCAGATTCCTTGCGGAAATTGTGAGTGAGAAGTCATACATAGGTCAAACAACACACACCGTTCATGAGAGATGTGTGGAGCATTGAAGATACAAATACTTATTACAGCCAGATAAGTCAGCTGTGGTCGAACATTGTATTGATACAGGGCATTCCATGAATTACGGTGATGTGAAGATTTTACCATCCATCTCTTCCTTCAAGGAAGCCATAGAGATTAGATTATCTAATAATTTAATAAATAGAGATAATGGTTTCAATTTGGACAAGGCATGGAATCCAGCTCTTGGGGCAATAAAACTGCAGAGAAGTCATCATGGTGTCACCGCCCCCAGTCATACACCAACAAGTGAATCGAATCTCTGTACGCCTTTGCCACAGGTAGAGCATGTGTAAGCGTATTTCATTGCTGCTGACCAGCATCTGTGACCCGCATGTGCAGTAACACCATGGTGGAGCATATAAGGCCGCGCTTGGCATCTTGTTGTCTGTCTTGTGACTCACTCTGAGGATGGCCGGATGATAAGTGGCTGAAATATCAGTGGAGGAAATTTTATTTGTGTGGCTGCATGCGTGAAATTTAATGGACTAATTCTTTTTGTTATAAACACCAGAAATCATGTTAGGAAACGTAAAAAAAATTTCCTGGTGAAGATTTCTCATGTTTTTGGAAATGCTGGTACACCTCTACTGGTGCAAGCATACACTCCTGGAAATTGAAATAAGAACACCGTGAATTCATTGTCCCAGGAAGGGGAAACTTTATTGACACATTCCTGGGGTCAGATACATCACATGATCACACTGACAGAACCACAGGCACATAGACACAGGCAACAGAGCATGCACAATGTCGGCACTAGTACAGTGTATATCCACCTTTCGCAGCAATGCAGGCTGCTATTCACCCATGGAGACGATCGTAGAGATGCTGGATGTAGTCCTGTGGAACGGCTTGCCATGCCATTTCCACCTGGAGCCTCAGTTGGACCAGCGTTCGTGCTGGACGTGCAGACCGCGTGAGACGACGCTTCATCCAGTCCCAAACATGCTCAATGGGGGACAGATCCGGAGATCTTGCTGGTCAGGGTAGTTGACTTACACCTTCTAGAGCACGTTGGGTGGCACGGGATACATGCGGACATGCATTGTCCTGTTGGAACAGCAAGTTCCCTTGCCAGTCTAGGAATGGTAGAACGATGGGTTTGATGACGGTTTGGATGTACCGTGCACTATTCAGTGTCCCCTCGACGATCACCAGTGGTGTACGGCCAGTGTAGGAGATCGCTCCCCACACCATGATGCCGGGTGTTGACCCTGTGTGCCTCGGTCGTATGCAGTCCTGATTGTGGCGCTCACCTGCACGGCGCCAAACACGCATACGACCATCATTGGCACCAAGGCAGAAGCGACTCTCATCGCTGAAGATGACACGTCTCCATTCATCCCTCCATTCACGCCTGTCGCGACACCACTGGAGGCGGGCTGCACGATGTTGGGGCGTGAGCGGAAGATGGCCTAACGGTGTGCGGGACCATAGCCCAGCTTCATGGAGACGGTTGCGAATGGTCCTCGCCGATGCCCCAGCAGCAACAGTGTCCCTAATTTGCTGGGAAGTGGCGGTGTGGTCCCCTACGGCACTGCGTAGGATCCTACGGTCTTGGCGTGCATCTGTGCGTCGCTGCGGTCCGGTCCCAGATCGACGGGCATGTGCACCTTCCGCCGACCACTGGCGACAACATCGATGTACTGTGGAGACCTCACGCCCCACGTTTTGAGCAATTCGGCGGTACGTCCACCCGGCCTCCCGCATGCCCACTATACGCCCTCGCTCAAAGTCCGTCAACTGCACATACGGTTCACGTCCACGCTGTCACGGCATGCTACCAGTGTTAAAGACTGCGGAGGAGCTCCGTATGCCACGGCAAACTGGCTGACACTGACGGCGGCAGTGCACAAATGCTGCGCAGCTAGCGCCATTCGACGGCCAACACCGCGGTTCCTGGTGTGTCCGCTGTGCCGTGCGTGTGATCATTGCTTGTACAGCCCTCTCGCAGTGTCCGGAGCAAGTATGGTGGGTCTGACACACCGGTGTCAATGTGTTCTTTTTTCCATTTCCAGGAGTGTATATATAAGCTTACATTTTTCCTAATCTATAAGGTATGGAGTTTCAAATGATGCTAGAAATGTGCCTTTGAGGCCCTTAGTTAATGTACACTTATTAAAGTTGCTTGAAAATCGCCAGTGCACCTGCACAGTCAAGGTGCATACATAGCAGTGTGGAATGTGTTAAGCCTATTCTTAGTCTACCCGTCCACCAACTTTTGAAACTAAAATAATACAGAAGTAGAATCACTTTCGTTCTTAAATATTCAGATATGTAGGAACTACAGTCGTATTTGAAGCAACAAAATATTTGGCTCCACCTAATGATGTGTGTGGCATCTTCCCACATAAATCAGCATGAACAAAATCTTCTGGAGTACATGCACAAATAGGCAGATTTGATCTAAATGCCTTCCCAAACAGTTTACTATACTGAAATAATTCACAAAAACTTTTCTTAAAGTGTTTCATTTTAAATTTGGAATCGAACAGCAGTCAGCTACTTTTCTTCAAATTTTCAAACTGTACATGTCCCAAACTCTTGTGCCATTACAGAACAAAATCAGGCAAGGCACAATTTGCTTGTTCGACACTTTGCTTAGAAAACAACTATCTATAACATTGATTTTCTAGGTACCTCAAACTTGTTGTTACTGCATATGATTTTCAAAATCTTTACGCTCTGTTGTTCCCACAGAAGAAAGATTTCTCTTCAAACCAGTTATATCCTCCAGTGAACTGGGTACCCGCACACTATTTAATAGCGCATTTAACTTGACTGATGTAGTATCTCCAGCAGACTACTGAATTATCTCTTATTTGGTCAGGGACTTTGAGCTTTCACAGTAGTTTATATGTTAAAAACCATTCCTTGTGTTTTGATGCAGCACTATCAGCAAACCAAAAATTACCACAGTTGCTAGCCAAAATTTTTCTAATTTCAGCACTTCAAGTTTGATATTTAGTTTATTGATTTTCTGTTGACAGTTTAAATAGTTCTTGGGTAACCTACAGGCAGAAGCAGCAGTCTCCAATCTTATTCAAAAGTTACCTTATGGTAGAAATGGTAGACCTCTTGCAGGGTGAAAACTGGAAATGCCAAGCATTCTCTTCTGCTTCACATTTCCAATTAATTACTTCATAGTCTTCTGTCCCAGTTTTCACTATTTTTGAATGTTTTGAGATTATTTTTATCTACTCCTCAGAGTACTGAATTACCTGTCTGAGAATTACAAATTATTCAGAATAAAGGATACGGCTCACCAAAAGGCAGAAGTGCTGCATCGTCGATAGATACACAAACAAAATGTGCTGAGATTCACTAGCCTTCTGAATAGACTTCCTTTTTGAAGCTTGTAGGAAAAACATGGACACACACACACACACATACACACACAGTGCTCAGTTGACTGCCAACTCTTTCCTGGCCCATGGTGAGTGTAATGGGGTTAGGTGTGAGGTGGGGTGAGGGATGAATAGAGGTGGGAGGCAGGGATGGAGATGGAGGGAAGTATCTGGTGGCTTGCGGAAGAGTGGGGAGCCATCTATGGGCTAGCAAGTGGTGCAGCTGGAGGGGGAAGGTGGTAGATGGCTGGACACACAATTTCATAGACTAGAGCATGAGATAACAGCACACAGACTGCTGATGTGGGGACACAAGTTGGGCAGAGGTGCTTGGCAGGGGATGGTGGACACACACACACACACACACACACACACACACACACACACACACACACACACACACACACTATTGGATATGGGTTGTGTGTGGGGGGGGGGGGGGGGCGCTTAGATGTAAGCCAGAGAGGTTACAGCAGCAAAGGATGTGCTTAAGGATAGCTCCCATCTTCGCAGGTCAGGAAAGGTGGTGGTGGTGGTGGTGGGAAGGATATAGATGGCCCTTGTTGTGAAACAGCCATTAAAATCTAGCATGTCATGCTCTGCTGCATGTTGTACCACTGGATGATCCACCTTGTTTTTGGCAACAGTTTGGCAGTGACCATTCATTCTAGTCGACAGCTGGATGGTTGTCATATCAATGTAAAACGCTGTGCAGTGGTTGCAGCATAGCTGCTATATAACCAAGCTGCTTTCACAGGTGGCCTGTTCTCTGAAGGGGATAGGATAAGCCTTTGAAGGGACTGGTGTAGGTGGTTGAGTGGGTGGATTGGATAGGTCTTCCAGCTGGCTCTTCCACAAGGGTATGATCCCTGTGGTAGAGAACTGAGGGTGGGAGTGGCATAGGGATGGACTATGGTGTTGTGGAGCACCACTTTGGGAGGGGATGGAAATATCTTGCCTGGGATGTCCCTCATTTCAGAGCTTGATGATAGGTAATCGAAGTCCTGACAAAGGATGTGGTTCAGTCATTCCAGTCTGGATTGATACTGGGTGACAATGAGGGTGCTTCTTCATGGTTGGTTCATGGGATGGATGTGAGGATCAGGTGTGTGTGGGACTATGGCCTGTATATTAGGTCTAGAGGGTATTGCCTGTCTGTGAAGGCATTTGTGAGGCTTTCAGCATAATGGATTTGGTAGTTCTCATCACTGCAGATGCATCTGCCATAAGTGGCCAAGCTGTAAGAGAGAGTTTTTTTGGTGCGGAAGGGGTGACAGCTGTCAGAGTGTAGATACTGTTGGCGATTGGTGGGTTTGATGTGGACTGAGGTGTGTATGGAGCCATCTGAGAGGCAGAGATCACCATCTAGGAAGGTGACACGATGGGTGGAGGAGGACCAGGTGAAGTGGATGGGAGAGGTGTTGAGATTGTGGAGGAGTGAGGATAAGGTGTTCTGGCCTTGGGTCCAGATTATAAAGATGTCATCAGTAAACCTAAACCATACCATGGGTTTGGGGTTTTCAGAAGCTATCAGTGCTTCCTCTAGGTGGCCCATGAGAAGGTTGGCATAGGAGGGTGATATGTGGGTGACCATTTCTGTGCAACAAATTTGTTTGTATACCTTCCCTTCAAAGGTGAAGTAGTTATGGGTTAGGACATAGTGGGTTAGGTGTACAAGGAATGATGTATTGGGTTTGTAGTCTACAGGGCATTGGGAGAGGTAGTGTTCAGTTGCAGCAAGGCCATGTGCATGAGGGATGTTGGTGTATAAGGAGATTGCTTGAACAGTGACGATTAGTGATCTGGGAGGTAAGGGGGTGGGGATGGTGAAGAACCGGTGCAAGATGTGTTTGATATCTTTAATGTCAGATGCTAGATTTTTTGACAATTGGTTGGAGATACCTATCAACAAGGGCCAAAGCATTGTAACAAGCCACAGTGAGGCACCCAGGATTGCTAGGTTTGTGCACTTCAGGGAGCTTGTAGAAGGTCAGTGTGTGGGCTGTTGTTGGGGTGAGAAGGGAGCTGGATTCAGATAAGAGCTTCTGGGAAGGACCTAAGGTTTTCAGCAGGGATTGGAGGTTATATTGGACTTCTGTGATGGGGTCACTTTGGTCATCACAACATTGATGGAGCCTTTGTCTGCCGAGAAGATGATCTGGTCAGGAATCATTTCTAGGTTGTGTTGGGCTGTCCTTTCTTATGTTGGAAGGTTTTTGTTATTAGGGAGGGACCTGGGGAAGGCTAGTGAGGCCAGGTTGGAAGTTAGGAATTCCTGGCAGGTGACCAGGGGATCATTGGGTGGGAGTCATGGCTAGATGATACTATGAAATGAGACAGGCAGGATTCGATGTTGGGATTGGATTGGCTGTGGCTGAAGGGGCTGGTAGCAAAGAAGTGTTTCCACTGTAGGGAGTGGGAGAAGGAGAGTAGATCTTTCACAAGTCCAACATGGGTAAACATGGGAGTAGGGCTGACTGTGAAGCATCTGGATTAAACTGAAAGTTCTGTGGGGCTGAGGTTTTTGATGTAGAGGTTGACAACAGTGTTCTGGGATTGTTTTGGCTCTGGGTTTTGTGGAGTGTTGGTCAGGAGTTTTGGAGAATGTGGTAGGTTGAAAAGGTCAGCTAGGCGGGATCTGGGTGCTGTGAGGAGTTGACAAAGAGTAAAACTGTGGGTAGGATAGGGGTCAGATAGTGGTGCCCCAAGGTGGAAGTGAGATGTCAGCAGGCTGGATAGCTTGTGGAGGTGGTGTTTGGAATGTTCTTCTATGGGCTGGATGTCAGGATTTCAATTTGGGTGCTGAAGTGTAGGTAGTGAGAATTGCATAGTAACAGCATTTTGCGGAGGGAGTGGAGGTGATGCAGCGATACCTGTACCATGGAGAAGTGTTTCTGTAGAACCAGGTTTGTGAGGAAAAGGGACTGGCGGAATATGAAAAGATGAAGGTCATTGTGGAAGGTGGGGTGGGATCCAGAAATTTGAGTTTTTATGCTTAGGCCATTGAGGAGGGAGTCCATGACATAGGCAGCAATTAAGAAACAGGATACGGGATGAGATTTTGGCTAGGGATAAGGAAAATTTTCTGAACTGGTGCAGATAAATAGAGCAGGAGTCCATTATGACGTGGGGGGGGGGCGGGGGGAGGGGAACCACTGGGGAAAGAAGATGGCATTGTAAGGAGCGAGCAAAGGTGTCAGGTGGTGTGGAGGAACTGGTTCAAATGGTTCAAATGGCTCTGAGCACTATGGGACTTAACATCTGTGGTCATCAGTCCCCTAGAACTTAGAACTACTTAAACCTAACTAACCTAAGGACATCACACACATCCATGCCCGAGGCAGGATTCGAACCTGCGACCATAGCAATCGCGCGGTTCCGGACTGCAAGCCTAGAACCGCAAGACCACAGCGGCCGGCAATGGGGGAACTGAATAACACTGATGTGTGTAAGGAATGAAATGTATTGGGTTGGGGACATGGGGTAGTATTGTGACTGGGATATTTCTAATTGCACATGGTATATTGTTAGGCATGTAAAACAAATTTGTTCATGCATGATTTATTGTCACGCATATGAGATATAAAAAACAACAAGGACAGGCATATTGGGAGTGATATGTAAGGGAGGGAGGATTTTGAGTTGCTAAAAGTGTGTTATGCTGTTATTGGGAGTTCCATGGCATATAGAGTTGAGCGCGCAGCTGTCACAACAGATGCGGTCAATGCTACAGGGTGTAACAAAAGTGACGTACGGCTACGCATGTTGCGGCCATTATGAGCATGTCATAAAGGAGATAGGGAAGAGACATAACAGAAGAAACAGACAGGCAACAGTAAGGAGCTGAATAAAGGAGACAGTAATGAAGGATGGAAGACACCCGTTCGAAGGGAGCCACAGGGCACTTCAATAATAAACAGAAACTTCTAGTTGAGAATTACAAATTATTCAGGAATAAAAGAGACAACTCACTGAAAGGCACAAAGGCTGCAGCATCAATAAGTATACAAACAAAAGGTAAAGAGATTTACCAGCTTTTGGAATAGACTTCCTTTTACAAGCTTGTAGGAAAAACATGCACACACACACACACACACACACACACACACACACACACACACACACACACACACACAATGGGGTGAGGATGGGGAGGGGAGAAATTTGTGAAGTATCTTTCAAACACAACCCAAAGAGCCTGTCAGGTGGAATAAAAGAGTGGCTTTCAATTGGGAAATACCTCTCAAACCCCTCTACTCTTGAGGGCATTTAAAGGAGCCAGTATACAACCATAGTGTAGTGTTTCGAGAATTTCTGCATAAATTCTAGAACCACTCAGCCTTATACCATTTCGAACACATGATATTTTAGAGTGTGGGATGATAGAATCCTACCTACTGTGCATCACATGTTTGTGTGTGCAGATTTGAAATTCAGTCATGGGAAGAATGTAGAATGCTGAACAGCAATGACAAGTACTTTCGGGTGATCCATGGAAGTTTTAGTGAAAGTGCATACAAGAGGACCATGTAACTCTGTGACAATAGTGTCAGTGACTATTGTTAGTGAAAAAAGAACAGTTGAGAGGGTACTCTTGAAGAAAAATTTTTGTCTTAGCCTTGTTGAAGGGAAGACATGTATTATGGTTCATGTTGAGACTGGACATGGTGTATCAGCCAACTTTCTCTTATATGTAAATTAGTTTGTTTCTAACATTGGATGGAGTGAGTGACTTACTGGAAGTCATATATGTATGTGGAAAGTAAGAATTTTATTCTGCATGAAATCCAAATATACCGATGGTGTTGCTGAAAGAGCAATGTTTTAGAAGAGAAGGCCTATTAAGAAATTCATCACAAAACATTAGAACCTGGTGACCAGTGAGAAAGGACTGAAAAAACAGATATTCTAAGACAAAAAAAACGAGGAAAGAAGGTGTTGTATGTTGCCATAGCAACTAAAACAATACAACAAAGAATTAACTCTGAGACAATGGAACATGCTTAAGTATATAAAGGAGCAAAATTTTGAATTGAGGAATACAGAAGAAGATTCCAGTGTTTTTCTCTAAGAAGAAATATGCCTAGAACACTTTGATTAAGAAGATCCAGTGCAGGGAGTGTAGAGCTCTCACACATACATCGCGGGGACGCAGATGCGGAAACCAACAACTGATGCCACCAGCACCAGCTGCTGTTCACCAGTGCTGACCTGCCTCCACATCCACTCACCAATGCACGGCAGGTTCTCCACCAGGTGAGCATAAAACAGAACTTTAATGTTTTGGTACAAAGTGGTAAAACCTGATCAGTGAACTTTATTAGTGTAGTTACCACACTTAAAGCTTGTTAAATGCTTACAAGATCAAAAGCTTGCAAGAATATGGATAACATATGACAATTCGAGAAAACTCAAGAACCAGCTATGGATATGAAAGTTAGTAAGGAAGTGCCTGACTAGTGTGAGTTAGTAAATTTAATCAAAACTCAAAATGCGACTCTAGGTGAAAAACTAGACTCAGTACATTCTCAATTAAATAACCAGAGTGAAACCTTAAGTAGTCAAGCAGCAAATATAGGTTCGTTAAATACCAAAGTTGACTCACAAAGCAAAGAATTAAGTAATCTATGCGAAGGCATGGATGCTTTAAAGACTGAGTTTGACACACTAAAATGGAAGGTAGAGAATTTAAAATTAGATTTAAAGAATGAATTGACTAGTTCCATGACCATTCATGTAAATCAAATGTTCACTGACTTTAGTCAGAAACAGAATGATAATTTTCAGGATTTGACAAAAAGGTTAGAATTGAATATTGAAGACAAATATAACTGTGTAGAATCAGAGCTTAAGGAAAAGCTAGGATCCTTTGAAAATGTGTGTAATGTTAACTTAATGCTGTAAAGCAAGGGACAGCAAGGGTTGAGTACTTTGAAAGAGAGTGTCGATAAACAGGATAATTTATCCCAATAATTCAATCGCAAATTACAGGTGTTAATACACAAGCAGATAATGTGGAAAGGAAATTCCAAGACAAATTAGCGAACTCTGATATCATAAATGTAAGTAGTACGGAGGAACAATTTGAAGAAATTATAGATCAAAAAGTTACCGAGAGAATAAAATCTGGGAATGTATTGGCTATTTCTTCTTCTGAACTTAATGATACCAGGAAGGGAATGGACAACCTGTGGAAAGAGATTAAGCTTATTCAAGACAAAGTAGAAAAAAGAGTATCTGCACCTAATGTTGTGTTAATTAGTGAAGTGGTGACTGATTTGCACTGGGGAGAGTCTCAAAAGAAGTTTAAAGAGAAATACTGGTCTGCCAGTGCACAAGAAACATTAATATCAGATCCATGGGACACAGACAGAGTCATCTATCTCACAGGGGCATTAACATTCTGAGTTAATGGGCAGAGTGACGACTGTCGAATCACGAGTTGTTTCTGGTGTTTCTTCCAAAATAGTATTCCTGCACTGAATTCCTTTACAATCTTAAACTATTCTTTCAACTATCCTTTAAAATCTACACTTATCCTATAATCTTATTGCTTAGAAAACCACAAGGCTTCACAGTGTAGGCATGTCAGTTGGTAAATCACGTGGGTGCTTACACACGTGGCTCTGCCTTTGATCGTGTACACCTTCCGGGTTACACAACTGGAATAGGTGGTGGTGGGAGGGTGCATGGGACAGGCCTTACACAGGGGGTGCTTACAAGGGTAGGAGCCAGAGGGTAGAGAAGGTGGTGTGGGGATTTCATAGGGATGAACCAAGAGGTTACAAAGGTTAGGTGGACAGTGGAAAGACACTCTTGGTGGAGTGGGGAGGATTTCATGAAGGATGGATCTCATTTCAGGGCAGGATTTGAGGAAGTCGTATCCCTGTTGGAGAGCCACATTCAGAGACTGATCCAGTCCCGGAAAGTATCCTGTCACAAGTGGGGCACTATTGGGGTTCTTCTGTGAGAGGTTCTGGGTTTGAGGGGATGAGGAAGTGGCTCTAGCTATTTGCTTCTGTACCAGGTCGGGAGGGTAGTTGCGGGATGGGAAAGCTGTTTTCAGGTTATTGGTGTAATGGTTCAGGGATTCAGGACTGAAGCAGATTCATTTGCCATGAAGACCTAAGCTGTAGGGAAGGGACCGTGTGATGTGGAATTGGTGGCAGCTGTCACAATGGAGGTACCGTTGCTTGTTAGTGGGTTTGATGTGGACGAATGTGTGAAGCTGACCATTGGACAGATGGAGGTCAACGTTGAGGAAAGTGGCATGGGATTTGGAGTAGGACCAGGTGAATCTGATGGAACCAAAAGAGTTGAGGTTGGAGAGGAAATTCTGGAGTTCTTCTTCACTGTGAGTCCAGATCATGAAGATGTCATCAATAAATCTGTACCAAACTTTGGGTTCGCAGGCTTGGGTAACCAAGAAGGCTTCCTCTAAGCGGCCCATAAATAGGTTGGCATATGAGGGGGCCATCCTGGTACCCATGGCTGTTCCCTTTAATTGTTGGTATGTCTGGCCTTCAAAAGTGAAGAAGTTGTGGGTTAGGATGAAGCTGGCTAAGGTAATGAGGAAAGAGGTTTTAGGTAGGGTACCAGGTGATTGGCGTGAAAGGAAGTGCTCCAACGCAGTGAGGCCCTGGACATGCGAGGTATTTGTGTATAAGGAAGTGGCATCAATGGTTACAAGGATGGTTTCCGGGGCTAAGAGATTGGGTAAGGATTCCAGGCATTTGAGAAAGTGGTTGGTGTCTTTGATGAAGGATGGGAGACTGCATGTAATGGATTGAAGGTGTTGATCTACGTAAGCAGAGATATGTTCTGTGGGGGCTTGGTAACCAGCTACAATAGGGCAGCCGGGATGTTTGGGTCTGTGAATTTGATGAAGTAGATAGAAGGTAGGGGTGCGGGGATGTCGGTGGGGTCAGGAGGTTGATGGAGTCAGGTGAAAGGTTTTGTAGGGGGCCTAAGGTTCTGAGGATTCCTTGAAGCTCTGCCTGGATATCAGGAATGGGTTTACCTTGGCAAACTTTGTATGTAGTGTTGTCTGAAAGCTGACGCAGTCCTTCAGCCACATACTGCCGACGATCAAGTACCACGGTCGTGGAACCCTTGTCAGCTGGGAGAATGACGATGGATCTGTCAGCGTTAAGATTACGGATAGCTTGGGCTTCAGCTGTGGTGATGTTGGGAGTAGGATTAAGGTTTTTCAAGAAAACTTGAGAGGCAAGGCTGGAAGTGAGAAATTCCTGGAAGGTTTGGAGAGGGTGATTTTGAGGAAGAATAGGTGGGTCCCGCTGTGACGGAGGATGGAACTGTTCCAGGCAGGGTTCAATTTGGATAGTGTCTTGGGGAGGTGGCTCATTAGGAGTAGGATTAGGATTATTTTTCTTCATGGCAAAGTGATATTTCCAGCAGAGACTACAGTTTTGGGAGGAGTGGAGCTGGAAGTGGAAGATTGAGTAGATGGGAGAGACTGATTCTGTGTGCAATGAGAGGAGTTTGAGATTTGCTGGAAAGGTTGTCGTGGGTGAGTGAGTTGCCTTTCCAGAGGTGGGAAACCAGGAATTTGGATAGTTTTTTGTGGTGGAGGCTGGCATGCTGTTCTAATTTGTGGTTGGCCTGTAGGAGGATGCTCTGAACAGCCGGTGTGGATGTGGGAAAGGAAAGATTGAGGACTTTGTTTAGGGATATGAGTTGACAGGTGTGTTCATTGGCTGAGTTGATGTGTAGGTGAACGATCAGGCTGGTGAGGGCTATGGAATGTTCAGTTTGGAACTGGTATAGGGACTGATGGAAAGAAGGGTTACAGCTAGAGATGGGAACTTTAAGTGCGAAGCCTTTGGGGGTAATGCAAAATGTCAGACAAGCCTGAGTAAATAAAATATGGGAGTGTAATCTGGCTAGGGCAAAGGCATGTTTGCGGAGGGAATGTAAATAAAACTTAATGGGGTCGTTGTGTGGATGTTGTGAGGGTGACATGGTATTTGGAAGGTGGAAAGTGTAACTTGAGGCTGAAGTGAAAATAAAACTATATGGGGAGAGATAAAGGTGAACTAGAAAGCAACTGGAGTTCTGGTGTGAAAAAAGTCGAAAAAGTGTTGCTTAAAGGTGAGTTATGTTGATCCTGTGGTGAACTTAGGTTGGTGAACAACGATGTGCACAAAGGTTAGGTGGTTGTGTTGCCTCCAAAACACGTTAAAGGGTGGAGAAATTCGGGAAAATTTCGAAAAAACTGCGTGTAAATGTATTAAAAGGATTGGTTATGTGGTTTCAGATTATGAAAATGAGGCTAACAATTGTCCAACGAAGAAATAATAACGTTGAAACCTGTGGGAAGCTGCTAAAAAATGATAGGTGATGTGGGAAAAACGGGAACGGAAATAAAGCGAAAGTTATTAGAACTAGTCAAAATGGTTGTTTAATAGGTGAAAGGAACTGTTTGTAAACTGGGAATGGTGGCTTTTATAGCAGCGGTAGTGTTGAAAGTGGAAAAAAATTTTTTTTGTTAAGGTTTGGAAGTAAGTTACGTATTTTTGAGAATATATAGGCAGGATAAAATTGTATGCTAGATTACGGTAAAATGGGGAAGGTGAATACAAAGTAAAACTACTTGCACCGACAAAAAGAGAAAGTAAGATGACAGAAAAGATTTCAAAATGCAATAGTGACAATAACAAACGTAATTGTTGGGTACAAATTAATGATATGAATATAATAGAGGGAAACATTCCACGTGGCAAAAATAAATATAAAAACAAAGTTGGTGTAACTTACCAAATGAGAAAGTGTTAGTATGTTGATAGAGACAATAAAAAACACACAAACAAAGGTGAACTAGTAAGCAACTGGAGTTCTGGTGTGAAAAAAGGAGAAAAAATGTTGGTTAAAGCTGAGCTATGTTGATCCTGTGGTGATCTTCGGTTGGTAAACATGGATATGCACAAAGGTTAGGTGATTGTGCTGCCTCCAAAACACGTTAAAAGGGTGGAGAAATTTGGGAAAATTTCAAAAAAACTGCGTGTAAATGTATTAAAAGGAGTGGTTATGTGGTTGCAGATTATGAAAATGAGGCTAACAATTGTCTGATGAAGAAATAAAAACGTTGAAACTTATGGGAAGCTGTTAAAAATGATATGTGATGTGGGAAAAACGGGAATGGAAATAAAGTGAAAGTTGTCAGAACTAGCCGAAATGGTTGTTTAATAGGTGAAATGAACTGTTTGTAAACTGGGAACGGTGGATTTTATAGCAGCGGTAGTGTTGAAAGCAGAAAAAATTTTTTTTGGTTAAGGTTTCGAAGTAAGTTACGTATTACCTCCTCTCATTGCACACAGACCCATTCCCTCCCATCTACTCAATCTCCCACTTCCAGCTCCACTCCCCCCAAAACCTCAATATTCTAATCAACACAATCTGGAACCACAACACCCCAATTCAGTAGTTAACCTTTCCTCCAAACCTCTCTCACAATCCGAAACCTCTGTCCTATCCAAAGGCCTCACCTTCAGCCCTACTCCCAGATTCAATCAGACAGCCCTCGTCAAAGATTTACTGTCCTACACTTGTAGTCCCTGCTGGAAATATCACTTTGCCATGAAGAAAAATAATCCTAATCCTGCTCCTAATGATCCAACTCCCCAAGACACTATCCAAATTGAACCCTGCCTGGAACAGTTCCATCCTCCGTCACAGCGGGACCCACCTATTCTTCCTCAAAATCACCCTCTCCAAACCTTCCAGGAATTTCTCACTTCCAGCCTTGCCTCTCAAGTTTTCTTGAAAAACCTTAATCCTACTCCCAACATCACCACAGCTGAAGCCCAAGCTATCCGTGATCTTAACGCTGACAGATCCATCGTCATTCTCCCAACTGACAAGGGTTCCACGACCGTGGTACTTGATCGTCGGCAGTATGTGGCTGAAGGACTGCGTCAGCTTTCAGACAACACTACATACAAAGTTTGCCAAGGTAAACCCATTCCTGATATCCAGGCAGAGCTTCAAGGAATCCTCAGAACCTTAGGCCCCCTACAAAACCTTTCACCTGACTCCATCAACCTCCTGACCCCACCGACATCCCCGCACCCCTACCTTCTATCTACTTCATCAAATTCACAGACCCAAACATCCCGGCCGCCCTATTGTAGCTGGTTACCAAGCCCCCACAGAACATATCTCTGCTTACGTAGATCAACACCTTCAATCCATTACATGCAGTCTCCCATCCTTCATCAAAGACACCAACCACTTTCTCAAATGCCTGGAATCCTTACCCAATCTCTTAGCCCCGGAAACCATCCTTGTAACCATTGATGCCACTTCCTTATACACAAATATCTCACATGTCCAGGGCCTCACTGCATTGGAGCACTTCCTTTCACGCCAATCACCTGGTACCCTACCTAAAACCTCTTTCCTCATTACTTTAGCCAGCTTCATCCTAACCCACAACTTCTTCACTTTTGAAGGCCAGACATACCAACAATTAAAGGGAACAGCCATGGGTACCAGGATGGCCCCCTCGTATGCCAACCTATTTATGGGCCGCTTAGAGGAAGCCTTCTTGGTTACCCAAACCTGCGAACCCAAAGTTTGGTACAGATTTATTGATGACATCTTCATGATCTGGACTCACAGTGAAGAAGAACTCCAGAATTTCCTCTCCAACCTCAACTCCTTTGGTTCCATCAGATTCACCTGGTCCTACTCCAAATCCCATGCCACTTTCCTCAACGTTGACCTCCATCTGTCCAATGGTCAGCTTCACACATTCGTCCACATCAAACCCACTAACAAGCAACAGTACCTCCATTATGACAGCTGCCACCCATTCCATATCAAATGGTCCCTTCCCTACAGCTTAGGTCTTCGTGGCAAATGAATCTGCTTCAGTCCTGAATCCCTGAACCATTACACCAATAACCTGGAAACAGCTTTCCCATCCCGCAACTACCCTCCCGACCTGGTACAGAAGCAAATAGCTAGAGCCACTTCCTCATCCTCTCAAACCCAGAACCTCTCACAGAAGAATCCCAATAGTGCCCCACTTGTGACAAGATACTTTCCGGGACTGGACCAGACTCTGAATGTGGCTCTCCAACAGGGATACGACTTCCTCAAATCCTGCCCTGAAATGAGATCCATCCTTCATGAAATCCTCCCCACTCCACCAAGAGTGTCTTTCCACTGTCCACCTAACCTTCGTAACCTCTTGGTTCATTCCTATGAAATCCGCAAACCACCTTCCCTACCCTCTGGCTCCTACCCTTGTAAGCACCCCCTGTGTAAGACCTGTCCCATGCACCCTCCGACACCACCTACTCCGGTCCTGTAACCTGGAAGGTGCACACGATCAAAGACAGAGCTACATGTGAAAGCACCTACGTGATTTACCAACTGACATGCCTACACTGTGAAGTCTTCTGTGTGGGAATGACCAGCATCAAACTGTCCATTCGCATGAATGGACACAGGCAGACAGTGTTTGTTGGTTATGAGGATCACCCTGTGTCCTTGGTGCACGGCCAGTACGTCTTGGCACAGAGTTACACTGTCCGGGTTATCTGGATACTTCCCACTGACACCAACCTATCAGAACTCCGGAGATGGGAACTTGCCCTTCAATATATTCTCTCTTCCCGTTACCCACCAGGCCTCCACCTCTGCTAATTTCAAGTTGGAGCCGCTCGTACCTCACCTGTCATTCAACAACATCTTTGCCTCTGTACTTCCACCTCGACTGACATCTCTGCCCAACCTCTTTGCATTTAAATATGTCTGCCTGTGTCTCTATATGTGCAGATGGATATGTGTGTATGTGTGAGTGTACGGCTGTCCTTTTTTCCCCCTAAGGTAAGTCTTTCCATTCCCGGGATTGGAATGACTCCTTACCCTCTCCCTTAAAACCCACATCCTTTCGTCTTTCCCTCTCCTTCCCTCTCTCCTGATAAAGCAACCTTGGGTTGCAAAAGCTTGAAATTTGTGTGTGTGTTTGTGTGTTTTTTATTTTATTGTGTCTATCAACATACCAGCACTTTCTCGTCTGGTAAGTTAAAGCATTTTTGTTGAGAAAGAATAGTGGCAAAGTACTCATGATCAAAGAGGGAGACAAAAGCATGTGAGTTGCGGGACAACTATAAAACATTAATGAGCCTGAGACAGACAAGGATGCAACATGAGCAAAGAAAGAAAAAGAAAGCAGGAGTGGCATTAGTCATGCTGATCATTATGAAATGTCAGTTTAATAAATACTCTGGCGAATTGTAGGACAGTGGGACTTGAATACTACATAGAGACATAGTGTCTACTAAGAGTATAGAAGTTGAGAAGTAGAGGAGTACTCTAGGGAGTAAATTAAGTAGTAAAAAGTAAATGACAAGTGTAAAATAGATTTTTATTTTTCCCAGAGAATACTTAATTATAGTATACATAGGAATGTATACTAGGGTAATGAACCATGAGGCCTGCTCAGAAAGGATAAGGGGGGCAGACCCGGCAATTGCTAAGTACATAGGGCAGGCGTACCTACATGGAGATAGGATAAACTGTGGCCTAAAAAATAGGAAGGGGCATACCTACTGGAATGAAAAGAGGAAGTGCTCTCATAAGGTCAACCCACAAGCAAGGTATAGGTACTGATCCTAGGAGAAGGGGACAATATCGTGACAAAAGCCACAAATTTTATAGGTATTTTTCTGGAAAGTTTGAATTCTATGTGCATATAACATTATTATGTTTCATTTAAGTTTACAAGTGTCAAAAAGAACACTTTAATTTTGCCCAGACTTCTTTCAAACTACAAAAATGCTAAAAATATTATATACTAAGGAAAAGTAGCACAAAAAAATGAGAATGGAAAGTAGATTACTCATGTGTCATGAACACCTGAAGTTTATGATTGAAAATAAGGGAAGAGTCCTTACGATTCCTAAATACTAGGGACGCTGACTGAACCATGAATAAATGATCATGTGTGGATATCAAAGTAAAGTAAGAACAGACTAAAGAAATGCTCAGCTAAATGATTGTTCTAGAGAGAGGGGGAAAAAAGAAAAAAAAGAGAGAGAGAGATAGAGAGAGAGAGAGAGAGAGAGAGAGGGATTGTTGTTGAAGTGGAAAGATGTATGTATAAACATGTATAAGAAAAGTATGAAATGTTGTTATGAGTGGTATTATTTACATAATGATTCTGTATAAAATATCGCATGTCCGATCTGAGGGGGGGATATGTAGTGTTTCGAGAATTTCTACGTAAATTCTAAAACCACTCGGCCTTCTACCATCTCGAACACACAGTATTTTAGATGTGAGGGTGGGATGATGGAATCCTACCCACTGAGCATCATATGTTTGTGTGTGCATGTTTGTAATTCAGTCACGAGAAGACTGTAGATGCGGCGGTCAAACGCCAATAACAAGTACTTTCGGGCGATCCATGGAAGTTTTAGTGAAAGTGTGTACAAGAGGACCATGGAGCATTTATGTAACTCTGTGATAATAGTGTTAGTGACCATTGTTAGAGAAAAAAGAACTGAACTTGTTGAAGGGAAGACATGTATTATGGTTCATGTTGAGACTGGACATGGTGTATAAGTCAACTTTCTCTTATATGTAAATTAGTTTGTTTCTAATTTTTGGAGACACAAAAGGCTTATGAAGCAGTATATATTTATATAAAGAGTGAGATTTGTAATATGTCTGAAGTTCAAATATACATCGTTAGTTGAAGCAAAAGAAATTGGTATGTCTACTTATTTTTATAAGTATACAGAGTCTTAAGAAATTTCTATACCTAGCAGCATACTTCAGAGAAGAAAATGAAAGAGAGTTTGCAGCAGCAGGCTAACCAGCAAGGAAAGTTGGCCGAGCATGTCAAGTAAGTCATCTCCTAAATGAAGTGGAGGTTAGTATATTTACTTCACACTTAAATTGTCATCCAAAGCTGTTAGAATAGTGAGCAAAGGTTTGTTTTCATTCTGTCTGCCAAACCAGTCAGCACATAAACATGTCTTCTTGATTCCCTATGTGGTCGTCTCTTGAGGGAATGGAGCAAACATGAAGTAATTACATTATACCTCTTTTTATGAACATTCTCTAACAATACATAACTTGCGAAGTTGCAAAAGTTGAGCTCATCATCAAGGCAACCATCAACAACCTAGAAGTTGTACAGATAGAGCTGCTATCGATAATACATTTCTTGATCAGGTATTTGAGGAAATGGTAGGTTTTTCTGGCACTCAAACGAGAGGGTTACAGTTTCTTCAGGCGTCTCTTTCAAGAGAGGATGAAAAGGCCTGTGCTCACTCTTTATGAATATGTCTCTTTGATTCAATCTGAAATTTCAATTCTAGATCTTTCTCAAGCTTTATTTCTTTCCTTGACTTCAATGCATGGAAATCACGTATCACCTCTGGGACTTCCAAACCCAATATTAAATTGAGTATTGAATTTATACTGAAAAAAACTTTCTTTGACTTGTAACACCAAATCAATCTGTTGATTGTACATCCAGTGAAATAATACAATACTCTGCTGAGTTGGTAAATATTGTCTCCTCTAAGTGAAAGGCACTAGTGAACTTCAACACAATTTAAGAACAACACAAAATTCATCACAGCCTTCCTTTTAGCCTGAAATTTCTTAGAGTAATATTCTATTTCCCATTTTTCAGTTGTGGCATTTCATGTGTGAAAAAACTGTTATGTTACTATTTCAACTCTTGCTCACTTAACCTGACTAATCCCCAGATAAGACTTTTGGCATGTAGATAAGATATCACTACTGCCATTGTTCCTCACAAAGTATATTGCTTTGAAAGATACATAAGTCTAAAACATTGGTTTATAGATAAAGTTTTTAGTGAGCCAACATCTATGTATTTCTGGAGTATAGTGGATGGTGATACATCTGTAACTAATGTACAACATAATATACCTTTTGTTTGCATTTTTCTCTTTGTAAGATGGTGGGCCTGTTTCGATATTTTGGGACCTTTGCTTCATTTTTTTATGTTACTTTTTATCCCTGTATTCTGAATATCCTTTATAATTTGTTTCTAAAACTAACTGATTACTCAAACTTAACAAAAATGCTTTTATTATTTAATGTAAAATATTCCACACTCACACACACACAACTGGAGAAATATCAATATGCATAAACATTATGATCTGTTGATGGGATACTTTTATATCTTTGGCTTTCGCTACTTTTTTCTGGTAGTATCTGGTAGTGAGCTATGGGAGAATTTAGTTGACACTGAGCTGAGGAGGAGAGTAGTTGACTGTGAGCTGTTCTGATGATCTGGCATGAAGAGGCAAGATTGTAACTTGTGTCCACTGCACCTATATGAAATATATTGTTGAAGTATGAAGAAATGTGAAAAATTGTTCTGTGCTTATTCATGAGTGAGAGATTGTATATGATGGTGTCTTCAATTGGTTTTTAACTTGAAGGAATTTACATTTATACCTGATTACATTATTTTGAGAACAAGACAGAACTAATGTTAATGATGTGTTAGATGTAAGAATTACACCAGAATACTGTGACTAAGAAGAAGATTAATATACCATTCTTAAACCCTTTCAAGATCCAGGCACTTTCTTGGCAAAATCGTATCCTGTTTGACTTTAGGACAACAAGCAACAACAACAACCACTACAGCAACAAACAGGAAAATGAGTATTATTTTCAAGTACTGATTTCTCACAACAAGCAGAGTTAATGAAATAGTTCTAGCACCTGGGCCCTGCAGTTTCTTTTCCTATAACATATGTGCACAGACAGGATTGTGACTGTTCTTTTATTACAATAGTTATTCAACAATATTTTAATTAAACAGCAGGACAGGGGGGAAACTTTTTGTAGCATGTGCACATGCAGGAAAATCTGGTAGTTCTGATGGCCCATGGCTGTAAAACAACACAGCATTTACGATGATAGTTCTAGCTACTAATGCAGTACAAAGAATGAACATAACCTAGATGGTCATCAGCAATTAAACTTAGAGTTATTAGAATGATTAAATAAATAAACAAAGAAAGAAATATTTATACTTGTTAGTCCCTTATGGTGTAGGGGACAATATAGTAGAGAGACAACATATTGTAGCAAAATAATGACACTTTATTTACATAAACATTACATTGGTGTGCTAGTATTAGTCATACTCATAGGAAAGAGGACATTTTATTAAAAGTCAATAAACTCACAGTTGGATGATGGAATCTAGGGCTGCTGGCAGAGTGTTGAAACAGTTGACAGCTAGTAGGCCAGGAAATGCAAACATGGCACTCGCAAGTGCAGTGCTGCGATGGCGCTATTGCTCACATGAATTGCTTTGTGTGAAGCAACAAGGCAGAAAACTGCAGTGTTGCTTGAAGTTGTTGCGATATGAGGCGAGGAACTAGGCCAAAGCTAAGTTGAGACTTGTAGATGGCTAATGTTTGGGAATTTATCTCTGCCATAGTTTCTGTCTCTCTCTGACACTACGTCAGAGGCGAGGGGAAAGGCAGTTTAAATAATGAGGTACTTTTACCTTGGGACAAGGTGTGCCTGGCCAGTCGAGCATAGAGACGGACCTGTGCTGGTCCATGCTTGTAGGGGCCAGTCTGGCAGCAATGTTGTAAATATTCTACATTAATCTTACTTTATTTCTATGTACTTGCTCAGGCTGTATTCCGCCTCTGGGGACACAACACCAGCACGCAACATAATGGCAGCCAGCCAGGTACTTGGAGATCCCACAGTCAGCCTGAAAGAGGGCAGTGGCATTGGTCTGTAGAATTCAGGACGGGCCACGTTCGCTTCCCACCTGGCGTACCAGGGTCCGGGAGAGGCATATACTATGGGACGCATGGCAGCACTGCAGCAGCGCCAGAGACAGCAGCGATGGTTGCCATCTGGCAAGCACCGCTAGTGGCAAGTTGCGGCATAGCGTCCAGGATGGTGCGGGTTTGAGTCCAGTCCTGTCCTGGGAGCAGCAGCGGCCGAGGGTCACAGGTGACCAGTACATCCACCTTCATCCCATGGTCAGACAGAACAGGCCAAACAAGGTGGAGTGCAATGAGGACCAGAGACTGTAGCAGTCTCCGAAATAGCGGGCAAGGGCACGGTGCAAACCGCTACGTCGCGGCAGGCGAGGGCAACTGGGCAAGCACGGCTGAGTTCCAGCTGAGCGGCCTTGCAGGTGGCAGCAGTGGTGGTGGCATACCAGGAGTTGCTGAGCTGGCTGGACTCACAGCACAGCATGCGGGTAGCCACCAATACTATGCTGCACTCATCGAAGCACTGTAAATTATGAGAATAAAGTAATGCCACCAAATACCGCTGTATCACTCTGCACTGCCCCTTGATGCTCTTGAAATCGCTCGACCTCCTGACGAAAGACGGCGGTGGGTCCCAGCTTCACCTCGGTCATCTGGAGTCTCAGGTTCAATGATCCTGGCCCCCCCACAACAGTGGTGCCGGAAGTGGTGCCAGTTACAATGCTGGTACCAGATTTCCACTCCCACATTTTATGTCGAGCAAGTAGCATTGAGGTGTGCCTGTGTAGAGGGGTAGTTGAGGGGTTTAGTTGCATTCATGATGGGTGGTCGTACACTTCTTGTTATGTCTTGTCGTTTGGGAACTGTTTGTCCATACCAGTATAGGGAGGTAAGCAGGACTGTCACCTGCGCACGAGCATGATGGGGACGGGTGAGTGACATTTGATCTATTATTCATGTGTCATTTTTTTGTGTTAAGGGGTTAAGTGTCCATCCTAATTGACTTTTTGAAGGTGTCTTTTGTAAGGCTGCAAGAGCGTGTAGATTTATCTGGATTCTAAGCGATGTAATTTTTGTAGCCTGTCAGGCCACGGATTACAGTGTACAATGTAGGTGCCAAGGAATTGTTTTATTTGTAAGAGATTTGGTCATTTGGTGTGCAATTGTTCAGAATGTAGATGGGCGATGATTCGCCGCAAGGACTAAGTTTAAAGAGTGTCAGGGTGAAATTAATGGCAACAGTGGAGCTAAAAGCAAGAATAATGGAAACACTGTCAGCAGCGGTAGTGACTACAGTGGAAGCTGTAGCCACTCTAACAGAGCAAATTCGGGTATTGTCAGAGGTGAGGATACATGACAAAGAAAAATATGAAGAATTAGCAGGAAGATTTGAGGTATTGCGAGTAGGGAAAGGGGGATTGGGTGAAAGTAAATTGCAGGTCGTGGAGTGTCATAGACCATTTTACCTCACAATCGAGGCATTGATTAACCCCTTTTTGGGTAAAACAACGGAGGATGTGTTGGTATTCCTTAATGACATTATTACAATGACTGAGGTGGGCGGATGTTGTAATGTTGAGAGTGGTGAAGTTACGCTTGAGGGGGGATGCCAAGTTGTACGTACTGTACCATGAAATGTTGAACAATGTGGGGATGTTTGTAGAGCTTGAGGCTGGGTTACACCAGAGGTACCAAACACAGAATAGTACCAGGTTTTTTCGGGAAAAATTAAGCGCATTAGTTATGAAAAAAAAAATTAGACTGTGGAGGTTTTTTCAGACAGGATTCGAAAGCTGAATGCACATATGTACAAACTCTCACAGAATGGGGGCACTAATAAAGTGTTGTTACAAGAGGCTGAGAACAGGACGTTAGATGTGTTTTTGTGGGGAGTACCACCGGAGATGTCACGTCGGGTGAGAATGGAGAATCCCAGTGACCTTGCGGCAGCTCTAAGGATGGCAACATACTTAGAGGAGGAAGATTATGTGACAAAGCAAAGGGTGGAGCATGAACTTCTGGCAGCAGAAATTAAGTGTTTCAGTTGTGGCCAGGTAGGGCATATCAGGAGGGAGTGTCAGCATCAGTTGCAGTGTTAATCATGTGGGAAAATGGGTCACCGGGCAGTGAACTGCAGGAGTAAAAGTGGGGTGGAACCTTGGTGACAGCAGCCGTTAAATGAGAATGGGACTGCTAAAAGCGTCGGAGGGCGTTCCCAGTGAAATTAGGTGATGTGCTTGTAGGTGCACAGACAGAATGCTGCTTATTAGGCTTGCGGAAGGAAACAGAGGTTTCTGGTTGACACGGGGGCACATGAGTCTGTTATTAGTCTAGACCTGGTTATCAGGAGAAGGCTTTAGCCACCATGTTATAGGTTCTTGGGGTGGGGGATAATAAAGTGGAGTCTTTGGGTATGATGATACTTCAATTTGTGATTGCAGGAACTAAGTTTAATGAGCAGGTAGAAGGGTTACCATGAGTCGGTGAGGGGTATTCAGTGATTCTCGAACTGGACTTCCTTGACAAACATCGTGCGAAGATAGATCTTTGGCAACAAACAGTGGAATTCAGTGGAACAATGTTTTGCATGGGGGAAACAGTTGCAAATGGACGAATGTCACAAGGCACACTTAATGCGAAGGTGATGCCAGCTAAACTGTGAACGGATTCATTAAAGGTCGATCAGCAGGATAACATACTGGTAGGTACAGGGAAGGTAGTCTGGGTTTTGACTTACCAAGGGAGACTTTGTACATGGTGGAGCCACTCTTGAGTAATGAGGAGTTGGATAATACGCACTGTTTTGTGTGGAGGAAGTTATGTGGAAGGAGATTATAGGGTTCCTGTAAGTATAGATAACTTTGGCAGAGTGGATTTTAGCTTGTCGAAAGGGTTATTATTGGCCACATTGGGGGTTCCTGATGAGTATTACCTTGATAGGGAGGATTTAGAGGTGAGCCATAAGCAAAACATCGATGCAGTGCAATTGAGGGTAAAATTACAGCATTTGCAGGGAGGCGACAGGGTTGTGTTGGAGGAATTATTACTGTCATTTAACGATTTATTTGGAATGGAGGATAGGTTACCGGCAACACCAATTATGAAGCATAACATACCAACAGAGGATAATACAACAGTGTTTAGGAAACCATATAGGATAGCATGTCATATGCAACCGCTACTAGAGGAGTTTATAGAACAACTACAGGATGGAATCATAGAGCATAGCAATAGTCCGTATTCAAGCAATGTAGTTCTCATATCTGAGAAGTCGGTGGATTGTACAAGGAAATATAGGTTTTGTTGTGATTATAGGTTTCTGAATGCGAAAACCATTTCAGACACATAACTGATTCCGAATATCATGGACACGTTGGATAATCTGGATGAATGTAAGTATTTTACGACGATGGATTTACGGAGTGGATACCATCAGTTGGAAGTAGCACCAGAGGATGGGGCAAGGACAGCTTTTACTGTTCCTGGGGGACACTATTAGCATATATGTATGCTGTTTGGGTTGAAGAATGCACCAGCAACTTTTCAGCGATTATTAGATGGGATTTTAACAGGATTGAAACCAAAGACATGTATGGTTTACGTAGATGACATTATAGTATATCAAAGGATATACCAGAACATGTATCATGGTTAAGAGAAGTCTTTAGAAGATTGTGGTTGGCATGGTTAACATTAAGTTTAGAAAAATGTAATTTTGTGCAGACGCAGGTCAAATATTTAGGTTATGTAATTAGCGAACAATGGGTTCAAACCGATCCTCAGTTAACGGAGGCAGTTCAAAATTTCCCAGCACCATGTACAACAAAGCAGTTACAATCATATATTGGGTTATGTTCATATTATCGTAAATTTGTAAAAGATTTTGCTAAAATAGGTGAGCCGTTAACAAAGCTTTTAAAGAAAGGGGTTAAATTTCAATTGACGGAGAAATGCCAGCAAGCTTTCTATGAATTACAAATGAGATTAGTTTCTGGTCCGGTGTTGGTGTTTCCGAATTTTGAAGAAGACTTCATCTTATTGTGTGACACTTCAGATGGCACAGTAGGACGTGTTTTGGGACAAATGGTGAATGGGCAGGAACATCCGGTGGCCTATGCTTCCAGACAGTTAAATAGGGCAAAGCAGAATTACTCCACAACGGAAAAGGAGATGTTAGCTGTAATATATGGAGTAACATATTTTCGTTGTTACCTTTACGGTAGGAACTTTAAGGTCATGACAGATCATGCAGCATTGAGATGGTTACTGGGACTCAAGGATCCTTCTAGTCAGTTAACATGGTTGGCTCTAAAATTAAGTGAGTTTGACTTTGAAGTAATTCATAAGCCAGGGAAGAAACATGGGAATACAGATGCAGTAAGTCACAAGTTAGACACATTAGAAGTAATGGGTAAGAGTGTCACAGAATGGCAAAGAGCACAAGCAGAGGATGAGGAGTTCCAGGGTTTTAGAACTCAACCACATTTCATTGTGGAGGGAAATTTGTTGTGTAGAGTTACCAGGTGTGCACCATGGGTAGTGATACCAAAACGTTTGAGAGAGGAAGTCTTAAAGCAGGCCCATGATCATGTGCTTTCAGGGCATAGGGGTCATCAAGCAACAGAAAGATGAGTAGCAGAATGATTTTGGTGGCACACTTGGAGAAGATGTGTGGAACAATACGTAGCAAATTGTGTACTGTGTGTGAGATGAACAGATGTGATGAGCGCAAGAATTCCATTGCAATGGTTATCAAGGGCTTCAAAACCTTTTGAATTCATCGGACTTGATATCTGCGGGCCATATAACAAAACAACGGAAGGGAATCATTACGTTTTAACAATAATTGATCACTTTTTGCGGTTTCTAGCCATGGTCGCAATATCAGACCAACAGGCAAGTATGGTAGCACAAGCTTTAGTCAATAACTGGTTATTGAAGTTTGGGGTGCCTGATACCATATTTATGGATCAGGGAATGAACTTCATGTCTCAATTAATGTCACAGTTGTGTCGGTTATTGAGAATGAAAAAATTATGGACCACTCCATTTCATCCACAGGCAAATGGGAGATCGGAGTGAGTACATAAGACAATTTCAAAAATGCTTAGTTATTATGTGAATGGAAACCATGATAACTGCGACGTTTACTTTCTGTACATGGTATCGAGTTATAACACCAAAATACATTCGGGAATCAGAATGTCACCATTTGAGGTGGTCTATGGAAGAAAGATGCCATCACCATTTACCATTAGAAGAGTATCTGAAATAAGTGACACTTCAACACGAAAAGTAGTCTACTTCGCATATTTTCATACGCTTATGTCATATGGTATTATTTTTTGGGGTAATTCTTCTGATTCAAAAAGGGTATTTTTGGCTCAAAAACAGGCTGTTCGAGCTATATGTGGTGTAAGTTCGAGAACCTCTTGTCGACCCCTATTCAATAGTCTGGGAATTCTGACATTGCCCTCACAGTATATATTTTCTTTAATGTCATTTGTTGTTAGCAATATTAGCTTATTCCCAAGAGTTAGCAGCTTTCACTCAGTTAATACTAGGCAGAAATCAAATCTGCATGTGGAATGCTTTTCCTTGACTCTTGTGCAGAAAAGAGTGCAGTATTTTGCTGCATCTATTTTCAATAAGCTACCACAAGAACTCAAAAATCTTAGCAGTAGCCCAAACGGTTTTAAGTCTAAACTGAAGAGTTTCCTCATGGCTCACTCCTATTCTGTCGAGGAGCTCCTGGAAGAGCTGAAAAATTAAGCAAATTTCAGTGTTACATTGTTGATTTTCTTTATTTAAACTTACAAATTGTCATCTGAATACGTTTCTTGTATTTCATTTTATCTGTTCCTACTATAGTGTTATAATTTCATGTATTGACTCGTTCCATGACCATGGAGACTTCTCCTTAATTTGGTCCCACGGAACAATAAATAAATAAATAAAAATAAAATTATATGTCTGAAATTGGGAGCTAAAGGGGACACAGGGAGGAAATTTGTACGGACAATACGGGAAGTCTGGAAGAGGGTACAGAAGACCAATACGAAGGCATTGGAAAGGCAGGAAGAACCAAATAAGCGGTTGGGACCTTTACCACAGTACAGGGTAGGTCAATGGGTACTGATCACGAATCCATATACACCTAAGGAAAAGACAAAAAAATTCTTGACGAAGTACCACGGACCACACCAGGTCATGGAGATGACTTTGACTGTAAATGTTAAAGTGCAGCTGCCAACAAAAACAACCATTATCCACGTGAGTACGGTAAAGCCTTTTAAAGGAATGGTGGACAGATTACCTCAATTATAAGGAAGTGACCCAAATGGAGTGGCAAGACAAAGGAAATGGAAGAAGAAGGTCGCGGAGGAGGGACAACAGTGGGCACATAACGTTCCGTATGCGTTATGGTCATGGAGAGAGTAAATTATTGTATGTGTAATATCGTATGGCATGTTTACATTTTGTGTTTTATATCAAGGGATAATTTACATTTTTTTGTGTTTTGGTGGGTCAGATAACAGTTGTGTTTTCTTGTTTGTTGTTTTATTTTTGTCGTTATATGGGGGAGACTATTTTCAGAGAGTTTGATAGGGGCAGAGTGAACTATTGGGAATTTATTGAGGATGTCATACAATGTTGTAGTAACTTGTAGTGGAAAAGAGGTGGTACCAGCATGTTTGTTTCTTTTCTTCATATGATCAGTACGTATGTGGATGTGCTGAATGATAGCCATGAGGATACCAATGCAGAAGGTGTTCTGGAAATATTACCAATGCGGAATATGACATGTTTAAACTCCACGTTAAATCCAGAGTTTTAGGAAACATTGCATTCCTTTATTAATGCACAGGAAGGATCTATCACAGTTAATAAAGTATTAGAACACATTCAAACATTACAACAGCATCAGAGCTACAGGATAATGAGAGTGAGCATTTCAGCCACAGGGTGTGCTGTTTTTCTGTTTTTCTTGAATATTGCTTTGTGGAGAGTGCGGAAACATGCAACAGTAGAGGTGCCAAGACATCAGTTGCCTATGGCATGGGTAATCAGTGTGAACAGTGTATAGGTGTAGAATTAATGTTTTGATGTTCTCATTAGATTTAGTCAGTAGAGCACAAGTTTTGTGAAAAAGGTGTGTTACGCAGCCACAGGCCATGTCTGTTATATTTCGATTTGGGATGAATCTTGTTGAAAGGAGGGAGGTGTGCTGCACTAGTATTAGTCTTAGTCATAGAAAAGTCAATGAATGCATGGTTGGACGTTGGAATCTGGGGCCACTGCCAGAGTGTTGAAACAGTTGACAGCTATTATGCCAGGAAATGCAAACATGGTACTCACGAGCGCGGTGCTGGGATGGCGCTACTGCGTGCACGAATTGCTTTGTGTGAAGCAACAACCAGGCAGAAGACTGCAGTGTTGATTGAATTTATTGCGATATGAGGTGAGGAACTAGGCCAGAGTTAAGTTGAGACTTGTAGATGGCTGACATTTGGGAATTTATCTCTGCCATAGTTTCTGTCTCTCTCTGACACTATGTCAGAGGCGAGGGGAAAGGCAGTTTAAATAGTGAGGTACTTTTACCTTGGGACAAGGTGTGCTAGGCCAGTCAAGCGTCAGGGCGGACCTGTGCTTGTCCATGCTTATAGGGGCCAGTCTGGCAGCAATGTTCTAAATATTCTATGTAAATCTTACTTTATTTCTACGTACTTGTTTGGGCTGTATTCTGCCTCCGGGGACGCAATACTGGCGCGTGACAGAATGGCAGCTGAGTACTTGGAGATCGCATGGTCAGCCTGAAGGAGGGCATTGGCAGCAGTCTGCAGCGTCCAGAATGGGCCACGTTCACTTCCCACCTGGCGTACCGGGGTCTGGGAGAGGCGTACGCTACAGGAGGTGTGGCAGCGCTGCAGCAGCACCACAGACAGCAGTGGGGGTTGCCATCCGGCAAGCACCGCTAGTGGCAAGTTGTGGCACAGTGTCCAGGAGGGAGCTGGTTCGCGTCCAGTCCTGTTCTGGGAGCAGCAGTGGCTGAGGGCCATGGGTGACCAGTACATCCACCTTCGTCCCATGGTCAGAGAGAGCAGGGCAAATGGGGCAGAGGGTGGCGAGGACCAGGGACTGTAGCAGTCTCTGAAATAATGGGCAGTGGCACGGCGCCAGTCGCTATGCCGCAGCAGGTGAGGGCGACCAGGTGAGGGGGGGCTGAGTTCCAGCTGAGCAGCCTTGCAGATGGCAGCAGCGGTGTCAGCATACCAGAAGTTCCTGAGCCGGCTGGACTCATGGCACAGCGCGTGAGCGGCTGCTGACACTACGTGCACTTATCGAAGCACTGTAAATTATGAGAATAAAGTAATGCCACCAAATACTGCTGTATCACTCTGCACTGTGCCTTGAAGCTCTTGAACTTGCTCGACCTCCTGATGTAAGACGGTGGTGGGTCCGGCTTCAGCTCAGCCATTTGGAGTCCCAGGTTCAATGATCCCGACACCTCTGCGACAACATGTAACAGAACTCATCCATTGACAAGGAAGCATAGGTCAACATTGTCTCCCCTTGCAGCAGAGTCAAAGATTATACTACACTGTGAAGAGAAATCACTTGTTAATGGCATGCAGTTCCTACAAAGACCCCCACCCTGATTAGTTCAAATGGTTCAAATGGCTCTGAGCACTATGGGACTCAACTGCTGAGGTCATTAGTCCCCTAGAACTTAGAACTAGTTAAACCTAACTAACCTAAGGACATCAAAAACATCCATGCCCGAGGCAGGATTCGAACCTGCGACCGTAGCGGTCTTGCGGTTCCAGACTGCAGCGCCTTTAACCGCACGGCCACTTCGGCCGGCCCCTGATTAGTGCTGTGAATTATTAGATTAGATTCAGTTTTCATTCCATAGACCCAAAAAATGAGATGATTCTCAGGGGTATGGAACATGTCAGAAAGTATGACATACAAACATAAAATATTCGAATATAATGCGTACTACCCTGATCATTTGTAAGGAGATAGTCGAAAATAAGTTAATACAATGCAGTAAACTGGGACAGCTAATATTTACAGAATTAACACACTGTCAGAATGAAACACCATTATGCACTATTAATAAATTTAAGATATGCAAAATAGCTAATCTTGACTGTTGTGACCAAGTGTTGTCAAAACTGAAATCTATCAGATATTTTTACTTAAGCTGACTTAACAGTCTCTGTTAAGATATTCATCTAAGGAGTAGAAGGAGCTGCCTATCAAAAAGTCTTTCAAACTCTGTTTAAATCATGCTTTATCTGAAACCAAGTTTTTAATGGTTGCTGCCAATTTATTAACAATGTGTGTTCCTGAATATTGGTCCCTTTTCTGGACCAAGGTAAGGGATTTTACGCCTTTATGTAGATTGTTCTTATTCCTAGTAATGATACTGTGTACTGAGCTCTTGGTTGGAAATAGAGATGTATTACTTGCAACAAATTTGTTTAAGGAATAAATATACTGAGAAGCTTTGGTTAGAATACAAAGTTCCTTGAACAAGATGTTCTAAAATTTAAACCACAAATGGTTATTATCACACGCTTTTGCACCCTAAACCTTTTGCTTGGTTTGATGAGTTGCCCAGAATATGATCCCATACGACATAACGGAATGAAAGTAAGCAAAGTATGCAAGTTTTTTATATTTATATCTCCTACATCTGACATAATTCTCACAGCAAATACACTTGTTTAGGCACTTAAGCAACTCTGTGGTATGCCCTTCCCAACTGAATTTATTATCGAGTTGTAATCCCAGAAATTTAATCCTGTCGACCTCTTTGATCTGCACGTCTTCATATGTTATACTCATGCTGTAAGGAAATCTCTTAAAGGTTCTGAACTGCATATAGTGGGTCTTCTCAAAGTTTAATGACAAAGAATTAGCTTTAAACCACTTATTAATGTCAGTGAAAATTTGCTTAGCAGCTATTTCTAAATCTGTACTTGACTTGCTACTTATAGCAATGTTTGTATCATCTGCAAACAAAACAAACTTAGCATCCAGCAATGTAACAGATGAGAGGTAATTAATATACACAAGAAAAATCAATGGACCCAAATGGAACCTTGAGAAACACCACTTGCAATTAATTTCCAGTCAGATGAAGACTGACCGCTTACTGCACATGTATTTTGCAACGACACCCTTTGTTTTCTGTTAGATAGATAAGATGCAAACCATTTTGCAGCTTTGCCGGTGACACCATAATACTCTAATTTACTTAGGAGAATGCTGTGGTTTACACAGTCAAAGGCTTTTGATAGGTCACAGAAAATGCCATTAGCATGTAATTTATTTTCTAATGGATTAAGTACATTCTCACTGTAAGTGTAAATAGCTTTCTCTATATCAGAACCTTGGACAATATATTATTTGCAGTCAGATGCTTAAGGAGATGCTTGAACACAACCTTTTCAAATATTTTTGAGGAAGCCGGCAAAAGTGAAATTGGTCTATAGTTTTATGGTATCTCTTTATCCCTCTTCTTGTAAAGAGGCTTAACTTCAGCATATTTTAGCCAGTCTGTAAATGTTCTGCTGATAAGAGATTGATTACACAAATAACTTAAGATAGGACTTAACTCGCATGAGCACTCTTTGATTAACTTTGTTGATATGTCATCATACCCACTGGAATACTTATATTTTAAGGATTTGGTGATGGATGCTACTTCTTTGGGAGATGTGAGTGTCATTTCCACATTACTGAAGTTATTTTTAAACACTGTCTCAGATACTCCATTGCACTGTTCACCGAACCTGATAACCCCAAGCTGTCAGTAACAGAAATGAAGCAGTTGTTTAAGAGGTTTGCAACACTAACTGTACTTGTTACCAAAGTTTCATTTATTTTAGAGCTATCCGTTCCTCTTCCTTTTTGGCCCCACCTGTCTCAGTCTTCTCAATACCCCATACAGTTTTTATTTTGTTACCTGATATAATTATCTTTTTCTCATAATAAAGCTGATTGGATTTCTGGATTACTTGCTTCAATATTTTGCAGTATTCTTTGTAATGCCTTACAATTCTAACCTCAGAGCTGTTTCTAGATAGTAGATAGAGTCTCCTTTTTGTCCCACATGATATCTTTATTCCTTGTATAATCCAAGGTTTATTTTTTGGCTTGTGTGTGAGTTGATTTAACTTTAGAGGAAAACAATTCTCAAAAGTGGAGGCAACTTTATTAATGAATAACTAACCTACTACGGTGTCGTAGCAGGCGGAGAGGTGATACTCCGACGTGGCGCGTCCCAGGTGGCGGATAGGGGGGTCCTCACCAGTTTACCGGCGGACTTGAGCGAAATAAAATAGCTCTCGCGGACCAAACACTAAACAACCTCTACGGCTAACAACCGCAGTTGTAAATCAGAGCTTGCTCCATACAAGGTTGACTACCTTTGAAAGTCAAACATGGAAGGAAATCTTTCAAGGAATAATCCACCGCTTGGCAATAACCAAGGAAGACTGCACTCGGATACGGTGGGCAGTCACCTGAAAGATAACTTGGATGAGTCGGAGCATCTGAAAATACCCAAAACGGACAGACGACCAAAACTCAAGACAGGACAAATAAACTACATTGCGACACACAATATAAATTCCCTCATACAACCAGGCAAACTCAAAATTCTGACAGATGAAATGGATCGCAAGGGGATTCTCATAACCGGACTTCAAGAAATGAGAAATACTGATCAGGAGCCGATAGAATCACAAGGATATAGGATTTATAAGGGAATACCAGGGAAAAGAGTCATGAAACAGTGTCCACAATTTGGAACAGGATTCGTGGTGAGTCTGAAAATAATAGAGTCCATAATAGAATTTAAAGCACAATCTCCCAGGATCTCAACATTAACTCTAAAAGCTGCAAATAAAATGTACACAATAATAAATGCCCATGCCCCGACAAATGATAAAAATAATAAAAAAGAACACAGAGAAGAGGTAGAAAAATTTTGGGAGTTCTTAGATCAAACGACGAATAACATTAATAAAAATCACATCAAAATTTTAATTGGAGACTTCAATGCCCAGTTAGGAAGGGAAAAGAGATATAGAGACATAATAGGGAAATGGACAGCACAAAGAAGAACAAACAAAAATGGCATAAGACTAGTGGAATTTTGCAGAAACCATGACATGATCTCAAAGTCGACGTATTTTAAGAGAAGACCAAGTAAACTTAAAACTTGGAAACATCCAGACTGGAAAAAAGGAGAATGGCAACTGGACCATGTCTGCATGGATAAGAATTACCACAAGGAAATTTACAATGTGAAAGTACTGAGAGGGACAGATACCGGATCAGATCATTACATGATAAAAATTAAAATTAAATTAACCCCATTAGCAAAGAAAAAATCCCACCAGAAGAAGAAGAGAACCTATGACCCTCATAAACTGATACAAAATGAGGATTATGAAGCACAAACCAGGGATATAAAAATAACAGATGATCTGGAAGAAATAATTCCCAAATTGAAACAAATAGCTGAACAAGTTGCCCCTATAAATCCAAGGAAAAAACACCAGTGGTGGAACGATGAATGTGATGAAGCAGTGTTGGATCGACACCAAGCCTGGTTAAGGCATCAAAATGAAAAAACAGAAAAATCATATTTGGAACTCACAAAACAAAGGAAGACAACACAAAAAATAATAAGGAGAGTTAAACGTCAGTACCAAAAAGATATACTTCTAATGATAGAAACAAATAGTGAAAAAACAAACTCAAGAGACTATTACAAAATATTTGGCAGACAAGTACAAAGATATGATCCTCCAACATTAATGTTAAAAGATAAAGATAATAACCTAGCCCATAGCAATAGTAAAAATACAGAAATTCTAGCAGGAACATTTAACAAGTTACTAAATTGTGAAGATCCCCCAGAACTTCTTCAGATAAACACAGAAACCCCAATTAAAACACCAGCAGAAAATATAAATCCACCTACAATTAATGAGGTCTACAGAGCTTTGAAAGAACTCAAAAACTACAAAGCAAGTGGAGAAGATCAAACGTTTGCTGAACTTTGGAAATATGCAGCAGAACCAGTAAAGATAGCATTACACCAATGCATAGTAAAAATCTGGAATGAAGAGAAATTACCAGAAAATTGGACTACTGCTATAATACATCCATTACATAAGAAAGGAGAAAAATCAAATCCAGACAACTATAGAGGAATTTCCCTTTTGGACTGCACGTATAAGATCATGTCAAGAATACTATACAACCGCTGTAAAGATCAACTAGAACTGGAACTGGGAGAATATCAAGGTGGATTTAGATCCTGGAGAAGCTGCCCAGAACAGATAATCACCCTGAAGTTAGTTATGGATGTCTACAAAAGAAGGCAAAAACAACTAGTCATAACCTTTGTAGATTTCAAAAAGGCGTATGATTGCATCCATAGATCTTCAATGATGAAAATATTAAGGAATTTTGGACTTCATCCTAAATTAATAAAAATGATACAGTTAACCTTAACAAACACCAAATCCAAAGTAAAATTTAGAGGAGAAATATCTGAACCATTTACGATTAAAACAGGGTTGAGACAGGGAGATTGTTTATCACCATTACTATTCAATTGTGCTCTTGAATATGTAATGAGAGAATGGTACAAGGAAAATCCTATGAATATTAAAATTGGAACTAAGAAAGATAAAATAAACCTAAATTGCTTGGGATTTGCTGATGACCTAGCATTACTAGCTAATAATATTCAGGAAGCCACAAAACAAATAACAAGCTTACAAAATATAGCACAAAAATTAGGACTCCAGATATCATTTGAAAAGACTGAAATAATGGTAACGGATCCACTTGTAATAGATCACATCACAGTGAATAATAGGGAAATTAAAATAGTGAAACAATTTAAATACCTGGGTGAAATTATAACACATAAATTGGACGAGAAACCTGCATGGCGAGCAAGAACTAATAAAATGATAAAAGCTCAAAAACTAACATGGTCTACGTACAATAAAAAATGTCTATCAATTAAAACAAAATTAAAACATTACAAGACGGTGGTTCAACCAGAGGTTACATACGGAAGTGAAACTCTTTTTAAAGTCACCCAGAAAAACAGAATTGACAAAATTTTAAAAGTAGAGAGAAGAATTGCTAGAACATGCATAAATAAGAAATATCAAAAAGCTGGGCAATGGCGGATAGTTCCAAATGAAGTGGTATACAGAGAACTGGAGCCCATCACTGATACTATACGAAAGAAAAGGATCTCTTTTTGTGGTCACATTCTGAGGACACCAGAAACCAGATTATCAAGGAAAATTATTGAGAAACTCTGGAAGTTGAAACAACAAGGAGGATGGCTTAAGGAAATAAGAGAGGATATGGAAGAACTGGAAATAACCCTGGATGATTTGCAGAACAAAACGCCAAATTTAAAGAAGTTGAGGGACACAGAAATAAGATTTAAACCAAAAATTGACAAACGACATACAATGAAAAGGGTATTTACAGATAAGGAACGACGAAAAGCATCGGAATGAATGAAGAGATACTGGGCCACTCGGAAGGGGAAAATACCAAAGAAGAGGACCAGAAATGATTGACTGAAGTGGTCCAATGAGGCCGTCAAAGCAGAAGAAGAAGAAGAAGAATGATTTGTATTTTCCATTTGAGTCAGATGTATTGTAAACAACTAACCAGTCCATGTCTTTGAGCAATTTCCTGAATTTCTCAATTTTTGATTTATTTATTACCCTCCGGTACTCAGATTTAATAGATTTTTATCCTCATTCAGTGTCACTGATGTCATGGTGGGTAGCACAGGATGAGGGAAGGTAATCATGAGGAAGCCATTGGATGAGGTGGCTGCTGTGCAAACATCAGTAGGTAGTACATAAGAATAGGTGAGGTGATGGCTGATGGATCTGATCTCAGTGTGTCATTTGGGGTGGTTGTTTCGATGACAAGAAGGTTGTCTATTAATTTGACATGTAGGTCATCACAATGAAAACTTTGGTATCCACTGTGACTATGAATTTGGTGACAGTCAAGGTGTGCATGGTTGTGTTGTCAAGGAGGTTAGCAAGGTTTTGATGTGTCAATGGTGGACAGATTGTCCACATCGGGTTTCAGCAGTTTACCACTGATACCATGGTCAGTTTACCACTAAGCAGGACATCATACCTGTACGTGCTACAATTTAACACCTTGTGCAGACCCGAGTAAGGTGGCTGCAAAGCAATTTGTTCAGCTAGTATCACCGCAGAGCATGATGTGAGTGAAATGTGCGAGCACACTGTGGATGAAAATCTTGTGGGTACTGTGAGGTTCTGGAGGTGGGATTATGAGATGATCAGTGTGTTCTTTAACTCCCATAAAAAGAGCAGGATGTTCAGTGGTATTCATTGGTGGTACTTGAAGCATGAAACTGTATGGAGGGTGAATGGTTTGCCATATATAACAGTTAAATGAGGGATGTGTTTAGTTCTAATGTGCAATGCATATGCCTAGGAGCACCCATGGCAATGCTTTTGTCCAGTAAACTCCATGGAACACTGAAGAAGTCATTCAAGTGGGGTGCCACTATTCTACTACGCTGTTGCTTTGTCGGTGGTACACAGTACTTTAGTAACTGTGAGAGTCACAGCGGGTACACAATGCAGAAAACAAAGTGGACTTGAACTGCTAACCCTGGATGCTGCAAAGAATACAGGGCATCTGTAGTAAGAAATCTAAGTGTTGATGAAGGTCTTGGCTGCAGCCAACATGCCATGTAGAGGAAAAGCTCCAGTCCAATGTGTGACACAGTCAGCTATGGATTGTATATATCAGCAGCCCTCAGGTTCAGGAAGGGGTACCACCAAGTAGTATGAATATGTTGAAACTGCCCTTTTAATGTGGTAAACTGTCCAAGAGATGGCTGTGCACATTGTCCCACTTTGCTTCTCTGATAAGGTATACAGTTTCGTGTCCATTCTCTGCAGACTTTTTTGACATGTGGTCACACAAAATTATTGGTAGCTATTTTGTTGTTGATTGGATACCAGGGTGTGCTGAGTAGTGCATTTTCTTGAAAATAATTTCTGAAATGGCTGTGGCACCAGGGGATGACCTCAATTCTGTGAGATGTCACATACTACTTGCCTCATTGTCCCTGGAATGAGGTAATTTTTGATCTTGAGGTGTTGCGGTGTCACTGAGTAGTTGAATTTGTTCATCTCATAATTGTGCTTCCACAAACTCATCATAGTTAATTTGTGTGGAGATGGTGTAGATGTGTGACAAATAATTGGTGACAATGTTGTCTGCATCCTTAAGGTGATATACATCCATGGAGAACTGAGCAGTGTAATCAAGGTGTCAGAAACGTCTTGGGGATAAGTCTTTTGATGGATTATGAGTGGAGCCCGCTAGTAGTCTGTGGTCTGCGTAGATGATTAATGACTGGCCTTCAACATTGATAGTCTTGCAGACTGTGAGAAATCCATGGTTGTAAGGTGACAATTTGCCCTGTGAGGTAGTTTTTGTGTTCCTGATACCTCCTGATGAAGGACTATGCTGACTGCAAAGTCACTCACATCTGTGGTTATTGACAAATTGTGTGTGTGGGAGCCCCCCCCCCCCCCCCCCCCCCTCCAGGGTTGTTGCCTGAGTAAGGCAGACTTTTAGTTTTTTGAAGGCCCTCTGCAAGTCAGTAGTCCATTGGAGCTTTCATTTGTCATCCGTGCTTTTGTCTTTTAGTTCTTCCGTTAGTGTGGCCTGTATTGTAGCTGTTAGCAGTGGGTGGTGTCAGTAAAAATTTATCATCCCCATGAAATGGTGTAAATCTTAGTGTAATTCTTAGTAGTCTTGGAGGAGGTAGTTGACAGATGAGTTCCATTCATTGTAGTGTTGGTTGGATGCCAGTGGTGGAAACCACATGACCTATAAAAGTAACTTCAGTTTGTTGTGGTTGGCTTTTTTCATCCTTGATAATAACACCATTCACAGAATGAACATTGAGAACTTGTTTGAGATGAGCCTTGTGGGTGTCATTACCTTGCAAGAAAGTGAGGATATCATCCAAGCATGCATAACAGATGGGCAGCTCAAAGAGGATGATGCCTAAGAATCATTGACTGGGCTGCCTTTCTGAGGTCACACAGCATAAAAAGATTATCAAACAAGCCAAATCGTGTGATGATTGCTGTCTTCTAAATGTCATCTGTGTGCAGTGGTATTTGGTGATAAATATGGTTACAGATGAACAGACTAATTACGGATGCATCCAAGAGATAGTAGGTAAAATACTGTACATTAGATTTCAGGTAACTGTCAATGATGGTGCGTGGATTAAGGATTCTGTAATCATCACATAGGTGCATAGTACCATCCTTTCTTGACGCTAGCTTAATGGGTGAAGCCATGAGCTGTCTGAGGGTCTAACTATTACAGCTTCTAGAACTTCATCAACGGCTGCCTCCGCTGTGCGAAGTTTATTGGGTGGGAGCCAGCATGTCTATGTTGAACTGGGGAGCTCTGGTGTTATGAAGATTCAGTATACTATACTGTTTGTGACTGCACATTGGGAGGAAGTCACAAATGGAGGGTCTGCACATGGATGCAGATGTGGAATGGATAGAGGAGGAATAGGTAACCATGTGCAGAGAGCACGTGACTGACTTCATTGGTATGCAAAGGTAGTGTAGGCAGTAGTGCCTAATGTGTAGTTGGCAGAGGCATGCTCAGGCTATGTGGCATCTGCATGGTGGAGTTGTCATTGAAGGCTGGAACTGGTTGCAGATGGTGGTGACAAAGTCATGCTGTGGTGAGGTGGTCGGAAGTTATTTGTATCACTTGTTGAAGTGTGCCATTCTCCATTTGAAGGTGGAGATTCTAAGCATTCTTCAGTATAAAGAAACTTGTATTGTTTAATTTATTCAAGCATGGTGAAACAATCAAGGAGATAATGGTAGTGTTCATCTGCATTGGTATTGTGTTGTTCTTTGTGAGAGAGAGATGAGGAGATGGTGTGTTGCTTCTGAGGAAGGACATGGCTGATGACACTGCACATTATGCAACCCGTGTCATGGTGGATGAGCTTGCCTTTGACTATATCTGGTAGAAGCCCCTAATAATGCAGGAAGTAAGCTGCAAGATCTGGTTTGGTAACTACCCAATTTTAAATCATCATCATCATCATCATTTAAGACTGATTGTGCCTTTCAGCGTTCAGTCTGGAGCATAGTCCCCCTTATAATATTCCTCCATGATCCCCTATTCACTGGTGCCTCTTCTGATGTTAAACATATTACTTCAAAATCATTCTTAACTGAATCCAGGTACCTTCTCCTTGGTCTACCCCGACTCCTCCTACCCTCTACTGCTGAACCCATGAGTCTCTTGGGTAACCCTGCTTCTCCCATGCATGTAACATGACCCCACCATCTAAGCCTGTTCGCCCTGACTGCTACATCTATAGAGTTCATTCCCAGTTTTTCTTTGATTTCCTCATTGTGCACACCCTCCTGCCATTGTTCCCATCTACTAGTACCTGCAATCATCCTAGCTACTTTCATATCCATAACCTAAACCTTATTGATAAGGTAACCTGAATCCACCCAGCTTTCGCTCCCATACAACAAAGTTGGTCGAAAGATTGAACGGTGCACAGATAACTTAGTCTTGGTACTGACTTCCTTCTTTCAGAAGAGAGTAGATCATAGCAGAGCACTCACTGCATTAGCTTTGCTACACCTCGCTTCCAGTTCTTTCACTATGTTGCCATCCTGTGAGAATATGCATCCTAAGTACTTGAAACTGTCCACCTGTTCTAACTTTGTTCCTCCTATTTGGCAATCAATCCGTTTATATCTCTTTCCCACTGACATTACTTTTGTTTTGGAGATGCTAATCTTCATACCATAGTCCTTACATTTCTGATCTAGCTCCGAAATATTACTTTGCAAACTTTCAATAGAACCTGCCATCACAACTAAGTCATCCGTATGTGCAAGACTACTTATTTTGTGTTCACCTAACTTAATCTCACCCAGCCAGTCTATTGTTTTCAACATATGATCAATAAATAATATGAACAACAGTGGAGACAGGTTGCAGCCTTGTCTTACCCCTGAAACTACTCTGAACCATGGACTCAATTTACCATCAACTCTAACTGCTGCCTGACTATCTATGTAAAGACCTTTAATTTCTTGCAAAAGTTTGCCTCCTATTCCATAATAATGTAGAACAGACAATAACTTCCTCCTAGGAACCCGGTCATATGCCTTTTCTAGATCTATAAAACATAGATACAATTCCCTATTCCACTCGTAACACTTCTCCATTATTTGCCATAAGCTAAAGATCTGGTCCTGACAACCTCTAAGAGGCCTAAACCCACACTGATTTTCATCCAATTTGTCCTCAACTAATACTCGCACCTTCCTTTCAACAATACTTGAGAAGATTTTACCCACAACGCTGATCAAAGAGATACCTCTGTAGTTGTTACAATTTTTTCTGTTTCCATGTTTAAAGATTGGTGTGATTACTGCTTTCGTCCAGTCTGATGGAACCTGTCCCGACTCCCACGCCATTTCAGTTATCCTGTGTAGCCATTTAAGACCTGACATTCCACTGTATTTGATGAGTTCCAACTTAATTTCAACCACCCCAGCCTCTTTATTGCACTGCAATCTATTGACCATTTTCTTCACTTCCTCAAGTGTGAACCCAATTTTAAAGTCCATTGAAAAATCTTTTTGAACCCAAGATTCAATATTGGTGTGCCAGAGCCATAAGCAGCAGTTGTAGAACTATTCATTGTGTAAAGTTGCATGGTTGTTTTACTGTAGGCTGTGGGGCCTGCAAACAGTGGTGCCATGTTAATGTCTGAGCCAGATCGATCAAGCAATATTGCTATCCTAGTTGGTTGAGGAGGCCTACCAGTATTCCTGGTAGGTGGGGCATATGGTGAATTCTCAACACTTGAAATAAGATAACCTGAGTGGGCATTGTGATCCAGTGCACCTATTGTGAGCTGCTTGAATCTTTTGGGTGGTTGCAGGATGGAGGACAGTTGTGGGTGGTGTAGCCAGAACATATGTGATACCAGCAGCGTTGCCGAACTGTATGTGACACCAGCAGTAGCTCAGGGTGTTAGCCAGTGGAGCAAGATTTTCAGTTCTTTGTTGTGCTGTCTCAACTGGCTGGAGGTCACTGTCCTGTGATGTCATGGTCAGCAGCCATCAGTTGCAGGTGGATTAGTATGGTAGTTGGAGGGAGAAGTGAATGGCGAGACTGGTACTGCTGGCTGTGACCAGTGGCATTGTTATCAACTAAATTAATACATCATCTGTGTTGCATAACACTGAATATTCTATCTCCCTATTTACGTTTATGATTGAGTGGCTCCCACTCAGTGATCATGGCAACTTGAACATGTGGTGGGAGTCAGACTGTCCACAACGTACAATTAGCATTAACAGCAGGTCAAGTGTAGTTCATAGTCAGAGCTATAGTTGAGATGGCATGTGGTTAATTGAATGTTCATTGCATATTACATGTCATAATAATTGTTCTGGCAACCTGGAGAGACACTGCAGTAATGGTGATCTTGGTGCTGCATAGTTACTTTCTGCCAATGGTGCCAAGGTGATGTCACTAATCATATCTGCATGTTTCTCAGGTTGGTTAGCAGCATGACGAATTTATCTGTGTTGCTTGTGATGTTATGGGAACCAAAGATGCTATCCACTATGGTGAACCATATGAAAGGCTGATCAGAGTGAAATGGTTGAAGTTTTGGTTGAATGCCGTATCAGGAAGGGCTGAAACTGGTGGTTGATTGCATCTCTTGCCACGGAATCACGTGCAACAAAAATGAAGTTGAATATCCTATAGCTGTATGTGGTGTAGTTGATAGCATGAGTGAATCATGTGATTGTGGCTGTAGTGGCACCAATTCAAAATCTGCTCCATGCAGCATGGTAGAACTGTCATTTGCAGTAGGTGATCACATGTGTGATAGATCACATAGAAAATGTTCAGTATAAACCACATGCAAAGTGACTGTGGTGCTGAAATCGCACAATAAATCCATGCTACAACACCATTGTTCAGCATTGAAATTGTTCGTTGATTCACTGCACTGATGAGTGTCACTGTGACTTCTTACTTTGTTGGAAGGTTGGTTGTGGAGCATTGTATGATGGAGTGTTGCACTCTTGGGTGAACACTGAAAATTACTATGAACAATTGCTTCATGTTGGCAGCATTGTTATTGCACAATATTTAATTGAGGGCATATTTGGGGTAATTAAAGGTTGTTGTGGGTCACTAATATAGTCTCATACACTATTGGGGACAATATAATAAAAACACAACTTGGTGTAGTGAAATAAAGACACTTTATTTACATAAATATTACATAATAACAGGACACCTCCACTTCACAAGAAAGCATAGATGACACCATCTTCCCAAGCAGGAAAGTCAAAGATTGTACTCTGTGAAGAGAAACCACTTGTCAGCAGCGCTCCTTTACATGTAGTCCCCACATATCATTGCTTAACCTGCAATGGTAATTTTGAAACTAGTTTCCAACAGCAAAAGCGAATGAAAGACTAAGATATGGGAAAAAATGTTGAACTAACCTCAACTGTTCAGCTTGTGATTTCTTCAATTTCTCAAGCTGAGATTTTCTCTTCCTTGCTTTTGAAGAAACACGTTTGTTATTTTCTCCATTATATTCTTTTTCAGTATATATATAATCTAATAATAGCTGCTACTGTAAATATCTCAACGGGAGTACCATTAAAACATTGATAAAATTGTAAGCTCTTGCTGTAGTTAAACTAATGAAAAACAATGGCTGGCAATTACATGGACCAAATAAGGTATCTCATTGGCTGATGTGGATACTGCAAACAATGTTTGTCAGACTGTAACATATTATCATGGAGACTGCAACTCTTGCTTCTAACTCCAATTTTAGTTATGGAAATAAACCCATTTACAGCTGCTTTTGCTACTTTAAACCAGTGATTGTTGCTAGAAAACACCAACAAGATTTCATTTCTGTCATTAAGTAACTTTTGAAAAATACTGGAGATTGCTGGCTTAGTGTCTATGCACCTTAATTACTTTCTGCCTCAAGAAATGACTTTTAAATTCATTGAAAGCCTAATGAATTTCCAGAAGTACCTTTTCAATCACATTGTATATTTTCTCCTGTTTCTATAACACCCTGCTTGCAAATACAATAAACCTGTTTTTGATTTTCCCTTTGCTGAAACAAATCTGCAATTGAGCCAGTATTGTTGCTGTGTTTCAGGATACAAAAGGGAAGAGTCATGTTGGTCTCTAAAACATTTGACTCCAAGAAAGTTTTATAATTTTATTAAATAGTTCCTGACATACCTTACTTCACTCACACACAGTCTTTTTCTTAACAAATCAGTTAGACAAGGTGCATTTATTACAAATAAATTTTCTATACAATCCTATTAATCCAAAAAGGGATGCCAATTGCTTTTTGTTTCTTGGAGCATGGAAACTAGCTATGACTTCAGTTTTGTCAATGTCTGGTAATGTCTCCCTTGGTGTCCCAAAAACTTTGTTTATTTTACGACAAATTTACATTCTTTCAGTTTTAATATCATTCCCCTTCCCCTTAATTTCAAACAAACCTACCTTAAATAATCCAAAATGTTCTTCCCTATTCCTTCCAGTTATTAGAGTGCCATCAAAATAAACAGATAATTTAGATAAAATTTCATGCCCCAAAAATAAAGGGTTATTCATGAAGATATGCAAATATTTTAATATGTTATTCTACAAGTAAAACTAAAGAACATAGGTCCACAAATGTTTAGTTACAGAATTATGGCTAATGAAAGATTTTGCCTGAAATTTAGCAACTTTGCTAATATGTAGCCATCACAAAACTGTACGAGGTTAAAGTAAAGCACTATTTCCATCTTTTTGTTGTTATTGATCTAGTGAATCTATTAAAATATCTACCAGACATGTATATGCAGTAGTTTTCCAGAACATCCAGAGAAGCAAAGACATGATTTCATAAAATTGTTAATTTATTAACTACTAGACGCAATTTGTTTTTTAAATTTCAGGCAATTGCTCAAAGTTTTCAACAGAAGTTGTAGAGAATTTAATTTTGTAAAAATGATGGTAATAACATTAACTGGCACTGTATTAAAGTGTCAGATAATTTGCTTTTATTAATTAATTCATGTTAAACCAGAAAAAACAAAGCTCACTGTTAAGGAAGTTGTACAATGTACATACAATTTCACAATACATTCACAATAAATGTTCAAAAATGTCTCCACTGAGTTCAGTGCATTCAGCTTCATGTGTATGAACAGATTTTGTTGCTAATTTCAGCTTCACAGGGTTGCTCTTTTAATTTTAACTATTGCATACATAATGCGAGCAAGTAATGCCTCATGTGGATTGACTTTGTCCTCATAAACTATGTCTTTCATCCATCCCCATACACAAAAGATCCATTGGTGTTAAATCGACACTGAGCTTTGTTTGTTCCAGTTTAATGTGAATTCATATGTGCTATGGTATTAATAAAAGCAGATTATCTGAAATATTCATACAGTTTCAGTTAACGTTATTACCATCATTTTTCCAAAATTAAATTCTCTACAATTTCTGTTGAAAATTTTGTATATTTGTCTGGAATTAAAAAAAAAAAAAGGGCCAACTATACATGTCTGGTACATGTTTCATTAGATTCACCAGATCAACAACAAAACAAATGGTAATCATGCTTTACTTGAACCTCATACAGTTTTGTGATGGCTTCATATTAGCAAAGTTGCTAAATTTCAAGCAAAATCTTTTATTGGCCATAACTCTGTAACGAAACATTTGCGAACCTATGTTTATCTAAACTTTTTCCTTTAGTTTTAGTTGTAGAGTAACATATTAAAATATCTGCATATTTCCATGAATCACCGTGTATTAAATAATGCCCTAATAAGCTGTGCCACAGAAACATTTAATCAAAATGGAACAACACGTTACTGGTAAATCTTAATCCCATAGAGGATAGCAGTGCACTGCCTTGAGTCAGGATCAAGTGGTATCTCACAGAAACCTGCTGTTAAATATACACCGCTCACATACTTTACACTTTCAAATTTATGTGAAGGTTCATCAGTATTTTCCAAATGCTCATTCTCTATTTATAAAATATTACTTGACTGACTAGAGTAGATCACCAGCTGAACAGCCCATCATTTTTTAGACTACTACCATAGGGTTATTGGACTGGCTATTACTCTTCTCTATGACCCTGTGGTGATCATCTACAACAAGAACACTATCATTCATCTTTGATGTTATGATCTTTGACTCTGCTCTCTTTGTCTTTGTGTCTGTACCCCAGTAAAAGTTGCTCAATTGCATTGCACTTTTACCTTTCATTCAAATCTCTCATAACAAATTGCTTGTTGGTAACTTTCATGCTCTACCATACCATCATTAGGGCTGGAATTACAACAAACCCCTTGTATACATGTACATCTGCACCTTTACTCTGCAAAATCACAGTGAGGTGCATGGCAGAGGGTAAGCCCCACTGTACCAGTTATTCAAGGTTATTCCTGTTCCATTCACTTATAGAGTGTGGGAAGAATGAAGAACGATTGTTTGAAAGCCTCAGCGTATGCAGTAATTATTCTATTCTTATCCTCATGATCCCTATGTGAGCAATACATAGGAGGTTGTAGTATATTCCTAAAGTAATCATTTCAAACCAGTTCTTGAAACTTTGTTAATATACTTTCTCGGTATATTTTATGTCTATCTTCAAGAGCCTGCCAGTTCAGTTCCTTCAGTATCTCTGTGACACTATGCCACAGATTAAACAAACATGTGATCATTCGTGCTGCCCTTCTCTGTAAACATTCAATACCCCATGTTACTCCTATCTGTTATGGGTCCCACACATCTGAGCAATATTGTAGAACCAGTTGCACAAGTGATTCGTAAGCAGTTTCTTTTATGGTCTGATTGCACTTCCCCTGTATTCTACCAATAAACTGAAGTCTATCAACTGCTTTAAAATTGACTGAACCTAAATGATCATTCCATTTCATATCCCTATAAAGTGTTACAGCCAGGTATTTGTATGAGTTCGCTGATTACAACAGTGACTTACTGATATTATACTCATAGGATGTTACGTTACTTTTATTTTGTGAAGTGCAACATTTTACATTTTTGATCATTTAGAGCAAGTTCTGAATCTCAGCACCACGTTGAAATCCTTCTAGATCTGACTGAATATTTATGCAGCTTCTCTCAGATAGTCTGCAAGGTTATTAACATACAACGTGAACAGCAAGGGTTCCAATACTCTTCCCTTGGGCATACCCAAAGTTGCTTCTACAGCTCACAAGCACTCTCCATCCAAGATAACGTGCTGTGTCCTCCCTACCAAAAGTCCTCAATACAGTGACAAATTTCACTTTATACCCTATAAGACAGTACTTTTGACAATAAGCATAGGTGTGGTACTGGGTCAAATTCTTTTTGGAAATCAGGAAACTATATCTATCTGGTTGCCTTGGCTCAAAGCTTTCAGTATGTAATGTGAGAAAGTGCGATTTGGGTTTCACATGGTCAATGTTTTCATAACCTTGCTGGGTGGCATTGAGAATGTCATTCTGTTCAAGACACCTCATTATGTTTGAGCTTAGAATATATTCTAAGAGTCTACAACTAATTGATGTCAAGGATATTGGATGGTAGTTTTGTGGATCACTTCTACTACCCTTCTTGTAAACAGGTGTGACCTGTGTTTTTTTCCAAAAACTTGGCACAGTTTTTTATTTGAGCAATCTACGATAGGTTATAGTTAGAAGAGGGGCTAACTCAGCTGCAAATTCAGTATAGAATCTGACAGGAATTCCATTGAGGCCTTGAGTATTATTCAGTTTTAATGATTTCACCTCTTTCTCTACACCACTGACATTAATACTTACTTCATTCATCTTTTCAGTGGGATAAGGATTAAATCGGGGGAATTCCAGCAGTGCAGCTGGCTATTATTCGTAATAACTTCTCCATGGATTTCCTTTGTAAAGGAATATTTGAAAATGGAGTTAAGCATTAGAACTTTTGCTTTACTGCTCTTGATTTCAGTTCCTATCTCACTGCTAGGGACTGGACGGTAACTTTGGTGCCACTAACATCCTTTACATATGACCAGAATTTCTTTGGATTTTGTGATATGTCATTTAACAATATTCTGCTACAGTAGTCATTGAAGGCATCATGCATTGCACTCTTGACAGCCAAATGCATTTCATTGAGCACCTCTCTTTATATAGCCATACACTTTGTTTTATACCTATTATGTGGTAATGTGTTTCTTTAGCAGACTCTTTACAGTGACTGTATACCATGGAGGTTCCCTGCCATTATGAACAGTTTTGCGGGGTATGTATCTATCCAGTCCATGGTCAACTATTCTTTTAAACTTGAGCCAGAGTTCCTCTGCACGCTCCTGCCCTGTGCTGAAAGTTTCAAGTTCCTCACTAAGACATGACACTATGGATTTTTTATCCAGTTTACTGAACTTATATATCTTTCTGCTTGTTTTAGTTGTTCTTTGTACTTTAGCAACCATTGTAAATAAATAATAAATAAATAAATAAACCACATCATGGTCACTGAAACCAGTTTTGATGGGAGCATCCTCAAAACTGTCATGTCTATTTGTTGCCATTAGACCCAATATATTTCCATCATGAGTGGGGTTCCTAACCATCTGTTCTAGGTAGTTTTCAGAGACATCATTGAGTAATGTTTCACAGGATGTCTTATCACACACTCCAGTAACAAAAGTGTAATTTTCCTGATTAATTGTGGATGATTAATGTCTCCACAGATGAATACAGTATGATTGGGGAGCTTACATACAAGTGAACTGAGGTTTTTCTCTGAAGTTCTCAATTACATCAGGAGATGGGTCTAGTGAGTGATAGAAAAATCCAATTATAATTTTATGCCCATTCCTGCTGACTCTTGCCCAAACAATCTCACATGCAGCTTCAATTTCTACCTCAGTGGATTTAAGTTTCTTGTCTACTGTAACAAATACACCACCTACATTTCCCATTAGCCTATTCTTTCAGTATACACTTAAATTTTCCCCAAAAATCTCACTGCTATGAATTTCAGTTTTCAGCCAGCTTTCTCTACATAGTATTAGGTGAGTTTCACTGCTTTTCATGAGCACTTCAAGCTCTGACACTTTGTTGCAAATGCTTCGGCAGTTTGCAGTAGGATTTTAATACTCTCTCAGCAGTGGGAGGCATTTCTTTTGCTCTTACACTGATACTTCTGGATTTCCTACTGCTTCATTATCTGGTTGGATGGAGCATTGCCTGATCTAAAAAACCCTTGTATGCACCCCACACACAGTCAGTTACCAGAAAGTAAAACACAGCAGCATTACCAGTCAAGGGGAGATGCAAAACATCTTGCCCATAAACGCTAAAGAGCTCCTAGCAGTTGATGTGTTCGGCCCGTTACCATCTAGAAGGGGTGGACAAAAGTACATTCTGCTGGCAGTTGATGTATTCTCCAAACACGTAAAGATTTATGGGATGAAAAAGGCCAGTAGTGGGACAATGATTAAAAAACTGGAGTCCTACTACAATGAAATTGGTAAGCCGGAGCAGGGTTATCTGACAATGCATCCCAATTCACCTCCAAGGCATGGAAGAACTTCATGGAGCAGAGAGGTGAGAAACATATAAGGACCTCAGTTTACCATCCGTCAGGAAATCCAGCTGAGAAGTAGATGCATGAGGTTGTACGATTGTGCAGGACACTGCAGCCACAGACATACCATCTGGTCAGAATATGTGACCAAGTTTGAGGACATCATGAACAGTGTGAAAATCAGTGCCACTGGGTTCACACCTTATGAAATAATGTGGAATAAAAAGACAGCCAACCTGATAGCTGAGGTAGTGAGCTTTCCACCAGGCACATCTATTTCTGAACAAGAGAGACAGAAGCTGATTACTGAACATCTGGCCAAAGGGGCCTTACACAGAAAACATAGGCAGATTTAAGATACAAGCCTACAAGGTACAAGGTGGGTGATGTGGAATTAGTAAAGACAAAAGAATGGTCAAAGGATTTAGATGGTGAGATCAAAAAGCTTTTTGAATTGTACCATGACCCATTTGTTGTGGTAAGCTGTCCTTAGCCAAATGCTTACAGGTTGGAATATCATAAGTCACATAAACCATTGTGACTCAGGAATGTAACTGAGTTGTGACTGTTCAAACAACCACTGTAATGGGGTTAAATCCTTTGTAGTGCCTGAAGAATTTCGGGGTTAATTTCTAGAAACACTGGGCCTTCCACCATCTCAAACACCTGTTATTTTAGGTACGAGTGCGAGATAGTGAGAACATTTTTACCGATCCACCTGTTTCTATGTGCAGGTTGGAAGTTTGTTATTAGAAGACTGTAAAAGGGGTGAGTCACTGACAATGACAAGTGTTTGCCGCCAGCGCCACAGAAGACATGATGAAAATCCAAGGAATAATTATGTAGTATTCTTCGGTATGTTAGTGTCTGTGTTGATTGTAAAAAAAGAGTAATGAACAATTGAATATAGATTTCTATGCACATTCATGTCTTGGACTCGGAGAAGTCAAGACGTATGTTCATATTTTCGTATGGTTTTTAAATCAACTCTTATGTCTCAATGTACTTAAGTATTTCTAAGGCTCAAGATACGAGTGGGACGACAAACATATTTATATGTCTAAGAAGAGAATTTTGTTCTGCATAGCAGTTCTAGTACATCATTAATCAATCAGTATGCTGACACTTAAGTACCTATATGTGATCAATAGATTACAGAAATAAGAAGTTAGAAAGTGGTGACCTAAGTGACAGGACCCGAAGAAAATGGGAATTTCAACACATAAAAGGAAAGAAGAGATTAGGCATTACCATAGCAACCAGGCCTAACAAGATATGAGAACTGTTTCCAGTAATTGTATTGAGTCCAATAAACCAATGGAAGATAGTTGCGAGTGCAACGCAGTAAAAGTTGTGAGAAAGTAATAGCGGAGAGTACTGGAGAGAAGACCTCAACTTTTTGACTATGAAGATTGGGTGTGGAGAGTAAGAAGTCTTCACTCACATACCTCGCGCCGATGCCAATGCAGTAACCAGCCACCAATGCCAACTGCACCAGCTGCTGTTCACCGGTGCTGACTCCACATCTGCTGGCTGGCGATGACGCTGAAACCAACATTCAACGCCACCAGCAATAGTGCTGTCTACTGGCACTGATTACACATTCACTCACCAATGCAGCTAGACGTCTATGCTGGATGAGAGAAAACCAATAATTATTTGGTAAAAGTAGAGGGGATTTTCCTTTAGATGATTACTAGGTGTAAGATCAGTAAAATTATGGATCAAGAACAGCAACAAACTTCAAGACCAGCCATGGCCATGACAGACTGGACTGAAGTGGCAAATTTAATCAAAGGACTAAGTCTAAAGTTAGACTCAGTAAATACTCAGCTAAATGCTAGATTAGATGACCAAAGTGCTAAGTTGGATGACCAGAAGGCTGATTCAGCCACTCTAAGTGAAAAATTAGATGCTCAAAGTGAAAACCTGAACAATCAAGCAGCTAATATAGTTTTATTAAAAACTGAATTTGACTCTTTAAATAATAAGGTAGAAAATCTGAAGTTAGATTTAAAGAGTGAACTCACTAGTTCTTTGAATACTCATGTTAATCAACTATTTACTGAATTTAACCAGAGACAGGATAAGCAACTTCACAATTTAACTAAAAAATTAGAATTTGACATTGAAGATAAATGTAATAACGTAGAATTGGAATTTAGTCAAAAATTAAAATTTTGTGAAAATGTTTGTTATGTTAAATTTAATTCCATAAGACAGGAAATGAAAACTTTGAAAAAGAGCACAGGTCAACCTAAGGAAGTAATGTCGATTATTCAATTGAAATTCCTGGGTGTTAATACACGCGTTGTTAGTTCGTAAACAGATAATATACGATGAAGTTTTGAAAGAAAAATAGCCAACCTTTACATTATAAATGTAAGTAGGTTGGCGGAACCATTTGACCTAATTAAAGATCAAGAAGTTACCGAGAGTATAGTCTCCGGAAACATTTCGACGGTTGCTTTTCCCGAACTTAATGATGCTAGCAAGGTTATGGACAACTTAGTAGTAGTAGTAGTAGCAGTAGCAGCTTTATTCATCCATAGATCTCTTTTTACAAGGATATAAGACATGTCAAAGTATTTACAAGTTTAGACCAATTGCAAATAAGCTAATTCATATACACATATATTTACAGACTTATACTTGAGACAATCATTAGATTTACTCCTGGTTTACAATACTTTTTTACAAATAACTTATTAAATAATGTAATGCCACACTGTTCACTCATATCTCACTATCAGTCACTGCACATACAAGATGCACATTGTTTCACAACACTTCACACACACACACACACACACACACACACACACACACACACACACATTGGTGATCTCTGGGTCATTTTCTGGACCGCAACATCCCATTTGCTATCCTGAAAAACTGAGTCAGCATTCCTCCATAATGAGTGAGATGTTGAGCTCAGAAAGAGGAAGAGGTGTTACTATTGTATTATGCATAGCTTGGGGGTAAGTATTTCTAGAAAGGAAAAAAGAAGGAAAATACCATAAAGTGAAGGTGTTATGTGGAATGTTGGATGTTTTATAACCATTTTTATTATTATTTGTTTATTTGCATAGCATTTTTTTTTTATCAAACCCCTACTCTATTTTAACTAAGTAATCCTTCAATGTTTAAAATGTATTGCATGACAGGTACTTTTTAGCTGCCTTTTTAAATAAGTGTATTTTTTCAATTTCTTTAACTTCTTTTGGTAATTTATTGTACAGTTTTATTCCTTGGTAGAAAATGCTGTTTTGAGTTTTATATTTATTTTGTCTTGGTAAATGTAAGTTGAGTCTGTCTTTTGTTGCATGGTCATGGACACAGCTGTTTGTGCAGTAATTACCAATGTTATTTTTGATGTGTACAACTGACTGGTGAATGTATTCACATGAAGCAGTTAAAATCCCCAGTGTTCTGACCGGGTCTTTACAATAAACTCGACTAGTACTTTTGGTTATTATTCTTAAGACTCTTTTCTGGAGTTTGTAAACTGTGTTCATATTTTGTGCATTTGTTCCCCAAAAAAGGAATGCTAATAGCTAAGAACTGAGTGTACATATCAATAATATGTAACTAGAAGACACTGCATATTACACACTGATGATAGGATTCTAAGGGCATAACATGCTGATGACATTCTGTTTGCAATTACCTTTGTGTATTCACACCACTTCAACTGAGAATCAGTATTCATTCCTAGAAATGTTGCATTTGTTACACAGTCTATAGAGGTGCCACCTACTTTTAATTTAACATTGTCATTTTTCCTCTTCAAGCTGAAATTCATGGCATTAGTTTTCTTTGTGTTCAGCGTCACTTTATTGCTAATTGGCCAATCATAAACTGCCTTGAGAGTTTCATTTGCTTTCTCGGCAAGGAGTTCTCTTGTTTTCTCAGTGACTATAATATTGCTGTCATCAGCGAATAGAATTTTTTCACCTTGAGTCACACTACTGGGAAAGTCATTGATGTATATCAGGAATAGCATTGGTCCTAATATGCTACCTTGTGGAACCCCTATATTAATGTATTTTGGTTCTGATAAGTGTTTTACTACATGTTTAGATCTATTTGAAGCATGTGTTATCATTACTCTTTGTACCCTATCTGGTGGGTATGAGTGAAACCACTTATTTGCCACCCCTCTTATTCCTAATGCTTCTAATTTATTTAATAGAGTCTTGTGGTTGACTGTATCAAACGCCTTAGAACGATCCAAAAATATGCCTGTGACACACTCATCTTTATCAAGAGCACCAAGTACAACTTTTGAGAATTACATTATGGCTGACTCCATATTTTTGCCACTTCGGACGACTTGTGTGAAGAATTCAAACTTGTCCATGATAAAGTAGAAAATAGAATAACTTTACCTATTGTTGTTTCCTAGAAAAGTGGTAACCATTTTGTTGTGGGGAGGCTTTCACACAAAATTTAATGAGCAGTATTGGTCCGTAAGTAATCGAGTGAGGTTAATGTCATATCCGGGTGGAGTCACATCTGTCTCCCAGGGACGTTAATGTTCTGTGTTAACGGGCAGAGTGACGACCATCAGATCCCTAGTTGTTTTCGGTGTTCCTTCAAATTTACTTTTCCTGCACTGAATTCCCTCCAATTATTCAATTAGTCTGTAATTTATTCCTCAATTCTTAAACCTATAATGTTAGTAATTAGGACACCGGATATGACTACAAGATTGAGACCTATTTAATAGAATCACGGATAAACAGTGATCTCTAAACATGGAATGAAACGAATAGAATATAGTACTAGTATAAAGATAACATCATGGTACTATTCAAGCAGAGTGATATCTACACTCCTGGAAATTGAAATAAGAACACCGTGAATTCATTGTCCCAGGAAGGGGAAACTTTATTGACACATTCCTGGGGTCAGATACATCACATGATCACACTGACAGAACCACAGGCACATAGACACAGGCAACAGAGCATGCACAATGTCGGCACTAGTACAGTGTATATCCACCTTTCGCAGCAATGCAGGCTGCTATTCTCCCATGGAGACGATCGTAGAGATGCTGGAAGTAGTCCTGTGGAACGGCTTGCCATGCCATTTCCACCTGGCGTCTCAGTTGGACCAGCGTTCGTGCTGGACGTGCAGACCGCGTGAGACGACGCTTCATCCAGTCCCAAACATGCTCAATGGGGGACAGATCTGGAGATCTTGCTGGTCAGGGTAGTTGACTTACACCTTCTAGAGCACGTTGGGTGGCACGGGATACATGCGGACGTGCATTGTCCTGTTGGAACAGCAAGTTCGCTTGCCAGTCTAGGAATGGTAGAATGATGGGTTCGATGATGGTTTGGATGTACCGTGCACTATTCAGTGTCCCCTCGACGAATCACCAGTGGTGTACGGCCAGTGTAGGAGATCGCTCCCCACACCATGATGCCGGGTGTTGGCCCTGTGTGCCTCGGTCGTATGCAGTCCTGATTGTGGCGCTCACCTGCACGGCGCCAAACACACATACGACCATCATTGGCACCAAGGCAGAAGCGACTCTCATCGCTGAAGACGACATGTCTCCATTCGTCCCTCCATTCACGCCTGTCGCGACACCACTGGAGGCGGGCTGCACGATGTTGGGGCGTGAGCGGAAGACGGCCTAACGGTGTGCGGGACCGTAGCCCAGCTTCATGGAGACGGTTGCGAATGGTCCTCGCCGATACCCCAGGAGCAACAGTGTCCCTAATTTGCTGGGAAGTGGCGGTGCGGTCCCCTACGGCACTGCGTAGGATCCTACGGTCTTGGCGTGCATCCGTGCGTCGCTGCGGTCCGGTCCCAGGTCGACGGGCACGTGCACCTTCCGCCAACCACTGGCGACAACATCGATGTACTGTGGAGACCTCACGCCCCACGTGTTGAGCAATTCGGCGGTACGTCCACCCGGCCTCCCGCATGCCCACTATACGCCCTCACTCAAAGTCCGTCAACTGCACATACGGTTCACGTCCACGCTGTCGCGGCATGCTACCAGTGTTAAAGACTGCGATGGAGCTCCGTATGCCACGGCAAACTGGCTGACACTGACGGCAGCAGTGCACAAATGCTGCGCAGCTAGCGCCATTCGACGGCCAACACCGCGGGTCCTGGTGTGTCCGCTGTGCCGTGCGTGTGATCATTGCTTGTACAGCCCTCTCGCAGTGTCCGGAGCAAGTATGGTGGGTCTGACACACCGGTGTCAATGTGTTCTTTTTTCCATTTCCAGGAGTGTAGATGACATAAACTGAACAGAATATTTTATGTGTGCATAAAATACAGTGTAAAGTGATTAGCTAAATGACTATTTGATTTTAGTGTAAAATTTTCTATTTTTATAGAATATTTTATACCTTTTGTAAGATGAATGTATATGGGAGGGTTTGTATCACTTTTGGAAGGGGTCAGTAGTGTAAGTACAAGCATGACTAACACTAATCACACACCCCACCTTTCAGACAACCCTCACAGACAGGTGTAACGGATTCGTCACCATTTGCCTTTCCATAGGTGTTGCTAAGATTTTTCTTCTGGGGCTTCAAAGGCGAAGGTGGGAATGTCCATTCTGAAGGAGATGTTTAACATCATACCTCCTTCTGCTTCTCTCTCAAGTACCGGTGAAGTAGGGATCCTGGGGAAGGGGGGTAGGAAGGGTTTTCCTGTCTTTGGGGCTATTTTCTCTCTCTTCTTCGATCTTAGCAACCAGTTCTACTTTTTCCTTTCTTACTTCTCATTTGAGTACCGGTCTATCTTTCCTTTTTTCCATATGCGTATACTTTTATCGCCGAAGTAATTATTTTCCGAGGTTTCCAATAATCTTCAACTTATTTCATATAAGTAGGCCGAAGAATCAGAATACACAAATACACATCTACATACACACAAAGATACACTTAAACACAAACAGGAGAATTACGAATTAGACAACTGAAGTGATGTCAGAACCACCAAGGGATGTAGGGGAATTAAGATATATGTACATCTGAATAGATGCAAATATTACATTATTGATATGTGACGGTTCTGCATTGTTATTTTTTTGTCACTCTCAAATATATATGAGGTGTGTTTTTTAAGTAAGTACCATTTTGAAATTAAAAAAAAGATGTGCAAAGATATCTCAATAATTTTATTTTTAAATGAAAGCCTGTACCTTAATCTACTTTTATACATAATTTCCGTCAATATTGAGGCATTTGTCATAACGTTGTACCAGTTTTTGAATACCCTCCTCATAGAAGTCTGTCGCCTGATTTTTTAGCCACTGCATCACCACTGTTTTGACTTCGTCATCGTCTTGAAGACACTGACCCCCCAGGTGTTTCTTCAAGTGCACGAATCGATGGTGCACTGGGTGCAAGATCGGGGTTGTACGGAGGGTGATTTAGAGCCTCCCATCGAAAAGATGTGATAAGATCTTTGGTCTGATTCGCCACAAGCGGACGGGCATTGTCTTGCAGCAAAACAATGCCCTTGCTCAACTTGCCACATCTTTTGTTCTGAATTGAATGGCGCTGACTGTGCAATGTCTTACAGTAATCTGCTGCATTGATTGTCCATTACGAGGTAGAAATTCCACAAGCAATATTCCTTTTCTGCACATGATTTTCCGGGCAGAAATTGTTTGCTTAAACTTCACTTTTCTGGGTGACTCTGAATGCCGCCATTCCATGGACTGTTGCTTTGATTCTGGTGTGACGTAGGCCATTTGGCTTAAGAAATCATCACTGTCATTGTGGTACCACTCAAGGAAAGTCAATGCACTGTCTAAATGTTTGGTTTTGTGCACATCCATCAACATTTTCGGTACTCAAAATGTGCATAATTTTCGGTAATTCAAGTGCTCAGTCACAATACCATACAAAACACTGAGAAACATTAGGAAAGTCATCCTGCAAGGAGGAAATTGTAAAGTGTCTGTTTTCTCTCACCTTATTGTCCACTTCCTGCACCAAACTTTCATTAATGACTGAAGGACGCCCACTCCGTTGTTCATCATGCACATTTGTGCGGCCATCTTTAAATGCTCTCACCCCCTTTTTACCATTCTATCACTCATAATGTTTCCTCCATAAACTGCACATCTCACAATGAATATTGATTGCTTTTAGGCCTTTAGCACTAAGAAATCTTATAAAAACCCATACTTCACAGTCGGCAGGACTCATGATTTTTGGAGGCATCTTGAACACTCAGTACACAACATAAACAAGGAAGAATCAGACTGTAATGGCGTCTGTGTGTAGACAACAGATGTAGGTACCCATTGTGCATGCACAGAACGCTGACAACAGCGCTGCGGCTGCGGTGTGGCAAAACAGCAATAACTTAAAAAACACGCCTCGTATTTACATGTATATAAAGACAGGAAAATAACAATCAATGCACATGCCATGCTAGTCCTTTGAGAGAAGGCATAGTATCTACTGGGAGTTAGTAAATACAGATAGACATAGCATCAACTAGGTGTGGGCATGATATCTGTCTATATGGTAGGAGTGAGGAGTGAAAGAGGACTCTTGGGTATTAGAGGGAGTATTGGAAAGTGGAGTTAAGGTGTAAACTAGATTTGTAATTTTAGCAGAGAATATTTAAGAATAGTATACTTAAAGATGTATGCTAGGGCAATGAGCCAGGAGGCCTACTCAAGAAGGATACGGAAGGTGCACTCAGCTTTTATTGGATGAGAAAACGGGCAGATACGCAGATCTATGAAAGGCTGACCTATACTGCGTGGACAGGGGTACCAAGAAGGGGATTGACCTGTACCATAGGAGGAGAGGAATAAGAAAGGGGTGTACCTATCAAAATGGAAGGAGAAAGGATACTCCTAGGATCAACCAATGTAAGATATAGGTACTGTTCCTAAAGGAGAAAAGGGCAGTATCATGAGAGAAGTCACACGTTTAAAGGAAATAGTCTGGGAAGTTTGAATTCTATGGATCAATAGCCTTATTATGTTTTAGATTTACAGGTGTCAGAAGAAAGTAACACTTTTATTCTACCCAGAGTTCCTCCAGATTACAATAAGTAATGAATAAGTACATACTTAGGAAAAGTAGTATGGGAAGTAAGGACAAAGCAGTAGAGTATTCATGAGTTATGTACACCTGGAATTTACAATTGGAAGAGGAATAGAAAACAAAAATTTGGTACTCACAAATTTTTGGAGATTGAAAAGAGCTAACTCCAACATGGATTGAAAGGTTCATGCTTTATAATTGTGGTACAATATGCATGGTTACTAGGAGAAAGAGATGTAATGTTAAAAGATAAAGAATTATCTTGTGGGATATTATTGTACATAATGAATATGTATAAAATATCGCGTGTTCAAGCTAAGGGGAGGGATATGTAGTGCCTCAAGAATTTTGGGGTAGATTCTAGAAACACTTGGTCTTCCACCATCTCAAACACATGATATTTTAGGTACGAGTGCAGGAGAGTGAGAACGTTTCTACCGATCCACCTGTTTCTATGTGCAGGTCGAAATTCTGTTATTAGAAGACTGTAAGAGGGGCGAGTCACTGATAACGACAAGAATTTGCCGCCAGTACCACAGAAGACGTGATGAAAATCCAAGGAATATATCATGTGAATGTTAGCTAAGTTGTTGTTGTGTGTGTGTTTTTTTTTTTTTTTTTTTCAAGGGACTTCTTGCTGCATACTATTTACATATGTGTTTTGTTTTAATAATTTTCTGTATGGCCTAGTGGTTTTCATGTTTATCTTGATAAAAGTATAGTGGTATTTCAAGTTGTGGAACAGCTGGTTGACAAAGCTAATTCTCTCATAATGACTAGTGATACCAGCTACAACAGTTGTAGTCACAATACAGCACTTGTACATGATAGGATGTAAATGTGAGAGAGGGGCATTGAGTGGCATTTTTCGTATTGTTTATAATGTTATGAATATTGATTCAATTTTTCATGAATGGTGATTGTGGTTTGGTCACACACCAATTGATTTTGGTGTGTGGTGGTGGAGATAGTTCAGCATGGGATTGACTGATGAGAATATGGATCTGAATGGTATTCATATAATATGTTGTTCTCGTATTCATTGAAGAAATTTTTTGGCTTGGAGGGATATATAATTTGTTTTTATTTTTGTTTATCTGTTTAAGATTACTTAGTTTCAGGGGAATATAGGCTGATTTGTGGATTATGTTGTGCCATGGGGTATTTTATATATTTGATTGTATTCAGTTTGTAGTGCTGTAATTTTCATTGGTCACTGAGCGGCAGTTAGATTATTGTTTACTGGAACCTACCATGGTATCCACTATATAATAAATTTTTGAGTACTATTCTGGTCATGTTTTCTTAGTTTCACTTTGATTAGAGAAACCTTGTCTCAATGTTGTACAGTTGCAATGATTTGGGCCATTTCTGTTCTTCAATGGATCAAATTGTTGCGATCAAAGAAAAGTCTGTAGCCAGCATGTATTTCGTGGTAAAACTACCAACTGTATGTTTGTGTCAGGTTTCACCCTGAAATTTTGCTTTAACTGTGTAAAGTCTGGATAGCAGATGGGGTGGGTTTACATCCAACCGGTTCTTGGTACCCAGACACTCTGATGGTTTCTGGCAACTAGAGGGAGCAGTGTGGTGCTGGTGTGCCAGACTCACACTCCCATTTTATTATTGAGCTTACGTGGAGTTGTTTTGCTGATCTTCTTTACAGGATAGCTGGCTGCTATTGTCTGCCCAACTTCTTCCCCAAAGATAAGATGCTGTTTTGGAGGAATTTTTTTATCCGTTGCCATCACGATACTGCCCTGTTCCTTTTAGGCACAGTACTGACTCTCAAAAAACTATGTACACTCAGCATACTTTTAAACTAATCTCACTATATTTTCACTTCCACAAACAAGACACCATATAAATGATTCACTGTTGTAAGCCCAACAATTACCAGTCTGACAGATGCTATTACATACTTTATAACAAATACAATCTAGAAAGCTCTAGCAAGTCCACCATACGGGCCTCACGAAAGTAAGTGAAGTAAGTGCCTTTTCTTTTCTTTAATAACATTCAACTGTTCTCAATAATGACTGACGTAGCATCGTCACAGAATACGGCACATTTGCTCCTTGTGCTGGGCATGTCACTTCTGAGGTGAATGCTGCGATTACCTGCCCGCGCCGATCAACCGCTCGATACAGGCCACTCCTGCACATACATGATTGTGGCGCTGTAGACACAGTTATACTTTCACACACTCATCTTTAAAATAAAGCATGTTCGAGATGGTGGAAATACAAGTGTCTCTAGAATTTACCCCAAAATACTCGAGGCACTACATATCCCTCTCTTTAGCTCGAACACTTGATATTTTATACATGCTTATTATGTACATCAATATTGTATTCATATAACATTAATTTATAGTTCAATCAGTTTGCATGACATTCCTTTTAACAGTAGTGTACTTAATCTATAGCTCTCCTTTTTTTCCGTTTTACTACCATTATAAAACTTGAGCCTTTTGATCAATGTTGGGGTCAGCTCTTTCAAAATCTAAAATTCATGAGGACAAGAATTTTTCTGCGTTTTGTTCCCTTTTCCAATTGTAAATTTCAAGTGTGCATGACCCATGCATATTTGTTGTTTGCTCTTACTTTGCTTACTACTTATTCTAAGTATTTATTTATTCCTTATTTATTACAATCTGGAGGAACTCTGGGTAAATAAAGGAGGTCTTTTTGACCCTTGTAACTTCAAACAACACTTAACAATGTGAGTGGAAAAGAGAATTCAAAGTTACCAGAATAATCCCTACAAAATGTGTGACTTTTGTCACGATACTGACCTTTCCCTTTCAGGTACAGTACCTATACCTTACATATGGGTAGATACTATGAATGCACTCTCCTTCCGTTTTGGTAGGTATGCCCCTTTAAACAAATTCCTAATATACTATGGTACAGGTCAATCCCCTTCTTGGTGCCCCTGCATGCACAGTATAGGTCAGCCCTTCTTTGGTCTGCCTACCCGCTCTTTTCCATCCAATCAATGCTGGGTGCGCCCTCCTCCTCCTTCCTGAGTAGGCTTCAAAGTCCTTTGCTTAGTATACATATTTATGTACACTATAATTCAAAACTACCTCCTAGAAATACTTAAGCTCTACTTTAACCCTCCCACTCGCTTCTCAATACTTTTTTAACCCCTTAGAGTCCTCCCTTACTCTTCCAGTCCCAGTCCTAAGTTTCCAATAGACACCACACTTGGAATATATATATATATATATATATATATATATATATATATATATATATATATATATATATATATATATATATATATATATATATATATATATATATATAACAGAGGGAAACATTCCACGTGGAAAAAATATATCTAAAAAGAAAGATGATGAGACTTACCAAACAAAAGCACTGGCAGGTCGATAGACACACAAACAAACACAAATATACACACAAAATTCAAGCTTTCGCAACAAACTGTTGCCTCATCAGGAAAGAGGGAAGGAGAGGGAAAGACGAAAGGATGTGGGTTTTAGGGAGAGGGTAAGGAGTCATTCCAATCCCGGGAGCGGAAAGACTTACCTTAGGGGGAAAAAAGGACAGGTATACACTCGCACACACACACATATCCATCCACACATACAGACACAAGCAGAAATATGTCTGCGTGTGTCTGTATGTGTGGATGGATATGTGTGTGTGTGCGAGTGTATACCTGTCCTTTTTTCCCCCTAAGGTAAGTCTTTCCGCTCCCGGGATTGGAATGACTCCTTACCCTCTCCCTAAAACCCACATCCTTTCGTCTTTCCCTCTCCTTCCCTCTTTCCTGATGAGGCAACAGTTTGTTGCGAAAGCTTGAATTTTGTGTGTATATTTGTGTTTGTTTGTGTGTCTATCGACCTGCCAGCGCTTTTGTTTGGTAAGTCTCATCATCTATATATATATATATACTCTCACTTATACTCTACTTGTGCCACTATCCTACAATTTGTCAGAATAGTTGTTAGACTGACATCAAATCTGAATATATTTCTGTACACTTACATATACGGTGTAGCACAATGAACCACAATGTGTACCATCGTAAAACCTTGAATACTCTTAGTTCTTACATATATAAATATATACATGTACATATATCTAAAAGCAAAGAAGATGTGACTTACCAAACGAAAGCGCTGGCAGGTTGATAGACACACAAACAAACACAAACATACACACCAAATTCAAGCTTTCGCAACCAACGGTTGCTTCATCAGGAAAGAGGGAAGGAGAGGGAAAGACGAAAGGATGTGGTTTTAAGGGAGAGGGTAAGGAGTCATTCCAATCCCGGGAGCAGAAAGACTTACCTTAGGGGGAAAGGAGGACAGGTATACACTCGCATACACACACATATCCATCCGCACATACACAGGCACAAGTAGACATTTGTTAAGGCAAAGAGTTTGGGCAGAGATGTCAGTCAAGGCTGAAGTACGAAGGCAAAGATGTTGTTGAATGACAGGTGAGGTATGAGTGGTGGCAACTTGAAATTAGCGGAGGTTGAGTCCTGGTGGGTAACGAGAAGAGAGGATATACTGAAGGGCAAGTTCCCATCTCCTGAGTTCTGACAGGTTGGTGTTAGTAGGAAGTATCCAGATAACCCGTACGGTGTAACACTGTGCCAAGATGTGCTGGCCGTGCACCAAGGCATGTTTAGCCACAGGGTGATCCTCATTACCAACAAACACTGTCTGCCTGTGTCCATTCATGCGAATGGACAGTTTGTTGCTGGTCATTCCCACATAGAAAGCTTCACAGTGTAGGCAGGTCAGTTGGTAAATCATGTGGGTGCTTTCACACGTGGCTCTGCCTTTGATCGTGTACACCTTCCGGGTTACAGGACTGGAGTAGGTGGTGGTGGGAGGGTGCATGGGACAGGTTTTACACCGGGGGCGGTTATAAGGGTAGGAGCCAGAGGGTAGGGGAGGTGGTTTGGGGGTTTCATAGGGATGAACTAAGAGGTTACGAAGGTTAGGTGGACGGCGGAAAGATACTCTTGGTGGATTGGGGAGGATTTCATGAAGGATGGATCTCATTTCAGGGCAGGATTTGAGGAAGTCGTATCCCTGCTGGAGAGCCACATTCATTGTCTGATCCAGTCCTGGAAAGTATCCTGTCACAAGTGGGTCACTTTTGGGGTTCTTCTGTGGGAGGTTCTGGGTTTGAGGGGGTGAGGAAGTGGCTCTGGTTATTTGCTTCTGTACCAGGTCGGGAGGGTAGTTGCGGAATGCGAAAGCTGTTTTCAGGTTGTTGGTGTAATGGTTCAACGATTCCGGACTGGAGCAGATTCATTTGCCACGAAGACCTAGGCTGTAGGGAAGGGACCGTTTGATGTGGAATGGTGTGTGTATGCGAGTGTATACCCATCCTCCTTTCCCCCTAAGGACAGTCTTTCCACTCCCGGGATTGGAATGACTCCTTACCTTCTCCCTTAAAACCCACATCCTTTCGTCTTTCCCTCTCCTTCCCTCTTTCCTGATGAAACAACCGTTGGTTGCGAAAGCTTGAATTTTGTGTTTATGTTTGTGTGTCTATCAACCTGCCAGCACTTTCGTTTGGTAAGTCACATCTTATTTGTTTTTAGATATATTTCCCCACGTGGAATGCTTCCTTCTATTATATACATGTACATACCTGTATGTGATGTGGAACCGTCACCTCACATAACCATGTGCGCATAACCATAATTATGTGCACAATTTTCCCCCTCCAACACATTATGGTTCTCACAGTGTCTGTTATGTTTGTTTCTTTGTGTTTCATTGTGTGTATGTGTATGGGTAGTCATGTAGCCTGATTCTTTGGTCTGCTTATGTAAAATATGTTGAAGGTTACAGAAAACCACAGAAACTGAGATGGACTTCATTGATAGCAGTGTATACATATGGAAAGAGAGAAATATAGACCAGCACTCAGATGAGAAGTAAGAAAGGAAAAGATAGAAATGGTTGCTAAGATTGAAGAAGTGAAAGCAGATAGCCCCAAAGACAGGAAACTTCCCCCCCCCCCCCCCCCTACCCTTCCCCAGGATCCCTACTTTGCCGGTACTTGAGTGAGAAGCTGGAGGAGGTATGATGTTAAACGTCTTCTGCGGAATGGACATTCTCACCTTCACCTTTGAAGTCCCCAAAGAAAGATCTTAGCAACGCCTATGGAATGGCAAATAGTGAAGAATCAGTCACACTTGTCTGCAAGGGTTGCCTGAAAGGTGGGGTGTGTGTGTGTGTGTGTAGTGTTAATCATGTTTGTGCCTACACTACCCACCCCTTTCAAAATTTATATAAACCCTCCCCATTCACATCACATCTCACAAAAGGTATAAAATATTCAGTAGTAAGTAGAAAACTAAGTATCATATCATCACAAATATATACTTATTCATATTACATCGAATTGTAACATTCACATCATTTCTCACAAAGGGTATAAAATATTCAGTAGTAAGTATCATAGTATCACAAATATATAAATATTCATATTAAATTGTAACCTCCAATAATTTAGGCCCGAATCAGACCTAACTATACGTTGGTTGGCGAGGCAAAAATATGACTTAACTATAAGTGGATGGCAGGAGAGACTGGCTGGTTAGGAGAAAATATGACCTAACAATCCATGGAGCCTTCGTCAGCTGCTGTCAACACTACAAACGAGACCCTGGGACAAGTCACAAAGACCAGAAATAGCGGTCCTGGAATAACCGAGGAGGACATCATAAAATGTTCCAGCGGGTATAATTCTTTTTTTTTTTTTTTTTTTTTTTTTTTTTTTTTTTTTTTTCTGTTGCCATTCATGACTACCTCTGCACACAGGTTCGTATGGAAAATTGGTCAAGAAATTACATTCAAAGACTACTTCCAGCAAAAATAAAACCTAACTATGATCGGATTTGAGATTCTTGATGGCTAGAGTGGAGCATGCTGTCAACTCACCTTTACATTGAGACTAGAGCGGAGCATGCTGTCAATTCACTTTTACATTGAGAATAGAGCAGAGCATGCATTTGACTTACATATTACAAGGCATTACCAAATGCTTCAGACTTGACTCAATATAACAACAAATCCATCAAGGTGATTATATAACTGGGGATCCTAGCACCCATAAAACAAGTAAGACTGCATATAATGACAAGATCACTTACTGCTACCTCCACAAGAAGCAGTATGACCTTGATATCAGTGATTTGCTGCAACTCTTGCTTGTCTGCCACGTCAAGACGAGTATGCTGAAGTACTAAACTGTATGACAGTATAAGAGGATGAGAACAGAATACAGGATAGTATAAGACTTGAAGAGAATTCGGTGTGGCTACACGGGATTATCCGAGCAGTCTGAGGCGCTGCAGTCATGGACTGTGTGGCTGGTTCTGGCAGAGATTCGAGTCCTCCCTCGGGCATGGGTGTGTGTGTTTGTCCTTAGGATAATTTACGTTAAGTAGTGTGTACGCTTAGGGACTGATGAGCTTAGCAATTAAGTCCCATAAGATTTCACACACATTTGAACATTTGAACAATTCGGTGTGGGAAAAAAAATATGGAAGTAACACCGAACCCAACTCGGGATCCAACAGTCGTCACTCTGCCCGTTAACACAGAATGTTAACATCCCTGAGGAAGAGAGGTGGCTCTGCCCAGATCCCATGGATCTGATATTAACCTCACTTGAGCAAGTGCATGCCCGTACATCTCGTTAAATTTTGTGTGAAAGTCTCCCCACAACAAAATAATTACCATTCTACTAGGAAGCACAACATTACGTAAAGTTATTTTATGTTCTATTCTGTCCTGGACAAGTTTGAATTCTTTCCATGAGTCGTCTATAACATTGTTAGCATCAGTAAGCTTGGAAACTAAACGTGATGGAACGTTGTCTGGGTTTACCCTCTTAGCAACTTTTTGGTCGATTAACTCCTCTACCTGTTCCTCCGGACCGCTTACATTTATGGTGTCTGAGGTTGCTAGCTTTTCCTTAAAATTTCTCTCTACATCATCTACTTGAGTGTTGACTCCTGCAATTTGTGATTGGACAATAGGGAGAAGTTTATCCTGTCTTTCAATGCTATCTTTTAAGGTGTGTAGTCTTTGTTTCACTGCATTGAATGTAACATTACATACATTTTCAAATGATCCTAATTTTTCATTAAATTTAGACTATATTGTTACAATTATCTTCAATATCAAACTCTAATTTCTGGGTGAACTGCTGAAATTGATCATCCTGCTTTTGGTTAAAGTCCATAAACATTTGATTTATGTGCAGTTAAATAATTACTTAATTCATTCTTTAAATCTACTCATAAATTATCATTTAACACCTCAAATTTAGAATTTAAAGCGTCACCCTGTGCTTCTAGTTTTTCACTTAAAGTTGTACTTATTTCATTTCTCAAGGAGTCAATTTGAGCAGTTGCAGCTACACTTTGTCCCTCTATTTCTCTTAATGAAGCATTTAGTTCTTGTCTTAAAGAAGCTGAATCTGCATCTAATTTTTCACTTAAAGAGGAAATTTGAGCAGTTATTTAATTTGCCAATTTAGTCCAATCTGGGATCTCTCTACTAATTCTTGAGGCCATGCCCGGTTCAGAAGTTTCTGTAGGTTGTTGTTCCTGCTCCATATTTTTATTCTTTTTTGCCCTTGTGATCATTAAAAAAATCACCTCTGTGAATAATTACCACACTACTTTACATTCAAATAGTTATTGTCTTTAGCTCACCTGGCATAGAGTTATAAGCTGTGTCGGTGAGGTGTAGAATTGGCACCGGTGAATAGCAAGGGCGACGGTAGCGTCAACGGTTGGTCGCAGCATCGGCATTGGCGTCGGCAGGTGTGAAGTCAGCAACTCAAATGGCAAATAGCAACAGTGGAGGGTTACTGCATCGGTGTCGGCTGGTTACTGTGTCGGCGGCTGCTGGTGACAGTGTGTGAGGATTGCTTCCTCCCCACACCCAAATCATCTTAATCAAATCCTATGAACCAATTTCTCCGTCTTGTTATTAAGGGTTGCTATGGCAACTCTCAACTTCTTCTTGTCTCAATTTACTCCAAAAAAATTCCTCCTTTTCGAGTCCTGACCACTTTGGTCACCACGTCCTGGCGGTTTCTGGTGACTAGAGGGAGCAGTGTGGTGCTGGTGTGCCAGACTCACATTCCCACTTTATTATTGAGCTTACGTCGAGTTGTTTCACTGATCTTCTTTTCAGGATAGCTGGCTGTGATTGTCTGCCCAACTTCTTCTCTGAAGATAAGACGCTGTTTTTGAGGATTTTTTTATAGTCTTAAAATAACTCCATACACTTAGGATACTTTTAAACCAATCTCACTATATTTTCACTTCCACAAACAAGACACCATATAAATGATTCATTTTTTGTAAGCCCAACAATTGCTGGTCCGACAGATGCTCTTACGTACTTTATAACAAATACAATCTAGAAAGCTCTAGCAAGTCCACCATCTGGACCTCACAAAAGTAAGTGAATAAGTAAGTGTCTTTTCTTTTCTTTAACAACATTCAACTGTTCTCAATAATGACTGATGTAGCACTATCACAGATTAGGGTGCGTCTGCTCCTTGTGTTGGGCGTGTAACTTCTGAGGCGAGTGCTGTGACTACCTGCCCGCACCGATCAACCGTCTGATACACACCAGTACTGCATACACATAATCATGGCACAGTAGACGATGTTCCACTTTCACACACTCATCGTTAAAATAATGTGTGTCCGAGATTGTGGAAATATGAGTGTCTCTAGAATTTACCCCATAATTCTTGAGGCACTACCACACATTTGCTGATAGGAAATTGATTTGTTAAGTTTTGTTTGTTCCTGATAGAATCAGGTTAGCTGACTGGCAGGAGAACTTGAGATAATGGGAGGTCTGAGCTGCAGCACTGATGCAGGTCAGAGACATACCACAGAAGACAACAAAAGGTGTAGTGCTTACTGAATGTGCTGTGTAATTTCTACTGAGAGATATAGTGCATCAAAATTAAAAGACTGAAGAAAAAGAACAATATTTAGAGGACTTTAAGAAAAATTGTTGGTCCACATTTGATTCATTAATGTTTTGTTACTCACAACCTTTGGTCAGTCATATCACCATCATGGAAATGCTGATGAATAAATATATTTAGCATACGTTTAGTTAAGTTAGGGTAGGAAGTGCTGCTGCATAAGATAATATAGGGACTTGTCCATTTTGAGTTTTCTGTTATCATATGTAGAGTTTATTTTTGTGCATTATTTCATTTCTAAGGTCGCAGATTGGATTTGATGCTACTTGCAACACCATGTACTGTGTTTATGAAGTAGCAAGTGGGGGTAATAGTGAGTGTACAAGTTGTGGCGGGAAATTAAAAGCAGCAGTTTTCCACTGCCGAGCACGTGGCTGGTGGTTGCTACAGGCCTGTGGCAAGTGGCTAGCATGTATCTGAGTGAATGCTTGGCAGGGGCACATATGGCCATGTTGGAGCACTTGGAGAAATTTATGTGCCACAGAAATATTGATAAAACAGAATTAAGAGTGATACAGAGGTGTGAGTTGGCACTCATGGACAGAAAAATATGTAAAACTAAATTATCTAGATGCACCATAAAAATATGTAATAGTTTAAAAGTTATTGTTGTCTTAAAAATTGTAAATTTATGAAAGTTCAAAAGCTAATATTTTGGCAATGCTTTGGCCAATTAATATAAACAAAGTGTTTATGGATGCAACTAGTAGAGCTGCATCAAGCTATCATAGTCGATTTAGCTGAATATGTACCATTCTTGAATGAGAGGTCGGAATATGGGATTCGGCTGAGAGAAACTGTGTTTCTGGTAATAAATAAATTTAAAGAGACGAAACTAGCAGCAGAATTCTAAAGTTTAAGGAGGTAGATGAGTAATTAAGTGTGTATTTTTATTTCTTTACTTATGTTTAGTATCAAAAATCCGAGAAAGGAAAATGGCAAAATCATGCCACAAGAACATTATTTGTGAAACAACAGTGGCAGATACAAAAAATTGGACTTTAAATATTTATTGCCCAGAAAATTTCCATATTTTTCAATATATAATATATGTTTTTGTGTTTAGTTTTAAAATATTCATAATTCCTTTTTGTCAAACATTGTTTTGAAATAGGCAGTCGTTTTGAGGGTGCATAGGGTGGCCATCTTTGATGACAGGGAGTTGGTTCTGAGATGTGCCGCACGTCTGGGCATCAGTTATTAACAGCTGCCCTTACATGAAAGCCCCTCTGACTGCATTTTAAGTGTTTACTCAATATACTGGAGATGAGACTATTCGTGGAAAAATAGAAGTAAACTACTTGTTTGAATTATAAATCAACGTGAGTGACTCAGTATTTTTTAAATATCACTGCAATACCTGATTGCATTGTTTTTTATTTTATTTCAGCTTAAAAATTGATTTTAGGACAGGTGTGAGCTGGCACCCTATGACGAAAAACGTAGCCAAACACTGAGGCCAGCCACATCTTTGGGCCGCTCACTTAAGCTGAGTGTAACATATATATATATATATATATATATATATATATATATATATATATATATATATATATTTGTGCCATAGCACATGGGGACTCGAGCCAAACTATTCAAACCACAATGTGTAGTGCCCAGTACAGTCATAAGCATCATGCAAAATTACCACAGTTTTTTTCTACTCCACAGAAGAATATTTGAATGTTTAATAATGAACTGTTCAACAAAAGTATTGTACCAACCTAATGTCTTAAGTAGTTGTGGTCTCCTTTTTTTTCTCTTTTCTTGTTTTCTTTTTTTCCAGAAATATCTTTCTCACATTGTAATGCCCACAGGGAATCTCTACAAACAGCCACCTGTGTAAAGCAGTAAAAGTAAAACTGCATTCTCAGTGCACTTCAGTAAAGCACATTGTATCTCGAGTCATCAGTCAGACAATGCGGTATTGCGCCACAGATAATTTTCTCTGCACAGCTGGATAAAATTAAGACACCTTCTTCAGTTAAAAACAAGAAGCCAGGGAAGCAGGTCAAGTCGAACGGCTGAGGAGTTAAAAGTAAAACTGCATTCTCAATGCTTTCAATAAAGCACATTGTAACTCCAGTCATTAATCAGACAATATGGTATCACACCAAAAGTACTTTACTTTGCATGGCTGGATAAAAGTAAGACACCTTCCATGGTTACCGCAGAATGCCAGGGAAGCAGGTCAAGTTGGACAGTTGAGGAGAGTTATGCAGGGCTGCCTGCTGATGCACTGAGTACTGTTAATAAAGTCTTGAGGTGGTTATGTCATTTTGTCACCCAGAAGAGGGGCCACAGGCATAGATAATATTGACATATCAGAAATACAAAAACACAATGGTCTAGATGACCTGGATACTTCACATTTGAGCCACAGACTTGTTACGACTTATATGATCAAAGCTGATGCTGCAGTAAGCCAAGGGCAGGCCAAGACCATAAATATACTTGTCATTCTTTCTTAGTAAGATTAATCTACTGGCCACCTGTTTTGAGGATGGATCTGTGTAAGTCTATAAGCCTCCAGAGCTTAATCATCAATCCCTCTGGACTTTGCAGCTGATACTTGCAACCCCCCCCCCCCCCAACCCCCCCGGTGCTGGTGCTGAGTCTGATGTAGTGGATTTAGTGTACTCTAACCAATGGGCCACTTGGGGGGCCTACTTCAGCTACAGCCTGCCTTCCACCCTCGCCATGGAGTAGAGACCTCCAGCTTTATCCAGAGCCATACAGTGATTCAATCGCCATCACTTGTGTGGGCAAACTCCTTGCTGCCTTCCTCTGGGAAGACTATGCTGTTTTGATCTGCCCTCTGCAGTGGCTACATGACAGGATTCTGCATACCATGGTGGACTTTGTCCAGGGCTGGCTATCCATAAGCAGTATGGGATGACACAGAGTACTCATCCCACTGGGTCAATGGCCTTGCCATCCCTTTGGCATCACTGCTTCCTTGCCTACACACTGTCAGCATCTGACTGTGGTGCAGACCACATTCTGGCTGCAGCACTTCCTCACCGGGCATATACTGCTGATATCCTGTGAGCAATGGCTTCCTGGGACAACAATCCAATTATTGCAATACTCAGTAATAAAAGAATAGTTTTACAATGCTACTTCTATGATATCTTGCCAGGCATCTACCAGGAAGCCAGTCATCTCTCCACTGCTACCCTGCACAGAGTGGTGGACTACAACGTTCTGACCTTAATTTAGCAGCTCCACCATCCACCATAGTGGCCAACCACCCTAGTTGCTGTAAGTGGAGTCAGAGTAGTTTCTGACACCACAGTGGTGACTCTGGATCATATCTCAGGCTGCAGCATGTAGTGCAACAGTATGGTTTTGGTTGATGAGCTTTAATTTTTCTGGTTTTTCTCTTTTCTTTATTTCGCAGCCATGGTAAATAGACAGGATGTGCACTGAAATATGAAGGTGCAGTTTGTGAAACTGGAGGAAAATGTAGACACTTCGCATTTTATGGGGAACTGTAAAGTATATCTCTTATGGCCAGTGAGATGCCAGTACTGTAATTTAGCAAGTCATGAATTGCCATGATTGCAGGCAGTGTCTGCTATGTGTGGCACATGTTCAAATGGCTCTAAGCACTATGGGACGTAACATCTGATGTCATCAGTCCCCTATATATAGAACTACTTAAACCTGACTAACCTAAGGACATCACACACATACATGCCCGGGGCAGGATTCGAACCTGCAACCAGGGCAGCAGGGCGGTTCCGGACTGAAGTGCCTAGAACCGCTTGGCCACAGAGGCCAGCGTGACACACGTCACCATTATGAGCATGAAGCACATCCTTACTCAGAGTCTCAATGAGCCCATGATCCACTGTACGATTTAGAGTCATTTTCCTTGTATTTCTGGTCATATGTATTGTATTGTTAGATGGAGTTGCACAAATGCCAGAAACATGAGCAATGATAATCCTGCAAGTTATTGAAGTTTCAACAAAACAGATTGCTGAACTAGAGGGGAAGAATGTTAGATTACAAAAGCAGGTAGAAACTTCTGTGGTAGATAGTGAGTGTGGACAACCCAGAAAGGTGTAGGCAAGAACTTCAGTTAGTGTACCTCTTCCTATCATGGCCAGTTTAGTGGCTCCTTTTTTGGGTAAGCCAATGGAGGATGTGGCAGTGTTTATTGACAGTCTAGAAGCTGCAGATAGTCTGGGTAATCAGCCAAACAATGTGCAGTTGCATATGGCTAAGTTATGATTAGTAGGTATCACAAAGACATATGTCTACATCTACATACACTCACATAATTCACAAGCCACTAATATAAGCCATTCCCTTTCCTGTTCCACTAGCAAATGCAATGTGGGAAAAACAACCACCTATATGCCTCCATACACGACCTAATTTCTATCTTCTTATCTTAGTGCCCCTTGCTCAATGTATTTTGGTGGCAGTAGAATCATTCAGCAGCCTGCAGCAAATGCTGGTTCTTAAATTTTTCTCAAGACAGCCTCATGAAAAGAATATCACCTTCCCTCCAGGGTTTCCTGTTTGATTTCATGAAGCATCTCCATTATACTTGTGTGCTGCTCAGACCCATCGGTAACAAATCTACATCTGTTCTCTGCAAACCACCATGAGGTGCATGGCAGAGGGTATGTACCATTGTAATAGTTATTAGGGTTTCTTCAGTATCTCTGTGACACTATGCCACAGATTAAACAAACCTGTGACCATTTGTGCAGTCCCACACACTTGAGCAATATTGTAGAACGAGTTGCACAAGTGATTAGTAAGCGGTCTCTTTTGTGGACTGCTTGCACTTCCCCAGTATTCTACAAATAAACTGAAGTCTACCACTTGCTTTAGCCTTGAGTGAACCTATGCGATCATTTCATTACATATATCTACAAAACGTTACACCCAGGTAGTTGTACGAGTTGGCCAATGCCAACAGTAACTCACTGATATTATAATCATAGGATATTACATTTTTTTCATTTTGTAAAGTGCAACATTTTACATTTCTGAACATTTACATATAGAGCATGGGAAGAATGATTGTTTGAATGTCTCTATGCATGCCATAATTATTCCAATCTTATCCTCCTGATCCCTATGTGAGCAATACATATGGGATTATAGTATATCCCTAGAGCAATAATTTCAAGCCAGTTCTTGAAACTTTGTTAATAGACTTACTCGGTACATTTTATGTCTATCTTCAAGAGCCTGCTAGTTCAGTTTCTTCAGTATCTCTGTGACACTATGCCACAGATTAAACAAACCTGTGACCATTTGTGCAGTCCCACACACTTGAGCAATATTGTAGAACAATTTGCACAAGTGATTCGTAAGCGGTCTCTTTTGTGGACTGCTTGCACTTCCCCAGTATTCTACAAATAAACTGAAGTCTACCACTTGCTTTAGCCTTGAGTGAACCTATGCGATCATTTCATTACATATATCTACAAAACGTTACACCCAGGTAGTTGTACGAGTTGGCCAATTCCAACAGTAACTCACTGATATTATAATCATAGGATATTACATTTTTTTCATTTTGTAAAGTGCAACATTTTACATTTCTGAACATTTAAAGCAAGTTTCCAATATCTGCACCACATTGAAATCTTATAAAGATATGAGTGAATATTTATGCAGCTTCTCTCAGTTAGTACTTCATTATAGATAACTGCCTTATCTGCAAAAACTTGATTTTACTATTAACACTGTCTGCAAGGTCATTAATATACAATACAAACAACAAGGGTCCCAACACACTTCCCTTGTGCACCCTCAAATTTACTTCAACATCTGAAGATGACTCTCCAGCAAAGGTAACATGCTGTCCTCCCTACCAAAACGTCCTCAATCCATTCACAAATTTCATTTCATACTCCATCATACTTTTGACAATAAGTGTAGGTGCAGTACTCAGTCAGAAATCAAGAAACACTGCATCTACCTGGTTGTCTTAATCCAAAGCTTTCAGTATGTCATGTGAGAAAGGTGTGAGTTGGGTTTCACATGACCGATGTTTTTGAAATCCATTCTGGAGGTCATTCTGTTCAAGATACCTCATTACGTTTGAGCTTAGAATATATTCTAAGATTCTACAACAAATTGATGTCAGTGGTATTGGATGGTAGTTTTGTGGATCACTTCTACTACCCTTCTTGTAGATGGGTGTGCCTGTGCCTTTTTCCAAAAACTAGGCATGGTTTTTTGTTTGAGGGATCTACAATACATTATAGTTAGAAAAGGGACTAACTCAGCTGCAAATACAGTGTAGAATCTGACAGGGATTCCATCAGGGCCTGGAGCTTTGTTCAATTTTAACGATTTCAGCTGTTTCTCAACACCACTGACACTAATACTTATTTAATTCATCTTTTCAGTGGTATGAGGATTAAATTGGGGCAATTCTCCTGGGTTTTACTTTGTAAAGGATTGTTTGAAAACAGAGTTAAGCATTTCAGCTTTTGATCTGATACCCTCAATTTCAGTTCCTGTCTCATTCGCTAGTGACTGGACACTAACTTTGGTGCCACTAACAGCCTTTACCTATGGCCAGAATTTCTTGGGATTTTGTGATATGTCTTTTGACAATATTTTGCTATGATTGTCACTGAAGGCATCATACATTGCTCTCTTGACAGCCAAATTCAGCATCTCTATGTAAAACCCTACACTTCGTTTTACACCTATTATCTGGTAATGTGTTTCTTTAGCAAGTTCTTTACAGTGACTGTATATAATGACATTCCCTCCTATTATGAACTGTTCTGCTGAGTACATGACTATCCAGTGTGTGGTCAACTATTCCTTGAAGCTGAGCCAGAGTCCCTCTACATGCACCTGTCCTGTGCCGAAAGTTTCAGGTTCATCATTGAGATATGACACTACTCACTCTTTATGTAGTTTACTGAATGTATATGTCTTTCTGCTTGTTTTAGTTGTCCTTTGTACTTTGGCAACCATTGTTGCCACAACCGTATCATGGTCATTGATACCAGTTTTGATGGGAGCATCTCCAACACTGTCATGTCTATTTGTTACCATTAGATCCAATATATTTCCATCATGAGTGGGATAGTTTCCAGAGAAGGATATTTAGTAAAGTTTCACAGGATGACTTATCACGTCCACCTCCAATAGAACTGTGATTTTCCTAATTAATTGTTGGATGATTAAAATCACCTACAATGATTACAGTATAATTGGGGAACTTGTGTACAAGTCAACTGATGTTTTCTCTTGAGATTTCGGTTACATCAGGAAATGAATCTGGTGGGCAATAGAAGAATCCAACTATAATACTACACCCATCCCCGATACTGAGTCTTACCCAAACAGTCTCGCATGCAGATTCGAGTTGTATCTCAGTGGATTTGAGTTTCTTGTCTACTGCGACAAATACACCTTTTCCATTCCCCATTTGCCTATCGTTTTGATATACAGTTAAATTTTCCCCAAAAATCTCACTGCTATTGATTTCACATTTCAATCAGCTTTCTGTACCTGATATTAAGTGAGCTTAGCTGTTTTTTATGAGCACTTCAAACTCTGACACTTTGGTAAGATTGTTTTTGCAGTTTAGCATTAGGTATTTAATACTCTCACCAGTGGGAGGCATTTCTTTTGATCTTACACTGATACTTCCGGGTTTCCTACAGCTATCGTTATCTGGATTGAATGGAGCATAACCTAATCCAAAAATGCTTGTGTGTACCCCCTTACAGTCAGCTACCTGAGTAGCAGCCCCTGATGTGCACACCTGACCTATTTTGGAAGCCCTACAGTTTTTAACCTTGAGGCGCAAGTCCAAAGTATAGCTGTACACCTTTGAATTGCTGCAGTGTCTTCCAATAATGCAACCTGTGGGGATGCCACACAGTTTTGAGTAGTCAAGAATGGATCACACTATTATTCTGTACACTGTGTCATTTATAGATGAGATATACAACAGAAAACTCTTCCGATAAACTGAAGTCGACCTTTCACCTTCCCTACTATTGCCCTTATGTGCTCATTCCATTTCATATCACTCTGCAACATTATGCCTTGATAATTAATTGACATGAATGTGTCAAGCAACACACTACTAATGCTGTATTCAAATATTATGGGATCATTTTTGCTACTCACCTGCATTAACTTACATTTTTCTACATTTTGAGAAAGCTGCAGCCCATCACACCAATTAGAAATTTTGTCTAAGTCATCTTCTATTCTCCATTCACTCAGCAACAATATCTTTCCAACACCACAGGGTCATCATCAAACATCCACAGATGGGTGCTCACGCTGCCCATCAGATCATTTATGTATGTAGACAATACTCTGAGGTGACATTGTGTCAGGCCTCCTTTTGCCCAGCGTAGTGCAGCAACTTAATAAAACATGGACTCAACAAGTCATTGGAAGTCCCCTGCACAAATATTGAGGCATGCTGCCTCTATAACCTCCGTAATTGCAAAAGCGTTGCCAGTGCAAGCTTTCATACATGAACTTACCTCTTCATTGTGTCCCATAAATGTCTGATGTGGTGCATGTCAGGTGGTCTGAGTGGCCAAATCATTCACTCAAACTGTTCAGAAGATTCTTCAAACTAATCATGAACAATTATGGCCTGATGATATGGTGCATTTTCATCCAAAAAAATTCCACTGTTGTTTGCTGCAAATGGTTTCCAAGTAGTTGAATATAACGATTTCTGGTCAATGTTCAGTTCAGTTTGACCAGAGCCCCCAGTCCATTCTATGTAAACACAGACCAGTCATTATGGAGCCACCAGCATCTTTCACAGTACTTGTTGATCACTTGGGTCCACAGCTTTGTGGGGTTTGCATCACACTCAGACCCTACCATCCTCTCTTAACAACTGAAATTGGGACTAATCTGAACAGGTAATGCCTAATATTTGGCATTCTTGGCATATTCTTGACACTGTGGATCTCAGAATATTAAATTCCCTAAAGGTTTCTGAAATGGAATGTTTCATGTTTCTAACTCCAACGATCATTCCACATTCAAAGTCTGCTAATTCTTGTCATGGGGCCATAAGCATGTTGGACACATTTTCACACAAATCAACTGAGTACAAATGACAGCTCTTCCAATGCACTCCCCTTTTATACCTTGTGTACATGATACTACCTCCATCTTTATATGTGAATATTACTTTCCCACTGGGTTCTACTACTTAAGAGAAGTCTTCAAGCCACCTATTCCATATGCTTGTACCTTCATTAACAATCTGCAGGGGGGCATTGTGTCAAACATTTTCTGGAAATCTAAGAATATGGCATCAACCTGTTGCCCTTCATCCATGGTTTGCTGAATGTCATGCGAGAAACAAGCAATCTGAGTTTCACATGAGTGATGCTTTGTAAATCTGTGGTCAGTAGCTTTTCTGAGTCAAGGGAATTTATTATATTCGAACTCAGAATAGGTTCAAGAATTCTGCAGCAAACCAATAGTAAGTATACGTATCATAAGAGGTTAAATAAGGCACAAGTTTGAGCACCATAACAAGGGATTCTATCAGCAGAATAGCGAACTGAATAGTGCTACATTCATCAGGGAACAACTTAACTGAATGACTCAGAAAAGAAATGAATTGGTGGAGGCATTCTTGGATACAATCAGAAAAATAAGTTCAGAGAGTTGACACCAATGAAGGGGCTGATAAGATTGTTTTGAAAGTGGCAGAACACAGGGTACTGGATGTGCTTTTGAGGAGAATTCCAGCAATATGCTGAGGAGGGTGCGAATGGAAAATCTAAAGGATTTGGCTGCTGTCATTATGGTTACTAAACAGTTCAAGGAGATGGACATAGTGACTTGGGTGCAAGATGAGCAGAGTGCTTTCTCTACAGAAGGAAAAAGCCAGTTTCAGAAACAATGTCACCAACCACAGTGTTATGAATGAAGAGTGGTGGGGCATTGGATGTGGGACTGACAAAATAGAAAGGGAAGTGACCAGCATCATAATAAGTTGTTCATTAAATGACAATGGAAAATCCTCAACAGCTGGATGGCATTCCCAGTAAAAAAGTAATGCTGCAAAAGCATATGCACAGCGAGACTGCTGCTTGGTAGGCTTGGTAAACAGAATGTAGCATTGGTTTTTAGTGGGCACAGAGGCTCATATGTTGGTAAGTAGTGTGGATCTCTTGGGTAGGATGAGACTGATGTCCCCATGATGTAGGTTATGTGGACTAGGGGACAATGATGTGACATCATTTGGGTCAGCATTGCTCAGTTTCTGTATCGGAAGAAGGTATTTTGAGGAATACATGGAAGTATTATCTCATGTTGTTGGGGGTACTGTGAAACCAGAGGGCTGGATTTTCCAACTAAGCATCTTGCAAAAACTTATCTTTCACAGCATACTATTGGACTCAGTGGGATGTTGTTCCAGCTGGGAATGACAACTGCAAATGATACATTGATGAAAGGTTCACCAATCAGGAAGGTGGACACAAATAAAATGTGTACATATACATTACGGCTCAATTTGCATAATAAATCACAGAGAGGTACAGGAAATTTGCTCTTGGTGAGTATTGTATGATGCTACCTCAGTTTTCAGGTGCTGAGTCATTGCTCTCTAACCAGCAGAAAGTGAGGCTCAGATAAATGGAAAGTGGTCCAATGATGTCCAATTAAAATGCAGGTTGAAAATAACCTTAATAAATGCAGTACAGTTAGTTGAGAGTGTTATGAGAATGGTAGCAGAATCCCCGGTAGCAGTATCCCTGGTAGCAGAATCCCCAATCTAAACAGTCATTCAACGTAAGCAAAAGTTAAGTTCATTTTATGATCAAAATACACTAAATATTCACCAGATCAAAACAGTTCAGAGTTCAACATGACAATTTACAAATTAAGACACATGAGATGATGAATAGAAACTCATAATCTCTTTATTCTCAGTTCCATAATGAAACTGGAAAAAGTTACAGTGTCGTAGCAGCTGTTTACGTCTCAGAATCTACTAACCACTCAACTGGAAAATACATGCTATATCCCTGGCAGATCTGCCTTCTTCAAGGTCTCATCCTAAAAAGTGTCCTGCTTTGAGATCTGATGAACAGTGTCATGAATCGCTCCCTTGAGCTCTTCACTCAAAAAGTGTACCTCCAGTTGACTCCAGTGCTGTTCTGCCACTATCTGCTTTTCCACCAAAAATGCATCATTCTTAAGTTTGACAGACATCATTTGACTCAACTTGACCACTTCCCAGACTAAACTAATATACTACAACAATATTTAAATTAAATGGTGGAAACTGATAATGCATAAATGACTGAAATTTAAGAACTCAAACAACTGAAAATCCAGGATGGAATGTAACAATGTTATGAAAAGGAAAGTTGCTACTCACCAACTAACCTTACACCTGCAGAAAGAATAGCAATCCACCATTTAAAAAGTGATCCCAACCTGATCTGAAATGCAAGGATTACCTGGCAGAAGGACTCCGCCAGCTGTCACACACCCACCTACAAAGCTTGCCACAGTGATCCCATTAGAGAAATCCAGCATGATCTGCAGTCTCTCGTCAAATCCTTAGGCTCACCCCAAAACCATCTTTTTGTTCATCCCTACTACTCCCTGCACTCTTACCTTCTACATGCTTCCTAAAGTCCATAAACCTAACCACCCGGGACACCCCATAGTGGCCAGTTACTGTAACCCCCCCCCCTCCATCACTGAGAGAATCTCTGCTCTCGTAGACCAACACCTTCGGCTTATTACCTGGAACGTACCCTCCTGTATAAAAGATACCAACTATTTCCTCCACCAGCTCTCCACAGTTCCTGTCCCTTTACTACACAGTGCCCTGCTCCTCGCTACTGATGCCATCTCCCTTTACACTAACATCCCTATTGCCCATGGCCTTACTGCTGCTGAACACTACCTTTCCCAATGTCCGACAGATTACAAACCAACATCCTCCTTCCTAGTCACCATGACCAACTATATCCTTACCCACAATTACTTCTCCTTTGAAGGCATTACCTACAAACAAATCTGCGGTACAGCTATGGACACCTGCAGGCCACCATACTATGCCAATCTGTCATTTAGAGAAATTCTTCCTAAACACCCAGAATCCTTAACCCCTCACCTGGTTCAGATTCACTGATGACATCTTTGCGATCTGGATCAAGGGTGAGGGTATCCTATCCACATTCCTCCAGAACCTCAACAGCTTCTCCCCCGTTTGCTTCATCTGGACCTACTCAAACCAACAAACCTCCTTCCCAGATGTTGACCTCCACCTCAAAGATGCCTACATCAGCCCCTCTGTCCATATCAAACCTTCTAACCACCATCAAAACCTCCACTTTGACAGCTGCCACCTGTTCCATACCAAGAGGTCCCTTCCACACTGCCTAGCCTTTCATGGTCATCGCACCTGCAGTGATGAGCTGTCCCTTTTGAAATATACCAAGGGTCTCACTGAAGCCTTCACAGACCGTAATTATCCTCCCAACCTCGAAAAATAAATCTCCCCTACCTTATCTTTCCAGTCTCCCACCACCTTCCAATGTCTCACTGTCTGGCCACAGAGGAGCATTCCCTTTGTAACTCAGTACCACCCAGGACTGGAGAAACTGAATTACATTCTCTGCCATGGTTTTGACTACCTCTCGTCGTGCCCTGAAATGAGAAATGTCCAGCCCACTATGCTTCCCACCCCTTCCACAGTCCACTGTGGTATTCTGCTGTTCACTGAACCTACACAATATTTATCCATCCCTACACAACCCCTGCTCCAAACCACTTACCTCACAGCTCATATCCCTGTAATAGACACAGATGGAAGACCTGTCCCCCCAAACACCACCTACTCCAGTCTGGTCACAATCATCACCTATACCACCAAAGGCTGGACTGCCTGTGGAAGCAGTCATGTGATTTACTAGCTAAGCTACAACCACTGTGCTGCATTCTACATGGGTGTGACAACCAACTACCTGCCTGTCCACTTGAATGGGCACTGACAAACTGTGACCAAGAAACAAGTGGACCACCCTGTTGCTGAGCATGCTGTCCAATATGCCATCCTCCATTTCAATGACTGCTTCACAGCCTGTGCCATACAGATCCTTCCCACCAACCCCAGCTTTTCTGAATTGCGCAGGTGGGAACTCTCCCTGCAATATACCCCACGTTCCCGTAACCCTCCTGGCCTCAACCTTCGTTAGTCATTGTTCTCACCCATACAGCCCCTTCTCTGTTCCCATTCCAGCACTACACAGCCCTCAGTCCACCAACGTACCAAGTCTTTTTAGTTCTCTCCGTTTCTCCTACCCCGCCCCCCCCCCCCAAAAAAAAAAAAAAAAATCTCTCCCCTGCTCACCATCTAACCTCCTGACTGCACCTAGCTGCCCTACCCTCTCTCCACCTTGTTCCTGCACACTCTCCAGCAGCACTACATTGTCCCCTACTCCTACCCTGCTATCCCTGCCCCAGCCTCCTCTTTACCCCCAACCAGTTGCCACTCTCATCATTCGCTGCTGCTCGTAGTGTGGATTTAGCTGCCAGAGGCTGCAGTCATGTGTGTATGAGTTGCATTCGCACGTGTGTGTGTGTGATCTATTTTTGACAAAGGCATTGTTGGCTGAAAGCTTATATTGTGACAGTCTTTTTGTTGTGCTATAGGTGTCTCAGCATCACTGCTATATGGTGAGTAGCAATTTTCCTTTTCATAATACTGAAATTTAAAAAAAAAACTGTTCTCCTGAAAAACTTGAAATGACATAGAGTTATCAGAAATTACATTGTCCAACAGTTTCCTTAAAAATGCTTTCCATGGTCTAAAAACTTCTTCATCGAGAGTCACATTGGTTGTTCTGGGTAGAATCTAAATGATATAAGTTGAGTGTGGCAACTCATATGAATTCAATTTTGCTTGTAAAGATGAAGCTGTATTCATTCCAAAGAGTGGGTTACACACCATGTGCTTTACTAGGCACAGTGCTATTGCATATGGTACACCCTTGATTCCTCCCACCACTGAACTGACATAACCAGCCAGTATATGTACATGTACTCCAAAACACTGTGTAACTCATTATTGTCCACAGTAACACACAATATCAGAGAGGAAAGAAGTGATAAATGACAGATACAAGTCAAAGTATGACCAGGGTAGAATCCAATATATTTAGTTTTGTAGCTTTGTTACTTAACCACTGCATTTAAATTACTTGTGTGACATGGATAATACAGACAGAGTGACTTTAAAACAAAAGCTGATCAATCATTTCAAACAGTCAAATAACAACTACTGAATGCTGTGGGTATTTACCTGGAGCAATTTAAGGAGAAATCATGATGTACGGTATGGGTGGAGCAGTTCCAATGGAAGAATCCTGAGGAACTGTACTTTATTGATGAAAACAATAGCTTACAAAAGATTCTTCTGAAAAATTTAAGTATGGGTAGTACCAAGTTGGATTAATGATGGATAAAGAGAGGTATGTGCTTTGTCCAAGATTTGTTTCTCATAACAAGGTCTTCAGAGAAGTATTCAACAGTGTCCATGAGAAAGGCTGTGGAAGGCATGTTGCCTAAGATATACTTATTCTTCATATTACAAGAGCATAAATATAACTCACTCAAAAATCACGTTAATTAATTTGGGCAAATCTCCTCTTATAATTTTCATGCATACTCAGCAGTCCGTTGTGAAGAACATAGTAGAGGTTACATCTTTTTGAATGAGACGTTAGGGTTTCTTTTGCTCCATTCACATCAGGAAGATGTGATGAATGACTGCTTAAATACCTGTGTATGCATTGTAAGTAGTGTAATCTTGCCTCCGTATTCTCTGTGGGAATGATACATAGAGGGCAGTATTATTTCTCAGATTCCTCTATTAAACTGGCCCCTAAGACTTTTCATATAGTTTTCCAACAAAATTATGAAAAGGATAAATTGCTTCTCACCATACAGAGGAGAATTCGAGTCGCAGACAGGCTCAATAAAAACACTGCTACACATTTAAGCTTTTGGCCAAAATGGCTTTTTCTATAGTAGAAAACACACACATTCCCACAAGCACAACACACACACATGACCAGTGTCTCTGGCCACTGAGGCCAGACTGTGCTGACGGGAGAAGCAATATGTGGTTGGAGGGGGTAAAGAGGAAGGTGGGGAGGGGAGGAGGAGAGAGAGCAGGTTAAGGATGGAGGAAGGTGAAGGGCTGCTTTTAGTAGCATGCAGGAACATGGTGGGACAGGGTGAGGCTGTTAGGTACATCAGGACACTGGAAGGGGGGGGGGGGGGATGGGAATGGGGAGAAGAAGAGGTGCAGAAAAAGACTGGTAAGTGCGTTGGTGGAATAGAAGGCTGTGTAGTGCTCCCCACTTCTTGCTTGCCCCTCCCCCTTGAAACTTCCCGACTGCATCTAGCAGCCCCTGTCCCCACCATGTCCCTGCATATACAACAGCAGCAACAGACTTTCACCACTCCCCCTACCCTGCTACCCCTCACCACCCCAGCAATCTCCCTACTCTCATCACCCATCACCCACAGATGCTGTGGATAGTCCGGCCGCTGCAATCAGAGGCAGTGGTTGTGTGTGTGTGTGTGTGTGTGTGTGTGTGTGTGTGTGTGTGTGTGTGTGGGTGGGTGGGTGGGTGGCATCACCCATCACCCACAGATGCTGTGGATAGTCCGGCCGCTGCAATCAGAGGCAGTGGTTGTGTGTGTGTGTGTGTGTGTGTGGGTGGGTGGGCAACTGGCATCTGAACTTGAAGCATCCATTGGATGGGTTGTATCAAGGCAAACAGCGTACAGAACGCTTCAGCATAGTAGCCTTTATTGTTGGAGACCTTCTGTATGTGTACCTCTGATGCATCTTGAAATAAGGGAACATCTAGATCGGAGTCATCAACATGCCACCTGGATGGTAGAACAGTGTGCCACTGTTCTTGTCGCACATGAGTCCCTATTTGATCTGGACAGTGATTCTCAATGCATTTGCATCTGGAGGGAACACAATTTCAGAATAAAAACATTGTGGAAAGAGACTGATATCGAGGAGGATCCTTAATGGTGTGGGCAGGGATTATGTTGATCACTCAAAAACCTCTTCATGAAATTGTATGGGTGAATCAGCAAGGTTTAACTGCTGTCAGGTATCACGACAAGACCTCGAGACCTCTTGTGATTGTTGCAAAGTGATGTGGAGACCAGACTTCATCTTGATGGACAATAATGCTCAACCTCACAGAGTACGGGTGGTTGACATTTTCTTGGAGATGGGAGATACTGCACGCATGGTGTGGCCTGCTCACTCTCTAATTGAATCCCATAGAACATGTCTGGGCTGCACTAGGGAGACAGGTTGCATCACAACAGTGTCCACCAACCACTCTCCAAGACTTGCAAGCAGATCTGCATGAAGAATGGGCATTATTACCTCAACACAAGACTGATGACATTACTCACAGCATGCTCTCTCATTTTCAGGCCTGTACTGCAGCCAGACATGGTAACACACCATGCTGAGCACATTAACCAGTTGCTAGAATGCATGTGCAAATCTGTTAAGCTGGAAAGAATGGAGAACATTTTTGTCTACCATTATGCATATTGCAGATGTTTATGTTCTGTGTTCTTTACATTGTTTCTACTTTACTATCACCGGTTTACACCATTTTGTTGCAAAATAAATGCAACCTTGCAAAATTTCTGTTTGTTGCTCTAGTTTTGAACACAGTGTATTTTTGCAGCTTTACTCAGATAGTATTCATTATAACTAGTCCATAGTTTTCAAAATGTCTGTGGCTACTATTGACTTCCACATCATTAATTTGTAGCATTAACAGCAAGTGTTCCAATGCACTTCCCTGGGATCTCAAGTTCTTTCTACTTTTGTTAATGACTCAACAGTGAAGATAAGATTCTGTATCCTCCCTCTCAAAAAATCCTCAACCTAGCCACAAATTTAATATGGTTCTTCATATGAGCACACTTTCATTAAGAAATGTTGCTTTTTGGAGGTGAGGAAATACTGCATTGACTGACTGTCTTGATTCATGGTTTTCAGAATGTCATGTAAAATAATCGTAAGTTGGGTTTCACGTGACCAGTATTTTTGAAATCTACACTCACTGTCATGGAGGAAGTCGTTCTGTTCAATAACTATATTATATCTGAGTTCCAATTATGTTCTAAATTCTACAACAGTGATAATGGATAGTAGTTTTGTTGACCACTTCTACTAATCTTTCTGCAGGCAGATGTTACCAGTACTTTCATCAGGCATTAGGTACAGTTTTTGTTCAAGGAATCTGTGATAAGTTATGGGTGAAAGGGAAGTTAAAACCAACTGCAAAATCCTGTATAGAATCTGAGAGTGATTCAATGAGGCCTCAGCATTTAGTACAATTATTGCAGTTTCAAGTGTTCCTGAAATCCATGGGCATTGTAAATAGTCTTCATGGGTTTGCCGCGCAAACCTGTGAAGACTATTTACAACACATCTGCTGGGAAAGCTTGAAGAGTCACGCCATGGACATTGATGATAGCTATGTAATTCATCTTTGCAGTAGCATAACAATTAAACTGGAGTGGTACTCCTGAATCTTACTTTGTAAAGAAATGTTTGAAGACAGAGCTTGGCACTTCTGCTTTGGCTTTCCTACCGTCAGTTTCACTTTCTGTATTATCGTTAAGTGTCTAGGCATTAACTTTGGCCTCACTGGCAACCTAAAGATATGGTACAAATTTCTTTGGGTTTTGTGGGAGATCTTTTGGGGAGAAGATTATGTTACTCATACTTACTAACTTATCTTTCCATGCACGCTCTACAAAATGAGTAGGAGTAACAAAAAATTGTACTTGTATACTGTGTACTATTCACAAACTGTGGCACACAGAATACAGATGTGTATTAGAAGTAAAAATAAGTTTCCAGGAAAAATTTTAACACCTGAATTGATGCTCAATTTTGGAGTGGCAAACAACAAATAGATGTTACAGAAACAAAAGTAATCATTTGGCACATGTAAATGCTTAAAAAGTGTAATATAATATAGGCCTATTCAAGAATTAAAAGAAACTTTACTAGCAATGAAACTGAATATTGCCTTTCATTAATTAATAATGTCTCTTACATTTCACAGTAAACATATGAAAGACTAGATTTAGATAACAGCCTGTATAATACAATAGTAAAACATGTTTATGCTTTGGGTAAATGATGGCTATAAATTCATTTTATTTCGTTTTCATTTTTACAGCTGCTGTCTTCAGACGTTGCATCTCTTCCAGGCATTCTATTCCAGTAATTCACTGAAACAAAATCTGACAATATTTCGTAATTTTTTATGGTCCAGAGCAGAACAATTAATATAAATATCAGAACAATTAATAGCACTGGTTTGTAAATCAACACTGTTTTTGGTACATGGTAATGCACTTGGAAACATTGAATATGTTTGTCAATCAAATTGTTGATATGGAAGCTTACAGCAGTCCTTCCTACAGTGTCCAGTAGCATATAATATTTGCTTGTATCTTTCCTGTCAACAGGGAATGGAATAACTAATTCTCCACCTACTGCACCTTCAGGAATTATTACCACAGTTTCCAAAGTTTCTATAAACATACCTTCATATAAATTATTAATGAGAGGCATATGTAAGACATAGTCATCTTCAATGTGGAAGACATATTCACTAGCTGGTACATCATAGCCAATTATTAAACTAATATTCCATCCACCAAGTAGTGGATATCTAAACTCTAATGTGAGATTAATTGAATCTTCTGTGTTTAGAACATGAGAAGTTGAAATATTCCCAAGGTCATCAATGTAATAAATATTGTTTGCACTCTTTGGCAGAACTGGTGTAATGTTGTTAGCACTAGCTGTATCTGACATTCCATGGTGCATCATATAAACGTATCTGGAGAACGGCCCTTTTAAGGCAGCTCCAGTGTTCTGTAATCTGATTCTCTCTGCTACAGCAATGTTACCCCAAGGAGATATTTTGATAACACGTTTGAGACTTTTTACAGTTAAAAATGCCACATTGTACTCAAAATGAATCCGCATGTCACTTGTATTGAATGCTGAGATGCCTCTGTAAGGTCCATACGAAATGGTGTTTAAATATTTTTTTGTTGGCTGAATAATTGAATAACTTTCTACATTGAAACTGGGAAGTTTAACAACTGTAACCTGTTGATCAGTACAGTAAGCACTATAAAAATAATGGCTAGCATGTAATACAACTAACTGCGCTTCTTCTTGATTAATGTAGGCTGGTAACGGGCGAAGGCATCGTGCAAGTACTGCGCTCGTTTTAAGGCGAACTGACTGACGATTCAGCAGTGGGTGCTTGAAACCTATAAACCAGTATACTCCACTCAAATTCTCAACATTTACCTCTTGTATTCTCAGCTTTGATTCCGTGAAAGAATCCAACTGCACTGCCTCCAGATGCACGACATTGTTTGCTAATATCCTTTCCACAGAAAAGATGAAACCAACTGCGGATGTATTTCCATGGTATTCCATAAGTATTTCGTAATCAATGTGGAGTAACTGATTTTTTGTATAGAATGTCCTATTAACTGATCTGTTCAGCAACCGTGGGTTAATAGTTTTATCTATTAGTCGTGTGGCACAGTGAAAAGTAAACAGATAACATACTATAATTAAAGCTGACTTTTTCATGACTGACTTGCGCTAATGTTATCTAAAACCTAGAAATGACTGTATTACATACAACTACCAACCAACACGGCGAATTATTTAGGCAGTTAATTGTGCTACTATTCAACCAGTAATAATGCTTTCTGTAACAAACGCCAGAGATTGTAAATCATGATAATAACTTACTAATTTATCGTTGTTACAGAGGTAATATAATTACATTATACAAGAATGTCAACGAAATATTGCCTTCGAATGTACGTCAAAACTCTAAATTCCTACAGTTACTTTTATGGTACGGTGTTATCAAGATGCTGCTTCGTTAACAAGAATTAAAAGTTAAGCATGAAACCGATAAACTTTCTGAAATACATCGTCTCGTCTCCCAGATTCCCAGTGATTTTTAAAAGTAAAAGTTTTTTCAACCTTTCGGAAGCTCACATATTTAATACGAAGATACATTTTGTTTACATATTCCCAACAAACTTAGATTCCAACCTCCTAGATTCACAAGACGCAAGTTCAGTATTAGCACATCTGCCGATTGTGACAGAAGTTCTTTGCGGCAGACGATAAAATCATGACGTGGGGAGTTGGTTTGTTGACAATCATTGCTTTTGACGTATGATTGTTGTTAAGTCAGGTTTTGCGTGGAGATGAACGAAGAACAGTTATTAGAAGATGGACCGAATGTTGATTTTCGAGGTGTAACGCTGCAGATACAGCACGATGCTGACCAAAGTAGAAGTCCAAGTAGTCAGGGAGACAGTGATTCAGTTGCAAAGCTGTCATTGTCTCCTGACACGGGAATTGAGCAAAACAGGTCTAATAAAGAAAGTGGTGATCTAAAGCCAGCAATTTCAAGCGGCACAGATGTTATATCTCCAATAACGTCAATACCAAGGAAAAGTGAGTTTAATAGCACTTCTATGCTTACTTTCTGTTAGCTATTAACTATTTCAGCTCAGCCGACGCGCACAATATATACGGTCTTAAATGTAGCATCTGTATCACTTTATTTGTTTATGCTGTCATAGGTATAGTCGTGGAACAGTACTGAAGTTAAAGATTGATGTCTGTTATTAAACATTCACTGTTATCACTTTGTCCTTACCACAGTGAGATGGAAAATTACCATATATTTAACGTCTTTCTGTTTCCTAATAATGTAGGTAGACTTAATTTGCTTCTCAGCCCTGACTCAAATGCTTTCATTGTTGTGATGTTAACATTCTTTCTTCCTTCCCACCTTTGGTTTCACTTGGTCATATTTCTTCTGTGTTATTATTTATAGCGTCAAAGACAGATATCTTGGTGCTCGGGTTTTGTTGGTCAAAATTTTTGACGAAGGAATATATGACAGCCAACATACAACTATGATAGCAAGTAGTTTTTCTCCAGTGTCTAAGAATTGTATGAGATGAATACTACAGTTGCTGTTGAAATTATGTGAAGTTTGCAGTCAGGCACATGGCTCATAAACATTGTGGATTGGGGAGGGTAGGGGGGGGGGAAGAGAGTTTACCATGAAACACAATAATATCCACTTTGCTGTAAACATATTAATCTGGTGATTACGCATTCTAGGACAGAATCTCGTGGAGTTTTTTTGCTGCCGGATAGCTGAATACTTGTCAAACCTTGTTAATACTCTGTAAGAAAATGACCATTCATAGAAGCAGTTTATATGGCTAGCAGGAACAATTGTATGCTTTTAGAATAATCTATGACGTTATCAGTCAATGGTAAGGAAAACGTACATAATTCTTCATCAAAATTCTGAAAATGGATCAGACTTTCTTGACCCCTTGTTGACATATTGCCTGTAGGCTTCTGTCTCAGATTCTTTGGCTGATGCTTGGTGCCATCACGAGTGGTAGGCATTTTTGGAGCTTTGTGTACTGCCAGCAATGAAGAGCAAAGCTTTGACAAAGCCAGCCATTCATGCAGGCAAAATGTCAGAAAAAAAGGTAAAACAAATGTTGGACAAAAAACCCAAAAGAGAGCTAACGGGCAGTATGTCAAAATTCTCAAAGTAAGTATTATTCAAAGGAATGGACAGGTGTAGTGGAACAAATGTAACAGGGCTCCATTCTTATGTAGGTATTGATATGGGTAAAAGTTGTGCAGTCCCACCCCTTGCAGTTTTTGCTACTGATATATGATATCTGTACATAATATGAACCAAAATACTCATCAGAGGTTTGTCTTTTAGGGTCGAGGCCCCAGTTAATTCGAGATACACCACATTTTTAGTATAGGAAGAAAGTATACGAATTACTTAAAAAAATTGTATCTATTGCTTCAAAGTCTACACATTACAACCATGTAAAAACAAATATTCTAAGTTATTTAACAAAAGCAGAAAAAAATATTGAAAAATAAATGGCGCATTTCCCCAGTTTTGGCCATGTTAACCCCACCTATGGCCAGTTGTTTCCCCACTTATGGCCACTTCATATTATAATAAAACTATGGCTAAAATAATTGTCAATCCATGTGCCAGAAAGTAATTTCTGCTTTATACAAGTATATAAGACAACAGACAACAAACATACATCAAATAGGTAAAAGGTACAGAAACTAAATGAACAGAAAAAAAAAATTCGTGAGGCAAAGAATTGTCCCAGTAATTACTTAAATCAATTTCCACACAAGTTTATTTCTCACGAGTATCAATGGAACCAGGGAACTTAGTTTTTAATGAACGTCCTTCTTGCATCAAGACTGGATCTGGCAGTTTCCCTATAATATCTTCACCCGTTATAGTCGAAACATCATTTGCAATGTATTCGAAACAAGTTTTCTGAACATTAGAACTTTTTAGGCACTGAATTTCATATTCAGAGTCAGAAAGCACTTTCAAAATTACAGATACATACTTAAAAATTGCAGGTCTTGTTCTTCTATTTCCTGTTAAACTAAATTTTACAAAAATAAAGTCCCCTACTTTCAAATTCTCACTCGAAGATAGTTTCACATTTTCTGGTATTTCATCTTCATCTCCTTCTACATAGTCATCGAAACTGCTTCCATTGTCCGTCCATTCTCGTTCCTCGGAAGAACTTGTTGGCCTATCACTTAACTCTTGTCTGTTTCTTGTTTTCCCCTTTTTTACGTGTGAGAATGCCAAGTGCTGCTCTTTGGACTTTAATTCCTTCATAGCTTTTCTCTTCCTTTTTTCCTGCTCCTTCTCCTGCTTCTCTTTTTCCTTCAGTTCATGATATTCCACCCACTTGTCACTAGTCACAACAGTGGGTGTACGTTCTTTCTTTCTCTTTGTGCCTCGTTGTTTGGGTTCTGGCCAAGTGATGACACTTTCAAAAACTGTTGCTAATGATTTTGGTGGTGTCACTTGGATACGCACTGAAGATGGACTATGGTTGGATATTGGAGTACCTGAATTATGTGAAATACTGTTGGGGGTTGTTGATATATCTGCAGGAATAAGACTGTTGGTGGGTGTTGAAGGAATATCTGAATTGCGTGTTGAAAATATGTCAATATTATCAACATTTTGATTAAGTCTGTCTGCGTTTTGTGAAACATTCTCTGTTTGATTATCTTCAGAGGGAGGCGCTATGCTATCTGTCAGAATGTCATCAGTGTTACCACTAGCACCATGCATTTCAACCTCATCAGCTATTTTTCTCCAGAACTTGAAAAGTAATAATGCTTCTTGATTTCCTTCCCACTCATGATTGCTTCTCTTGGTTGCTCTGAACTCATCTAGAAGGACAGGATCAATTTGCTTTTCTATGTATGAGAAATGTCTCTGAAGTTCCTCATTTGTCTGAACTGTGGTTGAGGCTGGTATACTACGAACAACTATCTTGCTATAATCTACATTGTTCACATTAAATGGAAACAGACCAGTGGCCCTGAAACCAGCACGAATATTTGCCACCATTTTAGGTTCTGTAATAATTTGTGACAGAACAGAAGGTACATCAGATTTTGAAATTTCAGTGCCATTATTTTCAAAACGCCATTTCTGAACAATCTTCTTCCACATTTTTTTCATAGGTCCAAAGACAGCTACATCTAATGGTTGCAAGATGTGTGTAGAATTGGGATGGAGAGCAACTAGAATGATCTGATTTTCCCTACAATATCGGCTCAAATGAAGTGTCAAATGAGAGCAGTGCCCATCTAAAAATATTACTACAGGCCGGGGAATTTCAGCTTCTTTCAAGAACGGATCAAATACATTTGTTATATACTCAAAAAAACTTTCACCTGTCATCCACCCATTTTCTGTTTTTCCAATGCCCCAGTTTGGAGGAGCTGCTTTCACCAATGATGCTGGAATCCTTGCATATTTGAACAGTGTTAAGGGAGGAGCAAATTTTCCAGCAGCATTCACTGCAAACAATGTAGTAACGTTATCTTTGTCAGAGTTACACGACTCTTCATAAACATGATGGCCACGAGGACCTATGATTAATTCCCCTTTAGGAGCCAGAAAAAAAGAAGTTTCATCCATATTAAAAATTCTATTTGGGTCATTTAACACATCCATATCATTTAAAGTGATGGATACTTCGTGAAACCAGTTTCTTATTTTCTCTTCTGTAACAGAACCTCTAGACCTATTGACATATTCTGCATGTTTTTGTGACAGAACCTTGTGCCTCTTAAGAAATCCATAATACCACTTTTTTCCAGGTCGATTGTTAGTAAATGTAGCCTTACAACTTTCCATATCTGCATTCTCAATAAGTTTGTGCACAGATGCACAGAGATTTTCTTTAGTAACTGGAAATCCCATGCTAGAACAGTCCAAAACCCAGTCCACCAATTTTTTTTCAATTTGTTCTCCTAAGACAGAATGTGGACCACAGTGCCCTGTAGATTCTTTTGGAGATACACCAGAAATTTTGTTTCTTAATGTTGTCTTTGGAACTTTGTACAACTTGCTTGCAGTAGCAACCTTCATTCCCTCATCAATAGCCTTTAGAGCATCTTTAACTTTGCTGGGAGAATACTGAAACTTCTTATTCTTTGGTTGACTCATTTTTCCTATAAATAATGCACAAAGATTTAGTTAAAGAATGTTGCATATTTGAATAGTGCCTATTGCATATTTTGTATCTTACAAGTATGATATGCCAAGACAATACTAACAATGAGGTATATATTGATATAAAAATACCAAAAATATTTTAATAAGCCTATTTAAATAAAATTAGCCTAGTGTAATGTAGGACAGAACACTAATATTGATGTTTTTGTATCAGTTTTTAGAAGTGGCCAAAACAGGATACATATATGTCTCCACTTATGGCCACATGCGTGGCCATAACACGGAACCAGGGCTAAATATGGATCTGTTAATGGCCACATACTTTTGATAACATGTTTTTAGGCTGAGCGATATAAAACTTAAAAGAAATGAAAATATAATGTCTTATCTTACCTCTGAACAGATTAAGTTTCTTCTGATGTTTTATTTAAACATGTAAAATACAAAAAAACAGATCATGTGTTGCTTAAAGAAAACTTCTGCAAAACCCAGCTTCTGCAACACTGATCATTTCACAAAATGGTGTCTCCAAACAAAAACAGACAAAAGAATTATTATGTAGACAAATGAAGAGAGCCTTTCACAAAGTTTATAATAATGTATAGTAGAACTGGCTGGTATTCCAGAGAAGCTTAAAAATTAACCTTTGACATCAAGGTGGCCATAAGTGGGGTAGTGGCCAAAACTAGAGCCTTCACCCTATGTAATACAGATTTTCTGATTTTATCAATCAAGTTTAGTTTTCACAATGAAAAATGCATTAATTATTGCCTATTGACATTAGGATATGCTGTAGAACAATCTGTTACTGCAGCCTTTTATTTCAATTTCAGATTCATAGCCTTCATTACCTTACAACCAAATTGTCACCTACCAAGCTAAACTAAACATCATATTACTACATTATACTACACATCTGTTTCTCCCACAGCCAAGAAAACTTTTGAAACCTATCCCTCTTTCCTGCCTGATGAAGCAACTAACAGTTCCGAAAGCTAGGAATAATTTTTTCAAACATTTTTGGAAGGCATCAAGTGATGCATAAAATGCATGTTTGACCATAAGCTGCTTTTTCATTTAAAACCCAATGTCAACTGGTTTCAGTCACAGGCCATTTTCACAGAGTAGGGTTAAAACTTGAATACTGGTCATGTCAAATATGTAGAGCACGGCATGAATTCCAGTATATCACACAGGACTCTAAAGGCAAACATATAAATAACATGTGTAGGCTAAAGGGTCATTCCATATCAAATCACCCAATAAAAAATAAATTTTACACCCACCTCCTGAGATTTTCATGAAATTTGGCTCAAATGGTTCTAATACCATCCTGACAACACCTGCAATTTTTTTTGCTGTATCTCTTACAGTTTTTTTTTTTTTTATAAATTTTTAAAGTTTTTATGTTTTGCGTTTTCTGAACCTTTGGAAATGGTCAATTTAATTTGTATTCAAAACTTTAAATTTGCTTATCTTAAAAACTCTTTTAGATAACATCATGAATTTTTGCAGCAAGTTTATTTATTATACATATTTGAAGATAAAAATGATGCTATTAAAATATATTAATATTTTCTATGGAAAAAAATATATGTATTTTTTTCTTTTCTTTTTTTTAATGGATGTTTAGTTTTATAAGAATTGCAATATCTAGAGTCTCAGACCTGATAGAATGCTCAAATTTGTTTTAATTTACTCTTAAACATATAGGCTATTTGATAAAACAAAAATAATGATGGCTTTTTAACATGTTTATTAATTATAGTAGATTACATTAGAATTATGTACAAAGATACTTACCACACTTATGTATAACCCAACTGATTGCTTGAAACATTGAATTTTTTGAGTAATTTTTTCTTTTTATTAAACATTAATGCTGATTCAAACTGTTTTTCCACTTCATCCAAGAGCTTTCAGTTCTTTTGATACAGTCTTTTTTGAAGTAATACATTCTCCCAGTGCCGCTTGATTGAGGTGCGTCTACTACACAGACTATGTGCTCCAAAGGCACTATGCAGGAATCGTCTCTTTCAGGCCAATAAAATGATGCAGCAGGTCCTGAAGGATGTAGAAATAGAATTTCTGCATCTTCTTCATCATTGAATATTGTTTTTACCAGTCCAAAGTACCAGTTACCATCATAATTTGCAGCCACATAGCTATTTATGGATGGTTCAACACGAACTCAATCAGAAGAAGAATGGAAAGAAAAGACTAAGGAGGGTTTTACACTATCTGTAGTCCTTCTAATTTCAAGGTTGTTTGTTGGAAGTGGTTTGAAGTTATGAAAACTTCTTGTTCCAGGAATGGTTCGGGTTGCTGAAAAACGTTTTTCTAGTTTTAACCGTAGCAAATCAGCTTCTTTTTTGTCAATAAAGTGAAAATGAATGTTTTCAATATTTTTTTCACAAAACTTATACACATCGATTGCTGTCATTATTTGTTCTTTGTCTGAAAGCTGTAGACTGGCTTTCCTTAAAATTCTTTTAATAGTTCCTCCTAGGCCATCACAAATTGACTTCCCATGACTTGTTGCAAAAAAAAAGAGTGTTGGGCCTTCAAATTAGTCTCTCAAGTGTTCAGTCAAATTTTTAAAACTGTTTCTATTTTTGTACTGCCCAGCACAACCATCTGTAAAGTAGTGAACTGAGTCAATGTCAGTATGATGTAATGACAGCGACTTTGTAATTTCTTTTTGTACAAAGTTAACAAAACCAGTGTCATGTTCTTCGTCATCAATAATAAAACAGTGGTTGGAAACAAAAACATTGTTTTCCTCATTTCTTAGAAAAACTCCAACTGGGCGTAGAGTACAACCACCTCTGTTCCAGTGGTAACTTTGGATCTCATTTTGTATAACAAAGGAATAATTTTCACTGAAATCCATCACAATAATTGCTGTTTTGGGTGGTGGGTCTTCTTTCAATCTTTTAAAGGCTGCTGATTGGGATTTTGCTATAAACGAGTTCGGGGTGAGCTTTTCCAATGACCTAACCAATAAAGAAATGTAGTCTTCAACACTGATAGACTGTTTGATCATTTCTGCCCTGTCTGTGTTAACCCACTGACTGATTACAATTTCTTCTTCTAAATCATAATATTCACTTAGTTTTTCAGTTAAGCACTCTGTTAGTGCAGTATTTGCAGGACAGCTGTTGCAATGATGTAGCATGCAGTTTTGGTTTTCTGTGTTGCACACAAGCATCTTAATTAGGTCTTTATAAGATTCTTAAATTTTCACAGCATCCAGTAATAGTTTAACATTCTGGTGGATACTGCATACACATACAGTGTGTGTGCCTGCAGCACCAGCAAGGATACACCATTTAGGTCTCAAGAAACAAAATTTTGAAAATCCTACTTCTACCTCGGGATTCTCCTATTTGAAATAATAATAGAGTTCTCTCAAGTTACACAAAAGAGTCTTTTTTTGCATGTACACATTTTCTTGAACACTTACTTTGTCTTTTGTTCCAGGTAGCACTCTGGAACTTTCATCCTTTTCATAAAAATCTGTTACAAGTCTTACTGTATTTTCAGAAAGAGTTTTACCTTTTTTTGGACCAGGAGTTTCCAAAATACCCTTTTCAGATTTTAGCTTTCTAGCTTGTCGCACCATGTACTCACTTACATTAAATTCTTTCATCACTTTATTTCGACTCCAAGAATCTGGAGCCAAGGTCAGAATCTGGAATTTTCTAGACCTCCCAACAGATGAAATCTTCTCTTTCATAAGAGAAATTATTACATCAAAATCCTTTGCTTTCTCAACCACACTTTTATCTTCTTCGTCATCATCAGAACTTGGTGCATCATATTTTAATGCTTTTGAAACCGCCTTTTTTGCAGTCTTTTCGATACTGCTAACCTTCCTTTTAAAATAAGACCCTTTACTTTGTTCTGACAAGCCATGAAGCTTTATCGGTGTTAAACCTAAATAATCAAGAGCAATGTTTGTTTGTACGAGGGATTCATTTCTGGATTCCAATGATTCTAATTCAACCATGACTTCATCATCTGTTTCACTTTCATTGACTTCAACTCTTAATTTTTCCTCACAAAAGTTACGGCATGTTGAGCAAAGCTTTTGTCTTGGTTTTATGCTAATATTTTTTGTCAGTAATTGTTTAGAAAGATCCAAGCCTACACTTCTCAAGGTTTTTTGATGGGCTTTTTGTGTTTTTTTAGTGGGTATACACATGTTGTTTGATACTTTTCAAAAACATTTAAAAAGTAGTAGCTGTGGTGTGAACATATATTCTTAAATTCACACAGATTAATTCCAGATCGTAAGTGGATCAAATCTTTTTCTTCCTCACTCAATTCTGATACCGGTTGTAACTTTTTTGAAGTTGTGTAGGTTGTTAGGAAACAGTCAGATTTTTTAAATAACCCTACACTACAGGTTTGAATATCTGACATACTGATTTCACTTTTGGTCTGATTACTGTTCTGGTTACTTTTATAGGATATTGGAAAAGAATCTCTGTAAACTAAGTAACAGTACTTACTGAGAGTTCGAATAAACTTAATAAAATACTATCCAAGCACTATTTATCACTGTAATAATTTTTTACTTCAAAACACAGGAGTAACAAATGTGGTGCTACAGAAGAATGCTGAAGATTAGATGGGTAGATCACATAACTAATGAGGAGGTACTGAATAGGATTGGGGAGAAGAGGAGTTTGTGGCACAACTTGACCAGAAGAAGGGATCGGTTGGTAGGACATGTTCTGAGGTATCAAGGGATCACCAATTTAGTATTGGAGGGCAGCGTGGAGGGTAAAAATCGTAGGGGGAGACCAAGAGATGCATACACTAAGCAGCTTCAGAAGGATGTAGGTTGCAGTAGGTACTGGGAGATGAAGAAGCTTGCACAGGATAGAGTAGCATGGAGAGCTGCATCAAACCAGTCTCAGGACTGAAGACCACAACAACAACAACAACAACAACAACAACGACCATAAACCACGATTCCAATATGGCACATATAAAGTCTGTACGTACACATTATGAGGACGAAAATACATCGAAAAACAAACACACCCACTTTCCTCAAAAAGCCTAATGACACTAACGGGACAAGCGCGGGAAATGGGGTGTTTTTAGGTGGGGGCAAACTAAATACAAACAAATTTAGACACCCACCCCCATACAAAACCACACAAAACAACGAAAAAAAACGACATCACAAAGCTCCCCAAATACGACTAAACACAGTATCATCTGGAATCGGACACTTCCCTTGACCTATATAGCTCAACAGCACCTCCCGATCCCATAGATTGGGATCAAACACTTCCCTTGGCCCTTATAGCTCAAAAACATCTCCCGATACCAATATCAACATACACAGCCACACGTTGGGATCAAACACTTCCATTGACCTGCGCACTTAATTTTATCCGATTAATTTTACTAAAATTACCACACGATGTACAGCGAACAACACTAAATTAACCTTGACACAAAATCGTTAACTCACTGAAACGAATTCCACTACAAACACAGTCGACACTCGAGCAATTCTGGATAATGAGCAAAAGCAAACTAAACCCATTACACCACACAAACGAAAACCCTGAACATACCACCAGAGAGCGCAACAAACCACAACACAACGACATCTACAAACACGCCACACTCGCAAACCAAACTACGTGCCGTCATGACGTCACACATGACAACACCCTTACGTCACGGGTCAAAGCCGACGCGTGGGATCGGACGCTTCTGTCGACCCCTGAAACCTGTCTTATTTGGGTTTTAAATAAGAAAGCATCTAATGGTCAAACATGCATTCTGTGCTTTGTTTTTTAATTTTAAAGTATCTGTTGGCAGAACTGGAATTTTGCTTCCTGAGTGTAAGTCGTCTTGTAATTTTAAATGGCATGTTTTTTTCTTTTGTATTAGATCTAGACAAATATTTTATCCTTGTAAAATAGTATGGCTTTTGCAGCCTAGTATTGAAGACCTTACTACTCTACTTATGTGCTTGTGCTTCAGTTACACTATTGATAACTTTCCTAATTTGTCTATTAGTCTCTTCCCATCAGTACCCTGATAAATGCTCACTGATGTTCTCTTACACAATATGACATTCATCCATCTTTTTCCTCTACAGTTCCTGTAGCTCGTATATGTAGGCCTATTTTTATGTTCTGTCTTCCATTCACTTTACTTTTTATTCTATTTTTTTATGTCCTTTATATTCAACTTTGTTTACAGTTAGTATTGAATTTAATAACTGAAATAATAAAATAAGGTAAATGCTCTAAATTTTTGAGGTTTTTGTGACCACTTGTTGATGAATTGCCATTTGGTGTCTGTCTCGAGGATTTGTTGAAGGATGCAGGGCACTTTTTAATGATGGAAAATTTGATTTTTTTATTACTTTATTTAGAATGACAAATAGCTGCTGTATTTTAAACTCATGGCCATATATGCTTCCTTGCTGCCCTCCCACTGCCATTACCTAAATTATTGCAAACCATTAGCATTTCACAAAACACTTAGAAAATTTTTGCTTGCAGTGTTTCTGTTTGGGATGTATTGTTTGTGTTAGTAACACAGATAGTTGAAAGAATCTGTAAATGATCAGCTTTGCTCTTATTGATTTTTTGTGTTGGTGAAGTGCTTTGTTTATGTCCTTTGAAAGTTTGCTGCTGAAATGCTACAGATTTTTGTGAATCTAGATGTCCATTGGTGTTCAATAAATACTAATAATGCCACACATCAAGAAATTCAATAAAAGAAAATTCAAGGGTACTAACAAAAAACAAAGCAGTCCATACTACTGAGGAGAACTAAAGGGGTCGACAGAAGCGTCCGATCACACGCGTTGGCTTTGACCCGTGACGTAAGGGTGCTGTCGTGTGCGACGTCATGACGGCGCGGAGTTTGGTTTGTGAGTGTGGCGTGTTTGTAGATGTCGTCCCGTTTTGGTTTGTTGTGCTCTTTGGTGGTATGTGCAGGGTTTTTCTTTGTGTTGTGTAATGGGCTCAGTTTGCTTTTGCTCATTATCCAGAATTGTTCGAGTGTTGGCTGTGTTTGCAGTGGACTTCGTTTCAGTGAGTTAACGATTTTGTGTGAAGGTTAATGTAGCGTTGTTCACTGTACATCATATAGTAATTTTAGTAAAATTAATCGGTTGTTGTTTTTCTTCAGGAATGGATATGACGGATCAAATTAACAGTGCGCAGGTCAAGGGAAGTGTTTGATCCCAATGTGTGGCTGTGTATGTTGATATTGGTATCGGGAGATGTTTTTGAGCTATATAGACCAAGGGAAGTGTTTGATCCTAATTTATGGGATCGGGAGCTGCTGTTGAGCTATATAGGTCAAGGGAAGTGTCTGATTCCAGATGATATTGTGTTTAGTGGTATTTGGGGAGGGTTTTTGTGTGTGTGTGTGTGTGTGTGTGTGTGTGTGTGTGTGTGTGTGTGTGTCTAAATTTGTTTATATTTAGTTTGCCCCCACCCAAAAACACCCCATTTCCCGCACTTGTCCCATTAGTGTCATTAGGCTTTTTGTGGGAAGTGTGTGTGTTTGTTTCTCGATGTATTTTCGTCCTCATAATGTGTACGAACCGACTTTATATGCGCCATATTGGAATCGTGGTTTATGGTCGTTTCCGCCATATTTGTGACGTCATGGGTCAAAACGGACGGGCGGGATCGGACGCTTCCGTATTTCCGAACTAAAGTATCAGTTCTTGAGGGACGATCAAATGTTTGTGTCAGCAGTGGCACTGCTTGTCTTTCACCCTTAACTCTTCCTACTAGTTTGTCATTCAGTTAGGTTCTGGCAATGTACACTATTACATTGTTTACGTTTTGCTACTTCTTTTATGAAAGAAGATGATTCAGTAAACAGTAACTGAATACTGGTATGAAAGTACATTGCAATACCCCCACATAATGATATGTAGAATTCTGCTACTAGGCAATATAATTTCTTCAATTTTTGTAGTCCTGTCATCCTTTGCATATAATTTTGTGGTACGTTGTTAATTGTTACTTTGGAACATTCTGATCGCAACTGAATAAAACACAATTTTTATGTCATATGCATTTCATCTTTATTCTTTGCATGGAATATAATGTGGTCTAGAATATGTACATATTTTTATTTATACTATTTAGCTTACACTTAGGACATTGTATAAAGGTTTTAAACACAGTGTCCTAAATGTAAACTAAGTAATATAAACAAAGCCGTACATGTGACTACGAAGGCTTTCCCGGCGTAATAATTTATAAAATTCTTCTCGGGTATGCAGCCGGATCATGACGTCTTCAAGACACAATATTTCTGCGGTCCAACTGGCCGCCATCATCAGGTGAGAGCGCTGGTGCACAATCTCGCCGGAACTGACTTCCCAGCGCAAGCGGCAGCCCATATATAGGCCGCAGAAGGCCCACAACGCGTGCGCGAAAAGGTGCCGTAGCTGCCCTCTAGTGCAGTAAACATGCCGCGCCGCCGGTGGTGGAAAGAGGCGAAATCGAGATATCGCTGTCAAAAATAAAAGAAAATTAAAAAATTCTATTCCGACG